>NW_026988442.1:55227500-55605000 GCF_030222135.1 Aotus nancymaae | reverse complement strand
CTTGCTCACTTCCACTTAGGCCTCGGTTGCCACTGCCAGTTATTAGTCGCTGGAGAATATAGATCCTGAAACCTCATTCCACCTCTTTCTCTTTATAGGCTTTTCACTTGATCAAGCTAAATCCGTACAAACCTTGTGTGCTTGAAAAGAAAACAAACGGAAATTCTCTTCCCAAGTCTCTTGTCAGTCAGTTTCTTAGAGATTTCCATGGAACACAGTGGTGTCTGATACAGGTTAGCTATTTCTGCTTCCTATCAGAGCTGCCAATCATTCCTGCTCTACAGGGGAGCAAAACTGAAGCACAAGCCCATTAGCTAGCTCACTTTTCATCTCCCGACAAATCAAGATAGCATTCAGATTTGTATACAGCAGACTTGTCCAAAATGAGCAAATCTAAAAAAGGATAAAACAAAAAACTCATCTGCCTGCAGGCAAGTATGGAGAAAAGTCAAAACACTAAGAGAGACAAAATTCATTCTCTGGAAACATTGGCCTGGATGTTCAGGTTTTAATACATCTTCCTTAATGGTTAAGTTTGAAGGCAGTGGTGGGATGACAGTGGAAAAAAAACACTCCTTCATTTTAGGAAAACGTAATCTTTACCCAATGCTGACAAGACTCTTAATCTTTTTGAGCTTCAGCGTCCTCTTCTGTAAAGTGAATTGGTTCAACTGGTGTAGGTGTAGATATTTTCTGATCCTCCTCAGTGTGAGTGGTGTGATGGGTGGTGTTGGGTTGCCTACAGCTAACATGGGATTTCAATTTCTCCTTTCACTAAGGGCTCTAATTACCATCTCTAATTTATCTTAATGTTTTGTAAATTTTAAATGTATTTAAAGTACTATTCCTAGTAATGCCATATACTAAACATCAGACTGGGATCTTAATAACCTATTTGTGGTTATTAAAACCCAAACTTGGGTTGTAAAGTTATCTTCAACCTTTAAGCAGTCTTTTCATCTGCCTTCAAGCAAGAAAACCAGAGAGAAGAAATGCTGCTTCACAACCTATTAAAGATGAAAGATCTTTACAGCTTCTATTGGTAACACCCTTCAATGCTTTAAAAGCATCCTTAATGTGAATTTTTTATCTCCTAAATGTAAGGTGAGCTCTCATTTTCTTTTCTTTTCTTTTCTTTTTTTTTTGCTCACGTGAATAATAAAGAAGCTTCTGTCCATAATGGCTGAATTGTACTATATGTTTTTTTTTTTTTCAAATATTACTGTGGATATACAGATTGTCCGTAACAATTAAGATTTGGAATACCATATGAAATCTATTCAGTGATCATTTTGAGACTTTTTAAAAAGCAGTTGTTACTAGTTGCTAATTACACATGTTATGATTGAAAGTTCAATATTTAGGTTAAGCCTAAGATCTTTATAATTTTCTTCTCAGCAGGAATAATTTTGGTGTGAAATTTAAAGTGTATGGACACTTCATAGATAGTCTTCTGGGGTAATGTTTAGAACATTTGATTTGGCCTAAATATGAAATAATTGAAACAGATACTATCTGGAAAAAATTGGTGTGGACACACAGATGTTTACTAACTAAATATTAATGATATTTTATGTAAAGATTGCAGTTGTTCAAACTAGTGATTACATTTATGGTTTCCATCAGTACTCAGATTTGGGGACCTTTGAATTTGAGCAGAACAGTGGTTCTCAAAATTGTGGTCCAGAATCAGGGGCTTCAGCATCACCTGGCTACTTGTTAGAAAGTCAGAATCTCAGGCTTTACCCTAGACCCACTGAATCAGAAGTCTGTGTGTGGGAGCCAGCAACCTGCCTTTTAACACACCCTCTGGGTGAATCTGATACAGACCAGAGTTTGAGAGCCACTGTTCTGGATGATATTTCTTTGATTGACTGCTTTAATCCAGAACACCTCTCATGAACAGAGCATTCTCGTGTATTAGAAAAAGAGAGAACAACAACAAAAAAGGAGACCAACAAATAAGCAAATAAAAAATAAAGGAAAGGATGAGGGTACAAGGTAAAGAACACTCATCCCTCATCAGGTGGCACAATGCTAGGAACAACTGCCTTAAAGGGCCACTCACTCTCGGGGAAATCACTCATTGCCCACTCCTATTTTAGAATTCACCTGTTTAGAAGGTAAACAAATAGCTTTGTAAGGTTATTTTGGGGTTTAGTTATATATATATATATATTTCTTTCTTCTTTTTTTTTTTCTGACCTAATTCTTTTCTAGCGATTTTGTTCATTTTATTTTTTTGTCTCCTAAGCAATTACGGAGATCAGCTGGTCCACCTTTTGCCTAAGGATACCTAAAAAGTTTTACCATTCCACACTTCCTACATACATAAGTTGTTCAGCTTGGGCAAAAACTGCCCTCATCCTTCCACCCAGATATAGACTCTCTCTCCCATAATCTTTCTGCTTATTCTTCAGCTATTTCTTTCATCCTGCTTGGAGAGAAGTTTCCCAAATATTCTGCCCTTGTTTTCAGAAGAAACCTCCGTGATTTGTCATTTAATTGTGCTTCTGACTCTCAGAGATCTCTTAACAGCAACTACAAAGAAATAACTTAAACGAGTGCCATTCTTATCTCTCCCTTTGGTCTGTCTCTGCCAACACTTGGCTTTAAAAAGATATTTAACATTCTTTAAGTTGTATTGAATCATCTATCATAAAGAACCTTTTCTCACAGGCCGTTTTTCCATATCTCTTTAGCTACGCTGATCGTTTATATTTTTATTTAAAAGGAGGGTTGCTTTATGATTCTTATGTGATGTGATTCTATCTCAAGATCATGCTGGATTTAGAAAAATCTACTGCTAAAACCTATGAGTTGTCATCAAACTGCAATTCCTTGAAGCTGTTTCATATACTTCTGTTCCTGATGGAGTTTGTTTTTCACTAGTTTTAGGCTGTGGAAGTATTCTCAATTAACCTTATTCTACTGGACACTGCTTTGGATACTTTCTCAAGGTGTTACAGTGATACCTGTCTCAGTTTGTGTCATTTGCCAATTCAATGAGCATACCTACTCTTCTTCCACCCAGTTAATTGATACAGACTTAAAAGCAGTTGAATCACTCAACGCCGGAGCACAGTCTTTCATGACAATTTTCCACTGTCCTTGAAGTTATAGAATTAGGATCACATTTTTAAAGGTAATTTTGTGAGAATGTGATTGAACTTAATAGATTTATCCACATTACTTTTTACTATCAGGTTGGTCTCACAAAATTACTAGAATCTACAGTTTAATCTTTATTTGTTGGTCTTTATAGAGTTATATTGTTCTTGTGGGGATTTAATATAGGCTTTTAAAATTCTTTGCTTTGTATTAGATAAAAATGTAGAGAACTTCCCTATTTTCTTTTATACTAACATACAGCATTTCTTTCTCACTTTCAGTGATTCTCATTCTATGAGTTCAAAGATAGAACCTTATATAAAACTTCTGTTTGGTTTTTAATGGTGGTGGATAAAATCTAGTAGACTCTATCTTTAATACACCCAGCTCTGTTAATAGACTAGTTAGTTTCCTACCTCTGAGTTGCCTGCCTGAATTTTGAATTCACTGTAATTGTAAAGATAGAGGTAAAAGAAGTTTTTATTGTTGTTATTGTTGTTATTCTTGGTACTATTATCAACCTCTTTTACCCATCTTTTATCCATTTAATAAAAGAGTCACATTTTCTTTCATTTTTTTCCATTTACTTCTTGCAAACTTCCAACTTCACTTGGCCCTGCCATAAAGTCCTAGAAAAAGTATATAGGAGTTTGAAAGGCAAGCAGTTTTTACAGCATTTTAATACGTTTCAATTTTGCCGCACAATGAATACTGACAGTATAATAGAGACTTTAAAAACAAAGGTAAAGCAAACCATGAATGCTGTCAGAATTTTTAATTTCACTAAACTCAGCAGGCGTAAGGACACATTTTCTTGCATATTAGGCCTATCAAGTAATTATAAAATTGAGGAATTTAATCTGCCTGTATAACACTTTGAGTTTGCATCAGATTTTTAAAATGTTATCTAAACATCTAATTTTAAAAATAATATATTGTTTCAGATGTCTGAAACACTTATAGACATCTACATATATACGTAATATGATGTAGACTAGTAAGATTTATTTCAAAATTCTGACTGCAACTTATAAAATTAATGCTTTTTCATGGATGGCTATAATAAACTTACCAGATCAAAAAACTGCATTCTTTTTATTTTAATAACTGTCACCTGGGTTAAGAATTATGCTTAGTTTTAAAAATGCAAACAATACTACTACTTCTAAATTTATTTTGTTAATGAAGCCACTACATAAATTTAGCACTTTTTTTTTTATTAATTGCTCACACTGAAAAGGGCTAAATTCAGAATAACTCTCTGTTTCAAAGACCTAATTGCCAAGGACCTAGCCTTAATATTAACTACGATAATTATTATGCAAAGCATACCCACCCAGAATGTTTGCATAGCTATCACAAGCGCTTTCATAAATGATGCTTTAATTAGTCTTAATTAGAATTTGTTTAAGTCAGCAGGGAATGCAGGGCCCGTGAAATGATGTATGTAATAAGCATCAGGCTCACTTTTTACTTGGGGAATAGAGCTGACAAAATCACATCACGTTAAATTGATTCAGTCAGAATTAAAATTCTTATGGTATTAATTAAATGGAGGATCTCATTAGCAGGCTGCAGGGTGACGGAACGACTCTTTGGCGACCAGATGTGAGGGAAGAATCACGGAAGGAGAGTACCATTAGACCAAAAAGTCGCTGTATCTTAGATATAGACATGATGACATTCAGCTTGGTCTAAAGTTGTCCGACTATAAATACTATTAATATACCAACAATTCAGAACAATTTTTCTTTTTTTTAAGGACATTTGACTTCTTCAAGCTTTTGCACCACACTAAAAAATTCTGAGTATTAAAAAACATTCTTATCTGACAAACCAACTCAGTAAACTTGGGAACCAATAATTAAAATGAATACATGTTTTAAATACATTTTTTTTAATGAACATGAAATTCGTTGAGAAATTGTGTCTGAGGTTCTTAATTTTTTATCTACATTTCTTCTCTTGGAATCAGTGAGAACAGAATCAGTGAGAACAGAAGAATATAAGTTCTATTTAGTCAAAAAATAATAGGATATTGATTAATGTATTCCCAGAGCCACTGGTGATTTTTTTCCTTTCTGCTGTTTGGTATGGAAAGAAGGCACACTTTTTGTTATTTATAAAACAGTTTGAGTTTGCAAGTCCAACCATGGATGGATGATATTTGCTTCCAATTAGCATCTGTTTTGTGAATGGCAAGGGGCATATGCTGGGACTGTGTACATTTTTGGTCAACATTAACAATTTAAGGCTTTGGCTTCATTCTGTCATAAAAGTGAGTATTTTTCTTATAAATGCTGCATGAGTAGAAAAATATGGAGGCTAAGCCTTCCTATTAAATGACACTGAGTTAGATAGCTGATATTTAACCACAGAGGAAGTGAATCTTATTATCCATAAAAAAACCTTGAGTTTTTGGAACACAAAGCCAAGTCTTAAAGGAGAAAATCAGAAAATTAATTTAATTGGTGGAATTTAAAAGTTGTTTATACTTACGATGTGTCTTAATAAAGGAGTAAGTGAAAGTTTGATGTCTACTGCAGGCAATCATATATTTGGGCAAATTTCCTTGGGTTTTGACTTCTTTTTATTTTAGAAATGGATAGTATATTTCTTACATGTTTTAATTGTGGAAAATAACATTAAAGGAGTCTGTAGACTATGAGTAGACACTTACTTCTTAGGAAGGGATACATGCTTGCTTCCAGATAGAACTTCTACATTTCGGTCTCAGTCAGTTTCCTTTCTCCAGTAATTTTTATTTTTGTGAAAGTAATTCCATGTTGTGTCATTTCCTGTTCCATTTAGACTTTTTATCCTCAAAATGAGTTATCAAGATTTTAAAGGCACAATGCAGGTTGTTAAAAGAAAAAAAACAGCTTAAGACTGTCTCACTCTACTTTGAAGTGTTTTGTATGTTTTATGTTTTGACTGACTATTCCACCCCTTTCTGACAGGTTGCTGAGAGTTTAAGTAAGACATAACAACAATGACCAGCCATTCAAATCTCAAGAACATTTTAAAAAGTCAAAACACTCTATGCCAATGCCTTTTCAGCAGAGTATTACACATGAAAACACACTTTCGTAGTCATCCACTTTTTAAAACCTCATTCTTGAATTGGTTTAACGAGGACAGAAATTGATCTAACATAGGGCCATTTCCTTGACAACACGAAGAAAGAAAATGCAAGTTCATTCCGAGTTGATCCTTTTTGCAAAGATGTTGTTATGCAGAATAAACATGGAGTGCAGTTCTTCTTTAACATTTTCAAACACAAAGTTAAGTGGCTTGTTCTTCAACGGTGTTATGTAGCATATGCCAGATAAACCAACAACCATACTGATGACAGGGCATTTTGCATATCAGTAACTGAGTAAACATACATACTAAGATGATCTACAAATGGTCAGCTTTGAAATGAATTCTGTGTTGGATTCTAGGAATTTATATGAGGTCTGTTTGCTTCAACATTCTTCTATAGACTTATTTTGGGCTTTAATTTTTTTAAAAGATGTCCAAAATGATAATCCTAGTTTTGTGCCACAATCAGTCATGAGTGGAAAAAACCCCAACACATCCTATTTAGGAAACTGGCTTTCTCATGGCTATTTTTCTTCTGGAAAAAAACATATTTGTTTTATAACTATGCCTGGAGCCAACTCCTGTTTTCCTTGCCTTCAGCAACAGACAAACCTCTACTGAGGCTTTTTGCAGCCTACAGGAATATAGTAAAAAGGTTACATAAACATTCAGAAAAATAAATTAATAACCCCAAGTCTTCAAAATGTACTGAAGAGGGACAGGCTATGTGGAATGCAATTGTTTTGATTTAGGTAAGGCCTGCTGTCCAATATCCAATTCCATTTGTAAAATTAATAGCTCCTCCATGAATTGAATGAATTTAAACTTAGAAACATCTCCTTGCTACCACATGAGGATTTGGTGAAGGATGTGGAATTTAGAGTCACAGGGTATACATTTGCATACTGAGTCTTTTCCATGTACTCACTTGGAGACATTTGGGTGATCATAAAAATTTTGCCTTAACATAAAGAATGAATCCCTGTACTATATCTTAAACTGTACTTCATGAGGGCAGGACTATATATATCTAACTTTGTCAGAATCTCGAATATAATATCACTCAAAAAACTTTTGTTAAATGAATAAGTGGAATTAACTTATATATGTGATGACAACAGAAAAATAAAATTTTATGTATAGCAGCTAGCTGATGATTTCTTGAGACGAGTTTGTGATCAAGGAGAACAAAGGAAAAACACATGGCATTCAAACAATAAGAAATGTCTTTTTGCAGCAGTGGGAGAACCAAAAAATTGTACAAAAGTGGAGTCAGAGACTAGAGAGACTAGTTGCTTGCTGTAGAATTTTGTGTAATTCGGGAACAGCATCAGAGCTCCCGTGATAACATGAGAAAACAACAGAAAATTGAAATTCTGGGAAATTTGTCTTGTTCCTGGAATATTTGTTGGGAGTATTTAATTCCCCAAACATTGCTTTCAAAACGTTCCTTGGCATAAATTTACTCTTAAAATGACATGGCTAAACTTCCTTTCCACAATAAATTAAATTATAAGACCAAGTAAGAACCAAACAAAATTATTTTTAGAAAGCTAGGAGAAGGAAGAATTATGCATGTCTGATTTTTGACATTATGGCAAATAAGAGTGGGAAGAAGCATTTTGGTTTAATGGATTAATGCTAAATCAGAAATCATGACATTGCATATGCGACCCTAGGTTCAGTCCCATTTTTGCCACCACTTCCACTGTTGCAAAATGGTCAGAAACAACTCTCGTTCCTGAACTCTTGGGAGGTTATAAGAGTAATTTGGTGAAACTTTAAATAGCAGTTGTGTTATTTAGGATATGAGCCAAATAAGAAGGCCTGGAATCTATGTAACAGCCTAACCACATTTCATTAACGTTTATTAGAAGAGGAGGCCTTTTTATTTCCTGGCACCACAGACCCTACCAGCTGCTATATTTTGTGCTTACAGCATCCCAGTCAGAAGTTTTAGGTACTTTGAATTATTTATTTCCTTCATACTTCCAAAACTGGTCCCTTAACATATAATTATTTCATTAATTATACGTACAGTATCTTTGTATGACCTGGGAATTTTATGCAGAATGTTGATTGTAATAGCGACTTAATTTTTGACACTTGACTGCTGACAGCTTCCAAACTCCGTGCTTTCCTTTTTCCTTTCTGCCCACATTTAGGCACGCTGGTAAGAAAGTCTGCATATTTTCTTTTTTGGCACTGGTGTGAAGTTGAAACCACACAAACCTGTGCTCACTGGGACCCTTACACAGCCCCACCCACCTTTAATAAAACTGCACAGCTCACTCCTTTCCCTGCTCTCTTAAGCCATTTTCAGACCCACTTGGGAGCCAGCCCTGCTCTCCCCAGAGAGGTTCATTATATGAGTAATAAACCTTTGTATATCCCCCTGTTGTGTGTGTGATGTTATCAGTTTCACTGGAACCAGATCTTGGAGGTGGGAGGTCCATCCGCTTCTGTGGGGTGATCACAACACCAATTAAATATGTGTCCTTGCCACAGATGGAGGTTAACACTAAAAAAATGGAGGACAAGAATCTGTTTGTTTGTTTATTTTAGCACAATGTACTTTTCATCTATGATTTCTTTTAGACCTGGATGCCCTGGGGACCAACAGCTCTGTAATACACCAAAAAGAACTAGATATTGATATGACTAAGAATATTAACAGCAGGGACAGAGGTTAGGATGAAAACTTGAAGGGCTATCAAGTCCCATTTCTTCAGGGCACAAGTTGATCTCCAGCTGGGATCAGAAATTTTCCCTAGTGGTATAGCACTGCCTAATTAGCTGCATTAGGGAAGACTCAGCCTTTCTCTGAGCGTTGGCCACAGTTGGAGACAGGAAACTCACCTACTTCACTGGTAAGGCTGTAACACTTAATTAATTAATGGTTGCAGCATATTTATGATCTTAGAATAAAAGGGAGCTATAGGAGTGAAAGTATTACTACATTCTTTCTTATTGCTAGGGGGAAACATGAGCTATTTTGGCAAATCAGTGAATCCAGATTGAAATATTTTTTCCCCCAAAGATTGATGGATTGTAAATATCTTCAGAATGTTTTTCCTTTCCATTAATTCTAGAATCTTGGATTAGTTTAATTTGTAAAATATGATTTACTTTTACTCTAGAATTTGATGCTTATGGAAAAAAAGCTTCAACATATATTTACATGTTCATATTATAGCAAAAGCTGTTACTTGCTATAACAGTAACAGTGAAGGGGAAAGCAAAGAGTCTTAATCCAGTAATGAAAATTCTCATTGTCTATATAGCTGAGGGTTCAAAATAATGATGATATGCCTGAAGAAAATTAGGAGACTGATCTAACTGAAATTTAACTCAGAACACCTTTCTTTGGTTTTCCATGAAGTAAGTACAGTGATTAGAAGCAACCAGTCAACTAAACCACTGAAGAAATAAAGGTGGGCAGAGATAGAGCCAGTCCCAACTCTAGATTAAAAACGAAGGCAAAAAGAGAAATCAAGTCACTAGGAAACTCGAAAGGAGAAATTAGGCAGTGGGCTTTGGTACATGGAAGTATTAGTAGAATGGCAAGTAGCAGTCCAAATAGAATAATGCATTAGTTGTGGAAAGGCGAACTGCTTATATAGCCTTTCTCTTAGTGACCTTAAATAGAGGAAAATAGTACTGTTAAATCAAGTTCAGCCTAAAGCTGCCTGCTTACATATTTTAAGTTTGGCCCAAAGGTTTCTCTGTACATCGTGAACTATAACAGGTGGAGGTGTAAACAGACTGTAGCCTACACTTGTGCTAATCACTGAGTTTTGGCCAATCAAATGTAGTCAACTATTTGAATTATGTTCAAATAAGGCAAATACCGAACTGTAACCCATCTAGCTGTCTCTATACCTCACTTCCATTTTCTGTACGTCACTTTCCTTATTCTGTCCATAAACTTTCCTCCACCACATGGCTGCACTGGAGTCTCTGAGTCTACTCTGGCTCGGGAGTCTGCCCGAATAGCTCATTGCTCAATTAAACTCTTTTAAATTTAATTCAGTTGACGTTTTTAACAGTACTAAGATTTTTTTTTCTCCATTTATGTTCTCCCCTATTTGTCTCCGCTGTATAAACTTACCTCCAAATCTCAACTACTCTGTGATGACATCATAAATGCAGAAAGAGAACCTTGTTTTCTATTCACTTTCTTCTCCCATTTTGCCAGAAATATAGCATAGAAAACATATTTACATTGGGCTACCTCACTGAATTTTAAACTCCCCAATACCAGAGAGGGGCTTAGCAGGTAGAGAGGTCCTGCATGTGTTGATCTACAGTACAAAGCACAACTGATAGAGACTCAGCAGAAGAAGGCTTTAAAGAAAATGATAGGTATGGAAATAAAACCATTTTCTAAAGTGCCAAGAGCAATTACCACTTTCACTTTGACCTTTTCAATTTTAGTAAGCAGTAGTAGAAAGAAAATGCCTGAACAAAAGCTTTGCAGAAAGAAGACTTGGGTTAGATAAGGAATTCAGCTAGAGGATAACTGATGATCAAGATGCTTTCTGGGTTGCAGAGAATAGGGCATTTCCTTGTAAGATGGCTTCATGGTGCTCACTGAGTTGGCAGTTCAGGGAGTGGTTACAGCCTATGCAAGACAATGCTAGAATTTTTTTTTTTTTTTTTTTTTGGAAAAAGGAGATTCCCTGTGCTCTTTTGCATTTCTAAGCCTCTACCTTCATCAAAAAAAGAAAAAAGTGATATAATAGTCTGGATCATCCAGTCAAAAATTCTCATTTAAGTACATAGGAAAAGTTTCAAGCATAGAGATCCTGTTAACCAAGCAAATCACTGACACCTAAAAACACCATCCAGTTTTTCCATAGATTTGGTTTTGAATCCTCTTCTATTTATGTTTGCACTTTTCTTAGTCTCTGTGTTTGTCTACATATTGTTCATTATGAAAAAAGTATAAAACATTTGTATATGTAACATATTATGTATTTATGAGAATATCATGGATATGCATACACATATGTCTCTTTGGCCCAGTTAAAATTCAGGAAATGGTTCCTGCATCTTGAACAAAGTATGTATGTTGGAGGTCATTTTTGAAGTTTAGATTGAACAGACTTTGTATAGTGAGAATTTTCTATGTTTGGGGAAAAGAGAGCAAGAAAATACAGTGGAATAACCAACCAACCTATAATCCAATGGGTAACCCCATAAAATTATCCCAGAATAATTGATTCACTGACCTCTTATTTTTCATATTCACTGTTGGAAAATATTTGGGACTGTACCATCTAATGTCTTATCAGTTTTTAGTTTTATTGCCAAAACACGTAGGGAAAACCCATAAATTTAAGAGCATAATGCAAGAAGATTAGAAAGCAGCGTAGGCTGGGACCTATATTTAATTCTCTTTCTTGTCTGTGGTTCAAACATATTAAATACCCTATGAAAACTGGGTTAATGTCACCAGTATCTGAGAACTCAGTGATCCTATGAGCTCTGTTGGTTTTGATGGAGGAATGGGTCAAGACCACATTGAGGTAATCATCAGTGTTGGAAGAAGTGAAAACTGAAACATGAGATATTTAGAAGACAAACAAAAGCATAGGGACTCTGATCTTAAGAGAAAAAGACTGACGGAAAAAGATACTAGTCACTGGGTGGTGACCACTGAGAAAACATCCTGTTATGATTGTATGCTTACCAAGCCCAGGTCTGCAAATAAGAATCAGGTAAATAAAATAACATACTTCGGGACCCAAGAGATCCACTGCCATCAATATATGAATTAATCCTTAAATATTTGTGAAGGAAAGACATGGTCCTTGCCTGCAGAGTTACTGTAATCCAGTTAGAAAGCAAAGATACACACATAAACAGTTAAATCTCTCCAAAGCATGTGCTTTGGAGAGATTTGACTGTTTATGTGTGGTAACTTCTAGGTTATCACATTCACACTAAAATCCATTCACACTAAAATCCATGCATGAGTTTCAGTAACTGGGAAACTGTATTCCTTCCTCCAGTTTCCCCATTAATCAAGTTATGAATCCAGTCATCTCTCCAGAGAAAAATGAAAGCCACATGAAAGTCTCAAGTATTACTCAAATGTGCTTATGAATTGTTCACTCATGTTTTCTGTTCTAAGTTCTTCACTGAAGCCTGCAGGACACTTGAAAAATAGCCATATGTTTTCAGTGACTGCCAGGGCCCTCCTTGGGATTACCTAACCTTTGCATGTCATCATTGATTTTTCTGCTTGGAGTGCAAGGGCTACACAGAAGTTTATAGGAAAGTTGAGAAGACATGCTCTCTAACTTGGGTCACTAGGCATCACATCAGCTCCAGAAACTGCAGCACTTGAATAGCAAGTATCATAAAACCGCTCTTGAAAATATCTCCCTTGGCTGGGTGTGGTGGCTCATGCCTGTAATCCCATCACTTTGGGAGGCCGAGGCAGGCGGATAACCTGAGGTCAAGAGTTTGAAACCAGTCTGGCCAACATGGCGAAACCCTGTCTCTACTAAAAATACAAAAATTAGCCAGGCATGGTGGCACATGCCTGTAATCCTAGCTACTTGGGAGGCTGAGGCAGGAGAATTGCTTGAACCTGGGAGGCAGAGGTTGCAGTGAGCCAAGATTGCACCACTGCACTCCAGCCTGGGTGACAGAGCCAGACTGTCTCAAAAAAAAAAAAATCTCCCTAAAGTTTTGATTCTAACCCCTATAAAGGTGAGGGGGCTTATGCGACCACATGAGAACAAACCCAATGCCGTTGCTTTGATGCCTTGTGCTTTCATACTTATCAATCTCTGTGTCCTAGGTGCCAGGCATCCTCCCTAGGTTATTTATTCAAGATAACCCCCATCATGCAATATCAAGTCTTGCAAAAAGAAATATTGTCTAAGTGGATAGGGTTGTGTTTCAATCTATAGTCTGCTTCTACTGTGCTTGGAATCAGCTATGCACCATGCTCTCATGATATGATAATGTAATTCAGAAGAATGGAAGCTTTTTCTAGCCTAGGGTGGTAGGACCAGGAAAGGAATAACTGGTGGCACTTGACCTTTGCTGCAAAGATAATTAGAGTCCTATAGGAGGGAAGAATAAGAAAGATCAAAGTGGCCTCTCAGGTAAGAGTGGTATAGTGAGTGCTGGTGTGCCACCCACATTTCTGCTACAGCACCCAGGCACCAATTCCTTGGCTGTCAGGAGAGTTAGCTGCTGAACTTCACAGCCGAGTCCTTGTCTAGGAGCTACTCTCAGCCCAAGGGACCTGTGTTGCTCGATCAAGGTTATGGCAACTTATACCCAATGACTGGCCAACGTGAAGTTACAAAAGCCTGTCTCCTCAGTTCATTGTGAGACAATTCTGCAGGCCAGTCCAGCTCTGGAGCTTCTTATGGTTGTGGTTGAAGTCTTTTTTGCAACCACATCACCTTTCAACTTCTCCCTCTGCCTAATCTTCTGTCATCACATTCTTACAGGTGCTTCCCACAGACATTTCCATCAAACTTCCTACATGCAAATTTCAGTCTTTCTTGGGAAATCTACCTAAGAAAAGTAACAAATGAAATTAAGATTTTTCAGGGGACAATAAATTTATCAGACTAGTTAGAATAGAGTTTAGTTGGGTGGTTGTTTGGGATATAAATCTTAAAAAGCAAGTTTGTAGAGAAGTCCTTGAATGACAGGGTATTGTATTAGGACTTTAACAGACCAAGATCAGCAAATATGTGTCACATGAGCTCACAGGAGTTTCTCCATCCTACACCTGGAGTAGACATCATCAATTGATAGCTGCTCTTATCTTCGCAGAATCCCAGCCTGACTGTAGAATCCTTTCTTAGGCTGAGAATTTTTCTGATTTACATGTTATGAAGCCTACATTGAAGCCAGCCATACAATTATCATTCCCATTTCTAAGAAGGACTCCTCAAACATTGAGATTCAAGTCGTGTTTATTAACAAGAGTATTTATCCAAAAGTCATTTCATATACAAACTTTAATGTTACTCTGAAGTAAAAATTACAGCTATGGAGAACAAAAATAAAGTATCTGTACTATCTACCGTTAAGGACCGAGATTCCTTTTTGAGAGTCACCTCTTTGAGAATGCATCAAAATAGGCACCTTTTTTTAGGATACTATTTTTTAAAATAATTTCATCAGATAGGATAACATACTAATAAGATGATTACATAATATAATTTTTAATGTACCAAATGATAATATGCAGTTAGATATAAAATATCACATTTCAAGTTTTGATTCCTCTCCAATATTCCTGTCACATTTAATTTTGACATTTTAGCATCACAAATATGTGTACAGTTCTTACTAAACATGTCTTCAGTGTGACCAGTGAGGGTCTGTGCTCTGATGCCTGGTATCATGTGTTACTTTTGTAGGGCGACCATGTATCCCATTTGTCCAGGATAGTTCCTGATTATGCCATGTTCTATTTCATTATTACTTTTTTCTTCCTTTTTAAAAATTCTCTTTTTATAACTTTTTTTTCAGGTTCAGGGGTACATGTAAAGATTTGTTACATAGATAAACATGCGTCATGGGTTTTGTTGTACATATTATTTCATCACCCAGGAATTAAGCCCACTACCCAATAATTATCTTTTCTGCTCCTCTTCCTCTCTCACCTATCCCCTTCAAGTAGACCCCAGTGTCTGTTTTCTTCTTTGTATTTATAAGTTCCTAACATTTAACTCTGAATTATAAGTGAGAACATGTGGTATTTGGTTTTCTGTTCCTGTGTCATCCTGTTTGCTAAAGGTAATAGCCCCCAGCTCCATCCGTGTTCCTGCAAAAGATATGATCTAGTTCTTTTTTATGTCTGTGTAGTATTCCATGGTGTATATGTACCACATTTTCTTTATCCAACCTGTCATTGATGGATATTTAGGTTGATTCAATGTCTTTGCTATTGTGAATAGTGCTACAATGAACATAAGCATGCATGCACTTGCCTTTACAGTAGAATGATATATATTCCTTTGGGTATATACCCAATAATAGAATTGCTGGATCAAACTGTGGTTCTGTTTTTAGTTCTTTGAGGAATCACCATACTGCTTTCCATAATGACTGAACTAATATATACTCTCACTAACATTGTATAAATGTTCCCTTTTCTCTGCAACCTTGACAGCAAATGGTATTTTTTTACTTTTTAATAATAGCCATTCTGGCTGGATCTTATCTCACAGTGGTTTTGATTTGCATTTATCTAATGATCAAAGTTATGGAGCTATTTATCATATGCTTGTTGGCTGCATGTGTGTCTTCTTTAGAAAAGTGTCTGTTCGTGTCCTTTGCCTACTTTTTAATAGAATTGTTTGTTTTTCTCTTGTAAATTTGTTTAAGTTCTCTATAAATGTTGGATATTAGATCTTAGTTAGATGCATAGTTTGCAAAATTTTTCTCCCATTCTGCAGGTTGTCTGTTTACTCTGTTGATAGTTTCTTTTGCTGTTCAGAAGCTTTTAAGTTTAATTAGATCTCATTTGTCTTTTTTGCTTTTGTTGTGATTGCTTTTGGTGTTTTTGTCATTAAATCTTTGCCGGTTCCTCTGTTCAGGATGGTATTGCCTAGGTTGTCTTTCAGGGTTTTTATAGTTTTGGATTTTACATTTAAGTCTTTAATCCATCTTGAGTTGATTTTTGTGTATAGTGTAAGGAAGGGGTCCTGATTCAATCATCTGCATATGGCTAGCCAGGTGTCCTAGAACCATTTATTGAATACAAAGTCTTTTCCCATTGTTTGTTTTTGTCAACCTTGTCAAAGATAAATGGTTGTAGATGTGTGGCCTTATTTCTGGGCTCTCTATTCTGTTCCATTGGTCTATGTATTTGTTTTTGTACCAGAACCATATTGTTTCAGTTACTGTAACCTGTATAGTTTGAAGTTGGGTAAGATAATGCCTCCAGCTTTGTTCTTTTTGCTTAGGATTGCTTTGGCTATTTGGGCACTTTTTTTGGTTCTACATGAATTTTAAAATAGTTTTATTCCAGTTTTGTGAAGAATGGGTTGGTAGTTGGATAGAAATAGCACTGAATCTGTAAATTGCTTTGGACTGTATAGGCAATTTAATGATATTGATTCTTCCTATCTATGAGCATGGGATGTTTTCCCATTTATTTGTATCTTCTATGGTTTCTTTGAGTAGCGTTTTGTAATTCTCATTGTAGAGATTGTTCACCTCTATGGTTAGCTGTATTCCAAGTTATTTTATTTTATGTATTTTTTTTTTTTTTTTGGTGGTAGTCATGAATGGGCTTGCCTTTCTGATTTGGCTCTAGGCTTTGCTGTTGTTGGTATATAGAAATCCTAGTGATTTTTGTACATTGATTTTGTATCCTGCAACTATTAAGGAGCTTTAAGGCCAAGACTATGGGGTTTTCTAGATATTAGAATGTTGAATATATGCCTCCAATCTCTTCTGGCTTATAGGGTTTTGGCTGAGAAGTTCGCTGTTAGCCTGATGGGGTTCCCTTGGTAGGTGACCTGCCCTTTCTCTCTAGCTACATTTAACATTGTTTCTTTCATTTTGACCTTGGAAAATACTGAATTCCTGAATTTGACTGTTGGCCTCTCTAGCAAGGGTGGGATAGTTTTCTTTGATGATATCCTGTAATATGTTTTCCAAGTTGTTTGCTTTCTCCCCAGCTCCTTGCCTTTTAGGAATGCTAGTGATTCATAGATTTGGCCTGTTTACATAATCCCATACGCTGAGATGTTTTGTTCATTCCTTTTAATTATTTTTTTCTTTGTTTTTGTCTGACTGTCTAATTTCAGAGAACCCGTCTTCAAGTTCTGAGACTCTTTCCTCAACTTGGTTTATTTTGTTGTTAATACTTCTGATTGAATTATGAAATTCCTGTATTGTGTTATTCACACAATTCTGTCAGATCCATTAGGTTCTTTTCTATACTGACTATTTCATCCTTCAGCTCCTGTATCACTTCATTGTAATTTTTATTTTCCTTGGATTGTGTTTTGCTGTTTTCCTGAATCTCAGTGATCTTTTTTTCCTATCCATATTGTGAATTCTAATTCTGTCATTCTAGCCAGTTCAGCCTAGTTAAGAACTCTTGTCGGAGAACTGGTGCAGTTGTTTAGGGGACATACAACACTGGTCATTTGAGTTACCAGAGTTCTTGTGTTGGTTCTTTATCATTTCTGCATGTTGGTGCTCCTTTTACTGCAGTGTAGATTGAGTATAGTCAATAGATTTCTTTTCTGGTGTTTTCACTGGGCTGAGGCTTTGTTTAGAATCTTTTTTTTTTTTTTGGATGGATTCTTGCTATGTCACCCAGGCTGGAGTGCAGTAGCACAATCTCAGCTCACTGCAACCTCTGCCTCCCAGGCTTAGGCGATTCTCTTGCCTCAGCCTCCCAAGTAGCTGGGATTACAGGTGTCTGCCACCATGCTCAGCTAATTTTTGTATTTTTGGTACAGACAGGGTTTCACCATGTTGGCAGGCTGGTCTTGAATTCCTGAACTTAAGTGATCTGCCCACCTTGGCCTTCCAAAGTGCAGGGACTACAGATGTGAGCCACCATGCCTGGCCTTTGTGTATGTCTTTATTTGAAGCTGCCTCTTTGTCTCTGGTTTCAGAGAGGAGTATGTTAGTGGGTATTTTTGGTGTTGAAAATTTGAAGTGTGATTCAGCAGGTGGCATTTAGGCTTATTGGTGAGTTGGTAGATTCTTGCTCGATTGTGTGGCTCCCCTGTATTTCCTCACAGCTGTAGCTGTGCTCCCTCTCAATTCTTTGAACGTGTGGGTTCCTCTACCTCTGAGTGCTGGCTATAGATTGCAACTTGACACCATAGCATGTGTATACCTGTGTAACAAACCTGCATGTCCTGCACATGTATCCCAAAACTTAACATATAATAAAATTAAAAAAGAAAGAAGCAGTCTGACCTGTTTTGGTAGAGCAGCTGCACTGTGCTGGGGTATCCCTTCCACTCCCAATTGGCTCGGACTCTCCAGTGTCCAAGGGCTGAAGCCCATTTCATTATTATTAAGAATTCCTACTCTGCTCTCAAAAGAAATATAGTCAGTCGATCTTTAAATACTCTTTTATTAATGTTTCAGGTATAAAATGGGTTTCAACCAAAGAAATGGAACAAAATATTTAAAATTGTATTTAAATCTCTATGGCCTAAAACATTTTTTTTGCTTGGTAAATTTTCATCTTTCTTTGTCAGGAAACTACAACTGGAGGAGGAGAAAGTGGTAGATGGTTCAGCAGCTTCAGTTCACTCAGAGCATCTGTCATGATTTTATCTCTGTTCCTTTGTATTGCACATGTGGCCTGAAATGCAGAAGGAAGCTTGGGTAGACAATTAAGAAAAGTCATTATTATTATTTTTATTTTTGAAAAGGATGTATGGATAGAACCAAGAAAGTAAAAGTAAGCCACCACACACACCTCTTTGCACCTAGGTTTGGACTCACTTTTATTTTCCTGGTTGTGATTAAAATAAAGAAGGTATTTATAATACTTACATGTGAATAAATGAGGTGCTGGATGTTGCAGGAAATCATGAAGATTACTAACAATATAAAATAATAAAAATAAAGTTCTACTTGAGAATCTGACTCAAAGATAAAACATTTATTCTAGGTTCACTGAGTATGCTGCTGGTTCCTCTTGTCAATTCACATCTTGAGAATAGATGGAAATATTTCAGACTGCCGTTTTATCTAAGAAAAACTGTGAGTTCTTGCTCTTTCTCCCCAACCTTGAGCCCTCTCCTTCCCTCTGGCTTTCATATGCATGCAGCCACCCACACACCCACCTTTTCTGATAAGGAGGGGCTTATACCTACCTTTAGCCTGTAATCTCAGTACTTTGGGAAGCTTAGGTAAGAGGATCACATGATGCCAGGAGTTCAAGATCAGCCTGGGCAAAAAAGAGAGACTTGATCTCTACAAAAAAAAAAAAAAAAAAAAAAAAAAAATTAAAAGGAGAGAAGTTAGAATATTTAAACTAAAAATCTACTTTGTATTTTTAAGGTGCACCATTTTGATAAATATGATGATTCAGTTTTAGGCCTTAACAGAGAACAAATAATGATGAAGAAAGTATTATTATCAGCAGACAAAACTGTTAGTAAAGAGCTCAAAACACATAGCATTTTGTAGTCCTTCAGTGTAGAATCAAAGCACCCAATGTACTTAGTGGGTCTTGGGGTATCCCTGTATGGCAGCATTAAATAGTAAGCACTACCAATAATGACACTGATGCGGAGTTAAAAACTCAATTATATTACATCTATTCTGCTTAAGAATGTAGGGATTTTTAAATGTTTTAGATAAATATGAACATATTTATTAAAGAAAAGCAATTTGGTGCTCAAAACCACAAATACCTGATATCTGGAAAATTCCCTAAAATAGGGCAGTCACTAACTAGAAAATATCGACACTTTGTTTTGAATTTGGTTTCAGGAGTGCTCATGACATCTCCGGATATTAGAAGGTATTGTGCTGAAACTGATTTAATTTTAATACTCAAAAAATCCCTTTTTGTTCTAAATATTCTTAACCGGAAGGATCATCTTTTTCTAAAGTTGTAAAAGTTGTCTTTGCTTAAATGAGAGGCTCCCTCCCGTATAAAAAACAAATACTTATTAACAGGAATTTATGTCTGAGTGTACTACAACTCTTCTAAAGAATTCAGGGCTGCTTGGTTAGCATCTAGGTTTATTTCTTGCAAAAATGGCAATAATATGTTGTTGTTTTTAAATCTGTAATTAAAGGTCAGTATGTTTTTTAATCTGACCTTTAATTACAGATTTTAAATCTGTAATTAAAGGTCAGTATTTTATGGAAATATAAAATAACAATGGCATTAATGTAATTATACATGTTAAAGAGAAAATGGAGTATTTGTATTTAAAAAACAGGAGGAGTGTTTTTTTTTTTTTTCCCTTAAATGTGCAAAACAGCACAAGGCAGTCTGGGGCTCTTCATAGCTATCTTCATGTACCACATTTATTTGGCTTACGAGCACTGCTTTGTCCTCAGCTTTTCTTTCCCTACCCCCTATCACCACCCTCTAATTTGTCACTCTTTTTAATATTTACCAGAATATAGAATGACAAAGACTTGCTTTTAGTCTTTGAAAACACAAGTGGCAATAAAAAGATGGGAAAAAACTTTCTCACTCTAGGCAATTCTTCCACTCAGGGGATATTTTAAGATTTCATAGAAATTAAGTACTTTTTTCTTTTTTCTTTTTTTAACCTAGTCCAAACCTACTAAAACATTCACCATCTCTGCTGCCTAATGCATTTATTCATGGCCTCTATATATTCTCCTCTATAACCTCTTCCTTCATGTCTTCATTTTAATAATATTGCTTATGCGAAAATTGCTGGATAAATTATTCAATTTTTTCTATTATCCAGTATATCTGCAATAAAACTGATAACCCATTTCTGTAAATACATCTATAATAATTTAAGTGAGACTTGTCTGCTTATTTGTCTGCTTGCCTGCCTGTCTCTCTTTAGCTAGCTCTTTACATTCCATTCTCAAGCCTTTGGCTAGGATGAACTTGAAGTACTTTGTTTCTGTTTGTTATATAATGAAGACAAGCTGCTAAGTAGATGCAAATGCTAATTCTGTAGTTACTTTTCATTTCATGTGAAATTTCATTAGTGTTGTTAAGTACGGAAAATTAATTACTCCTTAATCACAAGTCCACAGAACTTAATCACCAACTACAAATAACTATGTTGAAGAGTAATGCTACAGATCAACCATAAATCAACAAGGCAGGAAAATTTTGCATTAAGGCCAAAATCTAGGTGATACTCATGACCTCTAGTTGCTAATAAAGAAATGGATGCAATCCCCTGTGGTAGAATCATATTTTTCAAGCATTTATTTATTAAATAATGTTTTAAAATATTATATTTTCTTTGGGCTGGACTCAGGGACTAAAACAATGATAACATAATCTCTGCACTCAAAGAGTTTACAATCTGCCGGGTGCTGTGGCTCACGCCTGTAATCCCAGCACTTTGAGAGACTGAGGCGGGCAAATCACCTGAGGTCAGGAGTTCGAGAACCACCTGGGCAACATGCTGAAACCCCGTCTCTAATAAAAATACAAAAGAATTAGCTGGGTGTGGTGGTGTGCACCTGTAGTCCCAGCTTCTCAGGAGGCTGAGGCACTGGAATTGCTTGAACCTGGGAAATGGAGGTTGTAGTGAGCCGAGATTGCACCACCTCACTCCAGCTTGGGGAACAGAGTGAGACTGTCTTGGGGGAGAAAAAAGGAGTTTACAATCCTCTAGGGGAATCTGAACAAGTAAAAAGACAGTGAGATTAACACTTTGATGAATCGTCTGCAAGATGCTTTGAGAAGGTGACAGAAGAAGCCGCTAATACAAACTTAGGGTGGTTTGTGAGAGTTCACTGGACCAAGGGGTGTTCAGTAGAAACTGTGAAGTCAAGGTTTACTCCTGTCTTTTATTCTTTTTCATCAACTGTCTTCAGTGGAACTTACATTTTTTTTTTTTTAAACAGCCAACACAGCCATGTGCTTTCATTCTCCCTGGCAGCTGGTGAGGGCCTGTTGTTAGCATCTCTTCCTAGCTCCTCCTGTTTTCAGTGACATTATGTTAGTTAGTAGATTCAGGTTGGTAATGGTAATAGTATTTACACCATGGGAACTGGAATATGCTACAAAGCAGGACTTTAAAAATTCCTCCAGAGTCGATGGTTAAACATTTACCAGCATACCACCTGGCCAAGGAATTTTTTGGTTCTATTGGAAAATTTAGTGGAGGATGAGACAATAGTTTTCCATTATCTGTAAGGCATAGTCCCTAATAAAGCAGGGATTAGAGTTATAAATAGTATTATTGCTGTCATTCTAGAATTTACAATAGGGAGGATAAGACAAGTCACAAATCACTGTACCTTAAGACCAAATCTATTTAAAAAAGTACAAAGGGAGAGAAGAAGGGTTGGAGGACTGTCCTAACTATACATTTCAATAGTTGGTCTATGGATTGTTGGGTCATTAGGGGCCCAGGTAAAGCCTGTGGGTCACCCAGACAAGGGTTGTTTGTTGTTTTGGAAGACAGAGTTTCTCAACAGTTTTTATCAACTTCCCATTCCGCTGTAGAGATTCTACCCGATATAAACAATAGAAAGAGATAGCATAACATAGTGTTTAAGAATGTTGCATTGGGCGCTGAGTGCCTTGGTCTATATGCCCCATTATTATGCAATACTAGGAAAATTACGTGAACTGTTTGGAATTCAGGTTTCTCTTTATTAAAATTGGAATAGTAATAGCACTTAATTCATGGAGATTTTTGGATGATTAAATGAGTTAAAGATGTAAAAACATTGAGAACTTGCCTGGCTCATGGTGCACACACGAATGCTATCAATTGTCATTATTAACACACATTCACAAGGACTAGCAGCTTCCACAAGATAAGTTACAGATAACCTGATCCTACAATTTCAATACTTTAAAGAACCTCCAGAAGTGACTTAATTTTTGAGCTTAACTAAAAGTGACAAATATGAAGATTAACCACAGGATTTTGTGGTTAAATTCTTTCATAATTTTTTCCTAATATTTGTTATCCAATCTTCTCTTTCTAGTATCATGAACAAATGTAGTAGATATTATTTCTCTTATTTTATTTTTTTAAGATATACCTAATCAATGAGAGAAAATTCATGGATCTGAAAATACAATGAAAGCCTCATAAAATGATGTTTTAAAGAAAAATAAGGTTGAAATATTTTTGAAAAAATGTAAACACTTAAAAAAATATATGAGACTTCTCTCTCCCGTTGATCGTCAGGGAATTATTAACCACCTGACCACAATGATAAACTCTTTATTTAAAAGCAGTGAAGAAAAGGTGATCTTTCAATATAGAACCTCTACTTCACTTAAAATTCCACTTCTGGTGTTCCACGAATCCCACTGTAAAGACTTGCTATGACCGCAAATGTGACAGGAGCTGGAATTATTTCTGAGATATAATACATGCATTTATGATGATTATTAATCACTTACAAAATTCATTGAAAATGAAAACCTGCTATACCGGACCTAAATCCATAAGACCCAAGAACCATAAATCACCTGTGTAAAAAGTTGCATATGCTCATTTGTGGAGTGATGCTTGATTAGAAGATAGGAAGAAGAGAAAGTGAGCCAAGGTTCTTTCATGGTATTTTAATAAACTCTGTGACTTCCATGAAACCCAACTTGACCGCAGTAATATACATGCTATCATGGTGCAGATACTGGTGTCAAAAAGAGATAACCAGTGTTCTTAGCTGCAACTAATTAGTCAAGATGTTGTGCAAATCACTGACCATCTGGATCTCATTTTCTTTCTTTCTTTCTTTTTTTTTTTTTGAGGATGTTGTGTTACACACAATGGTCTTGTTGTAATAATTTTCAAACTGTGCTCCAAGAAGTCTTCAGCACCCAAACAGAGGAGTCTCAGGGATGACATTGAAAGGACAGCAATATAACCATCAGGAATCTAGGCTACCTTCCACCACCCCAACCCCCTTCATTAAATTAAGCAATGCCACTTTTGTCAGTTTTACAGGTTAAATATTTATCACTTTTACATATTTGCTATAAGCAAATTTTGCTTGCGAAGAGATCACTTGTTAAAAGTTGAAACCATTAAATTGGTTCTACCTTAAAGATTGGAGACTCTACAGTTTCCCTGTCATGTGTTTAAAAAGTGACACTTCATGTAATACTCAAAATGATCACATGCTACTTAAATTACTTGAGCCATCATTACTTAGGACATAGATTACTACATACAACCTTGATGAAATATAATAAATAGGAGGTGAATATTCATCAGGATTGTGGTCCTTTAAGTATATTAAATATTATCAGTTAACAAAACTAATATGATATCCCATTAGTTTTCAGGCATCTTTCACTTAATTCCTTTTTACATCTAAGGTGGTAATCACAGAATTTCATACTGGACAGTACCCTAAGAGACCTAACATTTTAAAAGTGAGTGAACAGAGAGTTACCCAGAGTTGCTCCAGGGGGTAGCTCATGTTCAGGGCCCTTTCCTCTGTAGCATATGATTTTGCCAAAGAACAAATATACAAGCTACCAGAAGCTACCATTTGGGGATTCTTGATCACACTTTTTTCTCCCTTCTTCCTGTGCATTTCTCTGTCTCTGTCTCCCCTCCCCTTCCCTCCCTCCTTCCTTCTCTCCTCACCTTCCTTCCTTCCTTTCCTTTTTCTTTCATTCACTCACTAAACAATTTTTGAATATTTACACTGGACATTCTTGATCATGCTTTTTTCCCCCTTCTCCCTGTGTCTCTGTCTCTGTCTCTCCTCCCTCCCTCCCTCCCTCCCTCCCTCCTTCCTTCTTTTCCTCCTTTCCTCTTTCTTTTCCTCCCTTCCTTTCTTTTTTCTTTCATTCATTCGCCAAACAATTTTGAATATTTACAAGGAGACTAGCATTCTACTACCACTGGCAATATGCAGTTCTATAAGAATACCTGGTTCTTGTCTCATGAAATATACAGTCTAGAAGAGGAGGCAAACATGTAAACTGCTTCTTTGAATATTGCGTACTAGGTACTAGGGGATAAATTTCAAGGGAGCTTGTTGAAGCAACACAAAAGGCTTTAAATCAGAAGCAAGTAGGGATGATCATGGAGGAAGCAGCACTTGGAATGTGTTTTGAATATGATTAGGAATTGAGTAGACAAAAGGTATGTGCAGGGTCGTCTGTGTGTGGTATGCCAGTGGTGGAGAGAGCATTCCAGGTGGAGGAGCAAAGGCACAGATGTCCATTCCAGATGATGTATTCAAGGATCTACAGGATGTTCGGTAACGCTGGCTGGAAAGATGCATGTCAGGACAGTGTTAGGAGATGAGAGCTGTAGGGAGCAGAGAGATTGTAAGGGGTCTTGCAATACAAAGTTTATGAGTTTGAATTTTACCTTGAAAGTGTTATGAAGTCACAAATAACTATTGACAAAGGGGATGCCATTATTAGCTTACAGTATAGAAAATAACTGGCAGGACTGTGTTGAGAAGTTGGCAGGGACCAGTCTAGAGATGGAAGACCAATTGTGATGTTCTTTCAGTGATCCAGGAAAAAGGGATGACAGTTATAGTAAGTGGTAGACAGAACTGACATAAAGGGATAAACCTATAACAAATCAATTAGCAATTAACCCTGACTTTACCTGAAGGGTCTAAGAAAAATACATGGTAAGAAATAGATTATTTTGGTCCTCCCAAGGACATGGTTACACTTGACAGTAAAGATCAGCATGTTATTGCAGTTCCAAACTTAGCAAATATTCTCACAAGTATTTCTCTGCCATTGCATTTGGCCATTCAACCCTTATAAGTTCATCATTAAGTAAATATTTCCTGCAGAACTAAGTATAGTTACTATGCTTGGCTTTTTTGTTTGCTTTTTTTGGACAGGACAACAGAAAAATTGTGATTTTTCTGACCTTGAGATTCCTCTAGCTGAATGTTAGATGCACTTTTCATCATTCTGAAGTTAATCCAATAAGATGTAAGTTCAGAGAGATATACTATTTTCTGCAAAACTGTCTGAAAAAAGATAAAGTTAGTTTAGAAAAATAATTCACGTCCATTAGATAGATCAAGATGATCAATGTATTCAATATTTAGAACCATCTGTATATGCTGCAGTGATTTATGTCGTAAAACATGGGTGAAGGCAAGTGGATATGGATGTGGAAAAGGATCTGTATTATAAACTACAGAAGCAGAAAGAGCTTATTTTGCTAAAACTGATTATTATAACTATTACGGATGAAAGTGGATCCAAACATTGTAATTTACTGGGAAGATTTCATGCTCATGGAATTCACTGGTCTTGCCATGTTTCCCATCATCCTGATGCAGCTGGCTTTATCGAATGATGGAATGGCCTTTTGAAGCTGCGCATGCAGCTCCAGCTGGATGATAATAGTTTGCAGGGCTGAGGCAAGGTTCTCCAGAAAGCTGCAGATGCACTGAATCAGTGTCTCATGTATGGCACAGTTTCTTCCATAGCCAAGATTCATGAGTCTTAGAATCAAGGGGTAGAAATGGGAGTGGTACCACTTACCATTACTCCTGGTAACCTACTAGCAAATTTTCCCCTTCTTGTTCTTGTGATGTTATGCTCTGCTGGCCTAGAAGTCTTGGTTCCAGAGGAAGGGATTCTTCTGCCAGGGGACACAATGATTCCATTAAACTGGAAGTTAAGACTACCACCTGGTCACTTGGGGCTCCTCATGCTTCTGAGCCAACAGGCTAAGAAGGGAGTTACGATGTTGGCTGGGGTAATCATTTCAGAATACCAAGGGGAATGTGAACTAGTACTCCACAGTGGAGGTGAAAAACAGTGTGTCTAAAATACAAGTGATCCCTTGGGAGTGTTTCTTAACATTACCATGCTCTATGATTAAGATCAATGGGACAACAACCTAATCCAGGCAAGACTGCAAATGGCTCAGAGCATTTAGGAATGAAGGTTTGGGTCACCCCTGCCCTCAGATAAAGAACCATGACCAGCTGAGGTGCTTCCTGAAGTCAAAGGGAATATAAAATGGGTAATAGAAGCAGATAGTTATCAATACCAGCTACGATCAAATGATCAGTAATAGAAACAAGGACTGTAATTGCCATAAATATTTCCTCCCTATTTTGTTAAGAATATGTTTGCATGTATATAGCTACATATATTAAACAATTTTGTTTTCTTTCCTCTCTTATTCCTTTATTATATAATATTATATAAGATGTATTGAGTTTATATCAGTATTTAAATATTGTTAATATCACATCATATTATTTAATTTATGGAATATCAGGAGAAAAGTAAGCCACCTCTTCTGATGATGGGACTAGTGCATTTTTTATTGTATTCAGAATAGTTGTATCATGTTTGATAAAACTGTAACATTGTTATTGTCTTTATTGAAGATTAAGTGTGGTTTAAGGAGATGTGTATGGATACCAAGTTGATAAGGTATATGCTTTTGATGGTTAATTGAAAGTGTCAACTTGACTGGAGTGAGGTATGCTCAGATATCTGGTATAGTGTTACTTCTGGGTATATCTGTGAGGGTATTTCTGAAAGAGATTGACATTTAAATCAGTGGACTGAGTAAGGAAGATCTCCCCTTACCATTCAGTCAGCTGAGGGCATAGATAGAACAAAAAGGCAGAAGGAAGGTGAATTCTTTCTCTCTCTCTTTGTGAATTGAACACTCTTCTTCTTCTGTCCTTGGACACCAGAAGTCCAGATTCTCTGGCCTTTGGACTCCAGGACTTGCACCGGCAGCCCCTCAATTTCTTAGGTCTTTGGCCTTGGACAGAAAGGTATACCAGTAGCCCTTCTGGTTGTGAGGCTTTCAAACTTGGACTAAGCCACACTATCTGGCTTCCCTGGTTCTCCCACTTGCAGATGTCCTATCATAGGACTTCTCAACTTCCATTAGTGCATGAGTCAATTGTCCAAGTATATCCCCTATCTATCTGTTTATCTATCTATCTATCTATCTGTCTCTGATTGGTTCTATTTCTCTGGAGAACCCTAATACACACTATGGCTGGGCTATTATCATAGTAGTGACAGCATGGACTTCAGAATCAGACAGGTGTATCTCCAATTTTTTTGTCTCTGCTGTTAAGTAGATATGTTCCTCATTTGTAAAATGAAGATAAACAAACCTATATTTACTGTTGTGTAGGGTAGTTATAGAAACCCAATGAGACAATGATTTTATTCATTGATTCATTCTATACTTACTCATTGGGCTTTTGCTTTCTCTTAGGCACTCTTTTAGGTGATGGAGTTTTAAAAAGTGAATAAAAAAGACAAGGTCTTTACCCAGGAGAGCCCTATACCCTCCAATGCATTACATTTTGTGAGGACTCACTACTAAGTCTGTCTGGCATATGGAAAGCTCTTCATATATGATAGTTGTAATGAGTATTAACTAATCATTTCTTTGAATCAGAATCCAAAAGCAATGCTACTTTCAAATTTGTCAGTTCAGCTTTTAGAAACATTACTAAAATCAATATAAATCTGCCTGGAGCAGCATTTTTTTTTAAATCCTGGCTCTTAAAACAGAAAAACCTAGGTATTTTAATTTATGAAAATAAAACTGCCACAAGAATCTAAGGACAACATTTTGCCCTAATGAAAATGGAGATAAACTCAGGATCTGCTGTTTAGGCCATTCTGAGATATTATCACACTTATAAAGGATTTAGAACATCCAAAAGTTTCTGTCCTATCACCAGCTGAATGCATTTTTTAAAATGGACTGTCCATTATTAAATGATGCTTGATAGCTCTCTGTGTTTGATAGAGCAATCTTCTGGGTGGTCAGGAAAAGCTGCTACAACTTTCTTAACAGCCTCTCTCATCTGGTTATGGATGCATAGTCATTTAAATAAAAAAAAGGGCAGAAAAAACGCTGAGAGGCAGTTTGCTCTAACTCAACCTTTTCAAATGACTACACTAATTTCAAACATATGAATTTAACTGTATGTTTGCCCCTCTATAAACAGGGCGAACAAACAGTATATCATTTTTACACTTGAATTGTATTATGGCTTTAATGCAGACTCAGGTGAGGTGAGGTCAGAAGATACAATTAAATGGATCTGGTACCAGCTGGAGATTAGGCTCTCTTTAACCATGCTTGGGTGATTTATCCATCAACAACTCATGTACTGCTCCATAAAAATTGATATCTGTTTAAAAATAGATATTAAAATACAGTGTACTTTTAAAATTAGAGACTAAAATATTATGTAGTTGCCAGCAGGTAGTTTATTTAATATTCATGTGCAATATCAAACAGAAAGATTCCTGTTCTTGGAATAAAAATCTATTAGAATAAATTTGCTGTAGTTGCAGGAACTTCTGTGCTTGGCCAAGTCCTTGGAAACAAATGCAGAAATAAACTTTTATATCACTACAAATCCCTGACACGGTGAATGGTGATATATAACTGCCACCCTTGTTAGATAGCTCTATCTGTTCCTCAAAGATTTGTTTTAATGTTGCTTTTTCATGAAAGGCTGTTTAAAAACAAAAACAGGAGAAAAGGGAAACAGAAATGCAAAGTAAACAGGTTTATTAAGGATAATAAAAAATCTTGGTGCTTTTATATATTCTAATGTGAACTGTGAATGGTGGACTTCAGTCTTGAGGTTGAATTTGGTTTCTAATAGACATAAATTCAAATATTTGAATTTTCTGCATCTAAAGCCAACATGCAGCTCTAAGGACAATCATTTGTTTCTAATATGTATATCCAAAATTTAAATAAATGAACATTTAAAAGTAATATTTGATTAACCATTCACTGAAAGAAAAATAATTCTGCCTGTCCAATTCAGTAATTTATATAGTTTAGTGATTTGCTTGTCAATAATGAACAAATTGCCCTAATATATTACTGTAATGCTTCATTTTCATTAAGACATCTGCCAACTTTTCAAAAAAGCTTTTCCATTTGGGACTTGACTTATAATTGTAGAGTCCCTTGGGGGGGTTTCAATATTATTCTAATCAATTTTATCCACAATATACAATATGGATGATTACATTGCAATGTAATTTCCAAAGTTCCCTTCTCACATTAGTCATTTGCAAGGAGAGGAGACACTGCCGACGTCTCCAGAATGTATTTTAGAAAATAAACTTACTGCAGCAATGGAGCAAAGAATATTTTTCATTGTTTGAAATGCATCACAACATGAATATGTATATGTGCAGATATGCTTATATAATTTACAACCACACTTCAAAGCTTTATGGTCTATAACATTTATATGTTATTTTTATGCAATAAGATGATAATGGATTTTACAACCACAAGATACAAGAGTTGGAAAGTCCTCCAAGATGATCTTCCTGTATGTGAACTACGGTGATAATGCTATAGTCTTTTCCTTTTTTTTTTTTTTAATAGTAAGAGGAAGTAGATAATAGTTTTAGGGAAAGCTGGAAAAAAAAATTATCTTAGTCTCACTCCAAACTAAGCTGAGGCTCCAAAAAAGCCATTCAACTAGCCTCAATACAGAACAAGCTTAATATCTAGGCTCCCTTTATTGCTCTTCACTTTATTTTTAAAATTCTCTTGACCCAGGTGGGGAAGACTTACGCTAGTTATCGAGGAACTCACCAAATCATCATCAGTCTTCTTTCTGGTCATCTATCTATGTTTTAAAAAGCATAAATCCTACTCTTTACATGATAGAGAAACTTTCCTTCAATTTTTCAGTGAGTAGTGAAGGGCAGGCAAATATTAATAGGTCTAAAAATATTTTAAATACATAGAAAGACAAAAGTCAGAGTAAAGAGTTATAAATAATAAAACTGATAAAGAGTAAGTCAGTGGCAGCATAGGGAAATCTTATTTACTTAGATTTCTACTTGTTTTTACCAAGTTTTTTTTCTCTCTCTTTTAAAATACTAGCAGGGAGTAGCAGAAATGAACCCCAATTCTCAGGATTCTACATCCAAGGTTGTTTCCTGTTTTCAAAGTATTCATAAATTGTACAACAAATCATTTTCATTTAAAATTTTTAAAAACTTTCTATTTTACTCTTAAGTTGAATGAATTAAAATGAATGGCATTGACTCCTTCTCAACCAAACTAGGTACTAATTCATCATTAAACAAAGTTGCCATTATTAAATGTTTACCATATATGAGGTAATTTCATAGAACATATATAAAGAAAACTTTAGAACATTAACTAGAGACACAAAAGAAGGCTTGAACAACTAGAAAGCCATATTGTCTGCAAGTACGAAGATTCAATATGTTAAACCTTTCCGTTCTATTTAAATTGAAGAATAATAAAAATCATTCTGATCAAACTATTACCAAGCTTTTTGTTTTTATTTTTTAACTTGAAGGAATGAGGTTTTCTGGAAAAATAACCTTAGAACCCATGGAGAAAGGGGGCAAAGTATTCTAAGCTGTGAAAATGGGTGGGCCAAATTTTAGAGGCAGTAATTTGAAAAGAATGTTCAGAAGATGCTAAGTCAGTCAATCAAATGTGTCTGTTAGACTGAAATCCAGCGGTCATATAGGACAAAGGAAGAAGATTAATTTATAAAGGTGCAGTAGAGCCAGGCTAGGGGGAACCTGTGATTCTAAACTAAATACAGGACTTTCTTACAAAAGGGAATAATTTAAGGTTTTGAGCCAGGGAATTACACTTGGAAGGAGCTACTTAAGATCAGTCTACCAGTAGTGTACATGGTGAATTGGAAGAAGAGACTCTGCACAGGGAGAATAGTTAGAAAGTCATTAAAATGATCTTGCTGGGCATGGAGGCTCATGGCTGTAATCCCAGTACTTTGGGAGGCTGAGGTGGGGGGATCATGAGGTCAGGAGCTCGAAACCAGCCTGACCAACATGGTGAAACCCTGTCGCTACTAAAAATACAAAAATTAGCCAGATGTGGTGGCGCATGCCTGCAATCCAAGCTATTCAAGAGGCTAGCCAGGAGACTTGCTTGAACGCAAGAGGCATATGTTGCAGTGAGCCGAGACTACACCACTGCACTCCAGCCTGGGCAACAGTAGGAGACTCTGTCTCAAAAAATAATAATAATAAGTTATTGAAATAATCTATGCATGAAGCAGTAAGGACTCAGAATAAAACCATATCATTTATAAATGGAATTACTTCAAGATTATCTTTGCAGTGACTTTCCAGCTTTTTTTAAAACTATGAGCCATAGTAAGAAATATATTTTATACATACACACACCCAAAAACGTTTAATAAGATAATATTTAACCTTACTATTTATGATGACATTTGGCATTTTTAGCTCTATGCTTTTTACATTTTAGAAAATGCTGGCAGGAACACATCGTATTTATTTTAAGATTTTCTAAAGGTTGGACCTGCTGTTTGTAAAACGTGGTCTGGTGTAGCACCCTCACTTTTCAGAAGAGAAACTGAGGCACAAAAAACTAAGAGGCTTACTCAGGGTCTCGATTTGAGTGATTAAAGACCAAAGGCCTGTGAACTTTCAACGCTATAGTTAGGATGGTACTGTGGTAGAAACGGATAAGCAGGAAGAGATTTGAGAGTGATTTTAGAAGAGAAATAAACAAGACAAAGTGACTATCTATGAAAATTTAAAGTCAACTGAGATTTTGTTCCTGGTTAATTGGGTAAATGGATTTGCCATGGAATTACAGGCATCTGAAAAAGAAACTAGCCTGGGAGATATGTAATGAGTTCACACTGAAGTTGAGAGGGCAGAGGGACAGTCAAACTGCAGCAGGCAGGGAAAGCTGTGAGATAAAGCATTCAAATGAAAAACCTTGTAGGTTATCTATTTGGGAATGATCCGATGGTATTTAATGTAATAAAAGTGCATTGAATACCTCTCCTGTTGAGAGGTCATGCATTGAATATCATGACCCTGTTATAAGTCTTAGGGATTTCAAGATAAGCAAAATCAACTCCCAATACATGAGAACCTCTCATTCAAAATTTTACTGATAGTGTTATACATCTTTTGAATTAAACCATTACTGTTGCAAAAAAGTCAATACAATTTATTTTCAAGACCTCTAAAGATTTCAATCTTCTACAGTTTGATCCAAAACCTCTACATGGGCTTTTACATCAACTCATATTATTATTATTATTTTTAGCAATAATCTCTTTCTCTCCCTCTCTCTCATGTACGTGTTGTGTGTGTGTGTGTGTGTGTGTGTGTGTGTAAAGTGTCTTTCTTTTTGACATTCACCAGTATTCTTTCAGGTGGCAAGTTGTCTCTTACCAGATTACCTCTGAAAAGAAACAGCTTCTGACAGGGAAATGAGCAGCTGGGTGGCAGCTCACAGCAACTCTGTTATTTTGCACTGATATAGCATTTTAATATAAATGGATGAAATGCAATCTGAAAATAGTCATTCATCTCAAACAAATCCACAAAGCTGGTTAGCATTTAAGCAGTTATATTTAGGGGCTGACTTCTTTCTAGGTGCCTCCCTTTCTTTAATGATAATGATGGTGATTTTCACACTGCCCATTTGAGGGAGGAAGAAGGGGTGCCAAGACCAAGGCTCATCATTGTAGCAGTTGAGAAAAATCTGCAGCAGAACCTGAAGAGAGTCCAGAATCCCTTGTACCAAATCCCTTTGTTCCACTTTCCATTTTACCCAAATAACTTAGAGTTTTACCTTTAGAAAAAATAAAACAAAGAAACTTACTGGCCATCATAGAGTCCGAATTTAAACAATTAGCACTGATTACATATCATTTCATCACTGGGAATGATTCTAGATTCATTGATTCTTGTTACTTTGAACTCTAAGTTTGTATAGTCTTTGAGCCTATAAAATATTTCCTAACATATCAACCTTTTAGATCATTGAAGAAAATTTCTAGCCATCTATTTGCTCTACTAAAGAGATCCTTGACCTATGCCTTATTTCGCACTACTCCATGGGTCACTCTTGCTAACTTACCATCATGGCGAATAGTCAGCTTATTTCAAGTTCCTTTAACCAATGATTAATGAATATATCCCTACCTTGCCACCCACATGTCTAACACAAATGGGCATCCCAAATAATCTGAGTGTATGAAATAGCTGATTATGCCACAGGGGGAATAAAAAGGAAGAGAGAGAGATGGGAAAGGCAGAGTGACAATTTAGTTAACCAGGATATTTTTATAAAGTTGCATTATACACTTTTTTGTGTAGAGATAATGAACAACAAATGTTTTAACCCTCCATCTCATGTCTGGGCATTACTTCATCTTTGATGAGGTGAGACTCAGTGAAGCATGAGATTAGGCAGGGAATAAGGTTTCTAATGAGGTTCTAGGATATAAAAATATTTGATATCGGTAAAACTTCATGTTTTTTAAAATTTAAGTTTTATGATTGAGCTTTTCAAGCTGCATCAAAATACTATATATCAAAAGATACTAAATAAAATAGCTGTTCCAAAATATCCTTTGTGTCAAAACGGTCAATTTAAAGAAACTTGTAACCTAACGTAGTATAGTGGTTCTCCTCCCAAGGGACATATGGCAATGTCTGGATACATTTTAGATTGTTATAATAGGAAGAGAGATGCTTCCTACTGGCATCTAGCAGGTAGAGAGAGACTGGAGATGCTGCTGACCATTCTACGATGCATGAAATACGTCCCCCAGCTCCCTGAAAGTGTCAATAGGTGAGAAAACCTTTTGAGATCTCTTTAGTAGGGCAAATAGATGGCTGATGTTTTTGAGAGAGTATAACTATGAAAACAGAGGAGAGACCAACATAATATATTTCTATTCTAAAGGCTGCTTTTATATTCATTTTAGTTTTTCATATACTATAAACAGTTCCAGTTGTCTCAGCAAGTACCCTATTGAATTCTTGTCGACTTTCTGACTCTGATCCTGAACAGACCACTTCTGTGAATTTATCTCATGAAAATAATCTGAAAGAAAGACATTGTCATAAGCATGCTCTTTGCAGGGTTTTGTATAACCTAAAATTTATCCCAATTATTAGATAAATTGATTTAGAGGTCAGAATATAGAATCTAAGATAAACATATAGATTCTGCAGTCATAACTGAAATTCAGGAGAAAGGTCGAAGCAGATGATATAAATATGGAGTATTAACATTGCCCTAAGATTCAACATATGTATCTCTCTAAATGGAATTTAGTCTTTTCCCATTTCTTACCTGTGAAAATGTTGTGACTGGCAGAAAACTCAACTTCAGTTATTATTGTTGGTTCCCGTTCTCTCTCTTCCTTCAACAGAGTTATAAAAGAAACCCGAGCTTATTTTGGGCTGAAAACCTTGGGAAAGACCAGGCTCTTAGTTTGAGAGTCTGTATGTTTAGGATTGTTTCTTTTAGTATGTGATGCTGCTTTTGAGCCCTGGTACCCACAACATAAATATACTCAGAGTTGCCCTCCTAAATATCATGCTATCTACCTAGGGTGGGCCAGGGATGGATGCTGCCTGGAATCAGAGAGTGGGCTGTGCCACCCTCTTCTGATTTGAGATGTTTCAACTTACTTCTGGTCAGATCCTGATCCATTTGTTTTTCCCTCTCAAAAATCTCTTCTTTGTGATCTGGAAACATGAAAGCTTTTTCACTCCCCATTGCTCTTGAGGTCAAGGAAGACAGTTATTATAGAAATTCCAGAAAGCTCTTTCCTTGATTTAGTTGTTAAGGGAGAAACTCACACTTATTAGTTTCTTTCTTAATGGCTCATTTTTTACATTAACAGAGTATACATAATAAAGGTATGGAAGAATAGTTGCAAACCATAAGCAAGAAAAATGAGCCTATAGCAAGAGGTTGAAGATACTTTGCTTCTAGTGAATGTTGACAAGAGGAGAAGCCAATGTAAATACAGAAAATTGTAATAAGATGCAGAAAAATATTTCAAAAAGGAGATATTGGTTATAATCAAGTTTTCTAGAAATTCCAGGAAGACAGAGGATGACAAAACCTGGTAAGTGATTTTAATTTGATCAGTAGTAGATCACCAAGCCGAAATCTTCAAGAGTGCAATTTTAGGAGCATAATAAAAATTTGGTGAGTATGCATAGGATTAGAAGGATAATAGGTAGATAAAAATGGGGGCAGTTATACAAGTTTATTTTAGAATCTGGCGATAGAAGGAAGTTAAGAAACAGAACTTGTCTATGAGAGACAGTAAATTATAAGAGAGAATTTGTTGGATTACAAAATCTGTGCATAAATCTATTAGCAAATTAAGCATTTCCCTAGATCAGGAGAGCTTGATGACAGGGCAGAGATAAGAAAATTGAAAGGGGAGAAACTGACTAAAGGGAATGAGAGTAAGAACACAGGTGAACAGGATAACCTTTGAAAAGAGGAGGGACAAGTTGGAGACTAAAGAGACGAGACATATAAAGATTTTTTAAGTGAAGAAATTCAAAAATGAGAAAGATTTTCCTCTAAAAATGACCACTACTTTAGGGCAGTATGAGGATAATCTTTGTTAGACATGACTGGCAGTGTAGAGACTTGGTTTGGAGACTGACGATTTTCAGAGGTATTTTTCCCAAATTAAAAGTTTATTATAGTGCATTAAAATAAAATAATAATAAAACAAGCTTAGCTTTGTGTTAATTTTTTGTTTATATGCAAATTCATTATCTACCACCTAACCTGCTTTTAAATGCCAGGACATGCTAATATAAAATCATTCTTTCTAAAAAATGAATTATGATCACATCCAGAAGTGCAACCCATGTATCAACTTAGACTGACACAACTGTTTTTATTTCTAATAAGGGCCTTCATTTACTTAACATGTCGCTCCCTAGACATTCTACTTCTCTTTTAAACATGTAAGAACATTGCTGTAAAAAAAGAAAATTACACTGAATCAAAAGCCAGTGAAAGTATTACTTGAAAACTTGATAGGGCTACATAGAATCTTAATCTTGAAAATGCAGTAAAATTTGACTCCATCACAATAACCACAAGAGGCAGATCAATATGACTGAGTTAAGGTCTGTTCTATAAATCATTACTTGGTGAATGAATTAGAAAAAAGATAAGCTGTAACCAAAATGGTGAAGAGTGAGACATGAACACTGCTCTCTGGAATTAGATTCCAATAAAGTACAGGTTAGGGCTGTAGTAATGGAGAATTATATGTTGTGTATTGTGGATAAGGGTTTGTTCACTGACAAGACTAACCCAGGCATGGGATCTTGGGTTTTGAAGGCAGTTTTCACTCTTTAAGTAAAGTTACAACAAAAATAGAATAGAAAACTTAAATCACAAACCAAAGCTGAACTTGTATATGTGACTATCAAGTGTGAGGTTTGCTAAGTGGCATTACGCATTTATAATGTAAGGGCTGTTCATCTGTTAATGATTTTTTATTGCCTAAATTGTTCAATTCAACAGAACAACTTTTATTTAGTATTGACTACATACAAAGTACTGCCCAAGAATTGTAGGTAATTCAAAGAGGAAACAGATTGGTCCCTGACCTCCAAATATTTAGGGTGTTATGGGTGGTATAATTTACATACATTTAAAAATATTGTGCACAGGGCTCTATTTAGCATTATTATGAAGATTCAAATAAAATTCTATTGAAAGTGGGGAAATGTTTATACTCCTTTTAGCTTTAGAAAAACATATTGTGTTAATTCTTTCAGTGTTTTTTATCTTTAAAATTATTGTAGATTAGCATAGTACTTGACTGATGCAAAAGAGATATTAAATAAATCTTTGATTAATAAAAATTGAAAAGAGTATTAAAAGCTTTTTTTAATTTTAATTTTTTTCTCAGACCTCTCAGAGATGAAGAATATTAAAATCTTTAAGAGAGAAGGTAGGATTTATTAATTTAATAAAAATGTTTATGAATAACTCTCTATTGGAGATATAACCCTTGACAAATTTGTCACATGCCTTTGTCCTCATGAAGCTTCTAGTCTGGCAGAATCTGGTTTTTGAAGTCTTCCAGTAAATTTGAACCAGTGTAACACCATGAGAGTTTGAAATTTAAAAAAGACTGGCCTATCACAACAATGACTTTTAAATTAAGCAAAGGAAGAAAAACATATTTTTGATAGGGCAGGAACAGTTACGGGAGTCAGCGTGAAGCATTTGACTAAGACTCCGTCTTGTGATACTGTGGTTAAAGAGTCAAGCATCATGCTGGAGAGGGGACAAAAATATAGCTAAGGGAAAGTATAAAATGTGATTTGTACTTTACTCATGTAGTCAAAATTTAAAATTGAATTTTCCATGAACACCAGCAAATGTTCCCTATTTCCTTTTTTTTTTTTTTTTTTTTTTGAGATGGAGTTTCACACTCTTGCCACCCAGGCTGGAGTGCAATAACGTGATCTCGACACACTGTAACCTTTGCCTCCCCTGTTCAACAGCTTCTCCCGCCTCAGTGCCCCCCCTCCCACCCAGTAGCTGGGATTACAGGCATGTGCCACCACCGCACAGCTAATTTTTGTATTTTTTAGTAGAGATGGAATTTCACGATGTTGGCCAGGCTGGCCTCTAACTCCTGGCCTCAGATGATCCACCTGCCTCCGCCTCCCAAGTGCTTTTGAAGTAGTCGTTTTTGTGACTCAGCGGTAGAGAAGCAAAAGACACAAAGTAAGTGAGGTTGACAGAAGCAGAGAGTTTAAGAATGAGAGTGTGGAAATGCAGTAACAAGAGAAAACAGAAAGATAGACTTGGGTCAGATCATGGAAGGCTCTAAATGCCATGCTAAGGAGTTTGCACTTGATCTGATGCACAATGAGAGACAAAGCTTTTTGAAGAGCAAAATGTGTGGACAAAAGTGGGAAAATTAGTCTGCAATTCTTGGCAGGATGGAATGAAAGAAAGAAGCTTTGAGGGAGGTAAGTCAGAATCACTTAGCTTCCTTCTGGAATGCCAAGGGTTCCAGTTCCACAGGAATGTTGGCTATCTGGTTCATTCATAGCTCTGGGTACTATGTAGTATGCAGTAAATAGTTGTTGAATTAATGAAATGGTCATGTTTCTCTTATTGGGAAAGTCTGTAATTGTTAACTTCAAGTTTATAACAGGTTTCCTTGATTAAGAGTTTTACAATTTATGTACTAACAATGTTTTCCATTTAAAATGCCTTGGGAAATTTCAAATCTATTTATAATCACTGATGTCAGTGAGAAGAACAAAAAGCTAATTTACAATTCATTATTCAGCCATTATTCTACCCCATGGGTGGGACTAATGAATATTAGGTTATAGGTGGCAAGCATGTTGATAAGGGAAAGAATAGCAGGTCCTAAAGATGAATTACAGCTCAGCACTCTTATCAGGCTCAATAGATAGAGACTTTCAAGATAACTCAATACACAGAGTTGCTATTGAAATAGAAAAAATGGATGTGCTCTAATTTCTTTGGTAGAGAAAGTAATCTTTTTAAGGATGCTTCTGTTTCATGTGTTTGAGGTTTGTTCCTTCAGGAGACTGACAGCTGATAGGAGTCATGATGTATTCCGTGTTCCTGTACACAACATATAGTGCCAACTAAGAATTTCATATTCACGTATAAAATACCAAAGCACTCTATGTGAAAATTCAAAATCTTTGCCATTGGATTACTTCTTACAGGTGGAAAGACCATATTGATTTCATTATTATGCATTTTGTACAAACAAAATCCAATTTCAGAAAAACACAAGTAGCTTACATGTATTAAATGCTTACTATGTGCCAGGCCCTGGTATGGGTTGCTTACATAGAAGAATACATTTATTCTTCCCATCAGTCTATAAAGTAGATATTATCTTATCTCTGTTTTATAAATGAAAAAACTGGATACAAGGAGAAGTTAAATAAATTATCCAAGAGGATGCAACTACTAAAAATGAGGAGAGATTTGAACGTAGTCTGATTTTAGAGCCCATACTCTACTCTAGAGGTCAACAATTTTTTTTTTCTGTAAAGGGCCAAATAGTAAATATTTCAGGCTTTGCAGGCCATACGGTCTCTGTCACAATTACTCAACTCTGCCATTTAGCACAACATAGCCATAGACAATATGTAAATGAATGAGCATGGCTGTGTTCCAATAAAACTTTATTTATGGACACTATAATTTGAATTTCATATAATTTTCATGTGTCACAAAATAGTATTCTTTTTTTATTTTTTTCTCTCTAACCATTTAAAAATGTAAAAATCATTCTTAGCTTATGAACCATACAAAAATGGGAAGAGGGGCTCTGGTCTGGGCCCACAAGCTGTAGGTGGCTGATCCTTCCAATAAAACACAGTGCAATTTAGCCTCTAAGAGAAGGCATGCAGAATCACCTGAGAAGCCACTTGGACTGTTAGGAATCTAAGCCACTTAGACTCCAAAGGAATTGTGTTGGGAGCTTTTAATTTTTATGCTGAATTGAGGAAGAACATGAGGAACTGCTAAAGGAAGGATTTATGATAGACCTAAAAATAATTTATTGGAAGATATAGCAACTAAAACCCCAAACAGATTCCTGAGGATGGTGGCAAGATCTTTTTATGCCTGTATCTATTTGCTACAGAACAACTATTGCTTAGAGATATGAACTCTTCTTAGAATAGTAAAGGAGATAGTAAAACAGAGATGTTAGAGGAGAGGTACCAACTTTCTTGACAAGTGACAACTACATTAAAGGGTGCTAAATCATGAGATGCCCAATCTAGCTGGCTGCTGGTTTTATACTGTCTGTGGCCACTACTCCAGTGAGCTAGCGCCACAAGCCACGGAGACCACTGGGCCAGAGGGAGATAGGAGGCCAAGGAGTTCCTTCTTCATTCCCCCTCCACACCCAGAAACTGCCTCCCAGTCTCCCCATGCCCTGGCCAGGGTCAGTACAGGTTGCCAACTTCATGTTGGGGACTCCCCTGTTGGCAACTGGTGGGCACCAAATGGTAGAATACCAGTCTAGTGAATCACCTCACCTCTGAGCAGCTGCACAAGTTGAAATGGCCATGCTACATCTGGGTGTCACTGGGGCAGACAGTGAAACTGAATACGGCTGCCACGTACTCCACTGCCCACTGGGCCCCTCCCTATTGGTCTAGTCCATCCTTGTCCTGAGAACGTCTTCTTTAGATAGCAGCTGGCTGCAAAGTGTCCCTGCTTCCCAGAATATCCTCCCCAGGCAAACAGGGCAGGAGAGAGAGGGGTTTTCTATCTTGTTATGTAAGTACATGCATTATACCCTCAATTTTGCCTTGTGGTTCACAAAACCTAAAATATTCTCTATCTGATTCCCCAAAATTTCCAACCCCTGACCTAGAGCATTGCAGGGACTACAGAAGCAAAGAGGAAGAGGGAGAGGAAGAGGAAGTTGACTTGAATTAAAAGATGTAAGATTTGGCCACACTTTAGCCCATTCAGTATTTCACTTGATAAAAGGGAAACAATTGAAGCTTAAGTAAAATACCTGACTGACAATTTTTGTCCAGAATAAGGGGTAACACATCATTGTCTCTCAAAATAGTGCCTCATGAAGTTGCTCATGAAATTTAACAATGTTGCCATTGCTCCCAAACATTTTGATACCCTTCTTTTGGAGATGCCCCCTGAAATTACACATTGCAAAAGATGTCAAAGAAGGAATGTCATGTAGAATTTTAGAGTTGAAAGGACATTTGAGATCATCTTTATTGTTTTATAGTCACGTATCCCCTTCAGCCAAAAAGGTTAGCTCTCAGTTGATCACTTTCCTACTAACAATACTTGCCTAAGTTTGACACTTTTTAAAAATGAATTTGTTATTTAAGGATGAAAGACATGTTTCCATCAAGAATAGTGAAAATAATAAGCCATATGTCATAAAAGCTATTTTACAAATAGGAAATAAAAAATAGTCTGAGTAAGAAAAATGGTCATTTTTAGCAGCAGACAGTAAACTGTTTGGCTGTATAACTTGTGGTGAATTTCCTTAAAAACATCACGTTACTTTATGACTAACCAAATTTTTGATTAATAACTTTCAATTACAGAATAATGAAGTCCATCTTAATTCATGTTTTCTCTGAGTATTTTAGATTGCCTGATAAAATGCATATTTTAAGATAAACACGTCAGGGTATGTATTTTGTCTGAAGCATAAATCATATCAGTTTTTAAATAAGGATAGACAAAAAGGGAATGTCATTATGATCATTCTATTATTATAGCAAATAATTCTTCTTAGGAAAAGACAAGGACATTACTTTTTTTCTGCCACCAGGATGGTAGCTAGTTTTTTTTTTAATTTCACAGAGATGTGCCACAGAGAGCAACCAAATATAACAACTCCTTTTCACAACCATGTGGAAGCAACTTGCTTCCTGCCATTTCTCTCTCTTGTGATATTCTGAAGTGAAAATGAAATACAGATACTATCAAACTGTGGCTATGACAGATGAAAAAAAAGATACTCCTGTTTTACTGAAGTGCATTTGTTTTCCTCCTCCATTCTGCAGGAAGCATCACAAACCCACAGAGTCCCTGAGAGATGGATTTTACTGGGAGGCGGAATGCTAACTTTGCTCAAAGATGTGTAAATGCCACGTGCCCAGATGGTCCTTTTGCCTATTCATAGGGAGAGGCTCAGAAACACACATGCATCTTTCTGTGGTCAGTCATAACAGATTTGTTCTAAATAAGCTACACTGTTTTGCAAGATGGCAGGGAACTGTCAGGCTGTATTTTAAGCACAAATGTTTCTGCCAGACAGACACAGCATATACCATGTGCTTCAGGAAGACACACACATGCGGCATTGATCTGAGGACAGAATATGGACCTGTGTTGTCATTTCGCAGCTCAAATCAATAAGCCCACGTTATGCTTCCTGTACAGACCTTCAGTTGACTCAAGGATTTCATGGCGATCATCAAATGTAAAGATAGGGAAAGATAAGTATAGTCAGACAGATAGAGGGGCAGGTAATCTTTTCTTACCCTTTACGTATTAATGTTCTTTTGCCAAGGCTGATTCTATTACCCCGAAGGAGTCATTGAGCTGGGGGAGATCTAGTAGTCTCAACTTATTTTTGCTATGGTATTTTATTTTAATTGAGTCACTTTCCATTGAAGTTTTAACAAAGATAAAACTTAAGCAATTATTTACCCTTGATATGTTGTATGTTATCAGGTAGAGGCTTTGGAAATTTACAATATGAGGTAGATATTCTAAGACCTAAAATATAACAGAGGTTTATTTGGAGAAACAGAAGCAACTTTTAATTTCAAAAACTACCTTTCAGAGGTTAAGTGTAATTTAGGGTAAGGGACAAGAATATTTATATAACAATGTTGCTAACCAAATTGGGAAAGACCTTTGGGACTTCTAGTTTCAGGTATTGTGGGATTGTGACTTTCATCTGATTTGTCCTGACAGGCAGCCTGAAGCAGATGGACCAGTGGAAACCATGTCACAAGAAGACATAACTAGATGTGAGGGATGAATAGAAGCGAACGTTGGACCAAGGAGGGAGGAAAAACAAGGTGCTCAATGTAGCTAACAGTTGATTGACTAACTAGTTAATTATATCCCACCTCATTCCAAACACAATAGCAGGAGTTGATAACGATACATATTCTGAACTTGATGGTGAATAAATGAGGAAGGTAAATTAGGGTAGAAGAGAGAAATACAAATTCAGAAGTAAAGATTATATTCTAAATATTGCCTCTAAGAATTTTGTCAGATATGGCTTGCAAACTTGACTTTGGGCTTCTGAGCAAAGAAGTGAAATAACATCAGTTGCAAGATTGATAATGTTCACAGGGTAAAATAGGATCAGATTTTTAGTTTAATCCCAGCTATTTATAAGAAATATCTCTCCTGTACTTCGTAAGAGGACACTCTGATATAATAAGCAATATTGAACAAAATATTTGGGGTAAAAACAGTAAGTTCTGTTAGATTTTCTAAAAAAAGACTTTTTTTCATATTTAATACAGATATAACCCCCAAGTACATTTCCACAAAAACAATTATATTTCAAACTTTTTTACAAAGTGACAAATTAATTTAAAGTTGAATGTCTAGAGGGATGGAGGCCATACAAATTTCAGGTAATTCCCAAAAATATGATTTTTATGACCGAGTGTTGATTATTTTCTAACAAAAGTTAAAGATGTAAATATCATCGTATTTAGAGATTCTTTTTCTTTTTCTTTTTCTTTTTTTTTTTTTTTGAGACAGAGTCTCACTCTGTTGCCCAGGTTGGAGTGCAGTGGCGTGATCTCACTTCACTGCAACCTTTGCCTCCCAGATTCAAGCAGTTCTCGTGCCTCAGCCAGCCAAGTAGCTGGTATTACAGGCATGTGCCACCATGCTTGGCTAATTTTTGTATTTTTAGTATAGATGGGGTTTTGCCGTGTTGGCCAGGCTGGTCTTGAACTCGTGGTCTCAAGTGATCCACCAACCTCAGCCTCCCAAAGTGCTGTGATTATAGGCATGAGCCACTGTGCCAAGCCCCTATTTGGAAATTAGGGAAAGATTTATATACACTGGATATCAGGCAAAATTAAGGGTAGGTTTTAACACTTTTTACGAACTTAGGCAATACCAAGTAGAACACAGCACACATATAACTGAATAAAATACCACCCACTGTCAAGGCCAAAATTTTCACCAAAAAATAACACCACAAAGACAAATGGCCATTTGAGGCTTCCGTATTGGGAACAACTTTAACATGTTTTGACTATTTAAAGGAAATGTGAGATAAGACCAAGGAATCAATTTTTATTATGGTGTAATCAACAATGTGGGATGAGAAACAGGGAATGGAAATTTGGAAATATTGGGTATACAGGGCACAAATTAAAATATGACATCTTAATAAACTATTTTAAAACCAAACAGGAAACCCAACAATATATTTGCAGCCTGTAATGCTAACATTAAACCAGCCTAGGAAATTTCCTGGGGGATTAATGACCAGAGGGAATTAATGGCCCTTGCCTTCACCTCAGACCATCCACCTTCCTAGCCAGTCATTAATCCTAAGAAATGTCCCAAGTCTCAATCATTACAGCTTAATTGAGATGTCACGAAAAGGGTTAAAGAAGTTTTGACTATTTTACTACATGAATACCAGCAGTGAAATGCATTTAGAATCCCTGTTTAAAAGGCTGTAATTGCCTCAGATTCTTTATATTATCATAACTCTTCAAAATTGATTGGTTTTAGGTTTATGGAAAAATATGCAAATTTACAGAGGATATGACACACATTTCTCAACGTGGGAATAAAAGTAGTTCACACAGAATTCATCTGATTGAGTTTTATTACTGAACAAAATCTAATTATTTTAGATACATGATCAGACTTTTCTGGAGAAGTATTTGGCATGTGTGATTGTTTACCAGTTAAAACGTGTCATGTTAAACAATGGCTACTTGGGGGTCCATCATTTCTAGGAAATACTGCTATCAGGAACTACCCATTCAAACTGAACAAAACAATTTTTAAAAAGTCTCCTTTTTTACTTACTAAGGATGAGTGTACAATTAGCTACACGGAGAGGAGAAAAGACCAATCGCTTCTGCCTCCGCATTTTGGAACTCTTTTCTAAACAATTTCTCCAATCAACTTCTGAAGATGCTTCATTTGACTAAGAATAGGCTCCTACCAGGTAATAGAGAATGGATCAATCGGAATCACAGTGAGAGTGACGGATCAGAATAAAAGGGTAATTAGAAAAATTATCTCAATAAGAAAATACTTTTTTTTTTTTTTTTTTGAGACGGAGTTTCGCTCTTGTTACCCAGGCTGGAGTGCAATGGCACGATCTCGGCTCACCGCAACCTCCGCCTCCTGGGTTCAGGCAATTCTCCTGCCTCAGCCTCCTGAGTAGCTGGGATTACAGGCACGCGCCACCATGCCCAGCTAATTTTGTATTTGCAGTAGAGACGGGGTTTCACCATGTTGACCGGGATGGTCTCAATCTCTTGACCTCGTGATCCACCCGCCTCGGCCTCCCAAAGTGCTGGGATTGCAGGCGTGAGCCACCGCGCCCGGCCAAGAAAATACTTTTTAAGTGTAATGTGTAGATAGGGAACAAATTCACTAGGAACAGCTCATAAATATACATCTGATTATACTCCTTGTAGCTCTGATCCTGGCTGCCTGCTAACTAAAGGAACCCCTTTTATATTCTGATCATGAGTAACCATGTTTTACCCAATCAGTAGTGTCAAGAGTTCATCAGTTGGCAAACTTTTTCACATCTTCTATTTTTGATTTTCTTCTCTGGACTCAGTTCTGAGGAATAGAACTGTTCATTCTGTCACAGCCTTGAACATTAATTGTCTGAGCATGGTGGATGTGTGTGTGTATGTCAGCATGTGATCAAAGAGTATGGATAGCAGACTTCAACATTACTTTCAATGAGTCAGTTTCTGCAGCGGCTCTATCTAAATCGGTTAGTTGCCCACTCACTTTTTGAGTAGCTGTGTGTTTTAATAACACTGTTTGGGAAGGTTTCAGAAAATTTAAGCATGCATAGCTGGATATAAGTGAGTTTTTCTTGCCTTTGTGAAAGTTGTCAGGATCAAAATGGATTCATTTGTGTTAACAAAGAAAGAACACCTAACAAATAGAGCCAGAGAAGGCCTTGAAGAGAACGATTCTCATGCATAAACACCTGATAACAAACAACCACAGAAAACTGGAAAAACTGCAATCTTGTACAAAGGCCTTAAACAAAAAGAAGTATTTACCCAATAACTACTTTTTGAGGACATCTGCCCAGCAACTGCCTATCCAACCTTGGCATCACCGTTGCTATTGATCCTTGTAGCCAAGGATAATTACCTCAAACCAATAATTTTCCTTATTCTTTCTTTAAAAACCCTTGTCTTCCTTTACCTCCCTGATGATGCATATAGTTTACTATGGCACATGTATTCCCATTGCATTGCCCTATTCCAAAATAAATGTCATTTTCTTTTACAGTGGCCCTCTCTGTTATTTAGTTGACACCTTAAACTGCTGACTTGGGCCTAGAGCTGAGGACAAATGGTCGGAAGGGAGCTGACAACAGTAAGAGCCAGACCACTATCTCAGGGTTTATTATTAAGAGACCTGTGGGCTAATTTTGATCTCTCTATCCGCTACTCAGTACCTCAACACCATCCCAGGCTAGATAGAGGACGCATCAAGGAGTGATCTGGGTCATCAAGAATATTATGATCCCCACAGGTTCAAGCTGGAGAAGGAGAGTCCAAGAGAATCATCATCCTCAGGTGTCCAAGGTTGAGAATACAGTCATGGGTTCTTAGTTTCTGTTTCTGGTTGGGTCAGTAAAACTCCTTCCTCATCCCTCTTTTCTGCTTATCCCTAGAGACAGAAACTAAAGACCACGGCTTCAGAAGCTAAAAGCATAGAATAGAGCAACAATAACAACAGCAACAACAAAATAAGGCAGGTTGGACAAGCTTGCTATGGATGGAGGCACCTGCAGTGCTGGTTTCTCAATCCCTAAGTCAGACATCTGCTTGGTCAGTGGACTTGCTAATCTGCTCTGAGCCTACCTGAGCAAGAGAATGGAGGACTGAAAAGGAGTAGCAATGCAGAGATACAAATGGCTAAGGTATAGAAAGAGTATAGAAATTTCTTTTTGGGTTAAAAGATGCTTGGAAGGAGACAGGCTTCCTTCCATTCTCTTGGTAGTATCCAGGCCATGAAAGAATGAATTACCGGTGGAACACACATTCACAAACCATTGCCTGAAGCCAGGGTGGCAATGAGAGAGGTGAAAGCTTGGATCCAGATATGAGATGGGAATTTTAGACTGGTCTAGGTTGGACTTTGAATATGTGGGAGGAAAAAGAACCAAGAAAAGGATAGGCTCCTTCCAGAATACTTAACTACTGTGGAGGGGAAATTCAATAATATTTCATGCTTATACCTTTGAGTGGAGATAATTCAGTAGATTGCTTCTTAGATAATAGATCCAGGAATGCCTCCTGATGACCTATGTGTCCTGGCCGCTTACCATCCTTTGTGTAACTTGTCAAGTTATCAGTTCTCATATTGACAGAATAGTTACACTCTGATATGAGAACACCAAAAATTTATTTAAAGATTTTTTTTCTGGTTCCCTTTGTCTAGAAATTCAGTTGGTTATCTTTATTTAATCTTTAGTATGTTTACTACAGAGCCAAAATAAATGCAATGATCAAAGTCACTTAATCCTGTTTTTTAAGGTACTGAGGCTAAAACATAAGAATCTCTTTCGATACTTTTTTCTATTCTCTTTAACATGTCCAGCATATCAACAAATCCTGTTACTCTGTAATCTAACTATTTTTCTCTTATCTCCCTCCACTGACATCATCCTAGTTCAGACCACTGGTATTTCGCCCATGAAGAAAGACCTAGTTAACTGTTCTCACTGCTTCTACTCTTGCCCTCCTACTGTTTATTTCCACCCAGCCAGAGCAACAATAAAAACCTAAGTTAAATCGTAACATTTCTGTTGTTAGAAGTCTCCAGTGTCTTTACAGAACACATTGCGTAAAGACCAAAGTCCTTACAATGGCTTTAGAGGCCCTCATAAAAACCCTGGAACCCTAGAAGAAAACCTAGGCAGTACCATTCAGGACATAGGCATGGGCAAAGACTTCATGACTAAAACACCTAAAGCAATGACAACAAAAGCCAAAATTGACAAATGGGACCTAATTAAATAAAGAGCTTCTTCACAGCAAAAGAAACTGTTATCAAAATGAAAAGGCAACCTACAGAATGGGAGAAAGTTTTTGCAATCTGTCCATCTGACAAAGGGCTAATATCCAGAATCTACAAAGAACTTAAACAGATTTACAAGAAAAAAACAACTCCATCAAAAAGTGGGCAAAGAATATGAACAAACACTTCTCAGTAGAAGACATTTATTTAGCCAACAAACATATGGAAAAAAAAGCTCATCATCACTGGTCATTAGAGAAATGCAAATCAAAACCACAATAAGATACTATCTCATGACAGTTAGAATGGTGATCATTAAAAAGTCAGGAAACAACAGATGCTGGAAAGGATGTGGAGAAATAGGAATGCTTTTACACTGTTGGTGGGAGTGTAAATTAGTTCAATCATTGTGGAAGACAGTGTGTTGATTCCTCAAGGATCTATAACCAGAAATACCATTTGACTCAGCAATCCCATTACTGGGTATATACTCAAAGGATTACACATCATTCTACTATAAAGACACATGCACACGTATGTTTATTGCAGCACTATTCACAATAGCAAAGACTTGGAACCAACCCAAATGTACATCAATGATAGACTAGATAAAGAAAATGTGAAACATATACACCATGGAATACCATGCAGCCATAAAAAGGATGAATTCATGACCTTTGCAGGGACATCGATGAAACTAGAAATCACCATTCTCAGCAAACTAACACAGGAACAAAAAAAAGAAATACCACATGTTCTTACTCATCAGTGGGAGTTAAACAATCAGAACACATGAACACAGGGAGGGGAACAACCCACACCGGGATCTGTCAGGGGGTGGGTGGATAGGGGAGGGATAGCATTAGGAGAAATACCTAATATAGATGACAGGTTGGTGAGTGCAGCAAACCACCATGGCACATGTATATCTATGTAACAAACCTGCATGTTCTGCACGTGTATCCCAGAACTTAAAATATTTTTCAAAAAAAGAATATAAATAAATAAACTGTGGGGGGAGGGGCAGGTGGCACAGTGCTCAAAACATTGTAAATTTTATTAAAATACTTATTTATATATCTTCCCCAAATTAATTTTTCCATTCTTGAGCATCTTATAATGCTTCAAATTTAGACATTTTGGAATCCATATTAAAATGGTTTATGACTATATAACTGTATTAAAAATTTATAGGCAATTAACTGTATCTACTACTTTGTCAAACCATAGGCCAAGAAGGAGGAGTAGCTATTTTATTTGTAATTCCGTAAAGGGTATTCAAGACTACAGACTTTTCATTTTACTTATTTCAGAATTTTTTTTCAAAAATAATAATTTACATTGAAGCTCACAAACATACACTAACATTTTTTCTTGATAAAAATTAAAAGTGACAAAGTATGATCTGGAATAGCAAAGTTTATAATGGAATCAGCAAATAAACCTTAAATAGGGCATCACAAACTCAAAGCTGGTTTTATTTAGAGGGAAAAAAATGGTTGTTAGGGCTACATAGGAGGTCAACATGAGTCTGTGCATCTAATGTCATGATTATAGTTAAACATTTGTCACGTTAGAGTCAACAAGAACTAGCTTAGTATTTTAAAACATGATCTTTAAATGAACAAATACGTTTTTCAGTTAGAGCCTCTTGAATTTTCACATCACTGCACTATTAGCTTCAAATATTTTATTTGCATTTAAATCACTTCAAATATTTTATTCGAGTTATATTTGCTGTATTCGCTAACCCGAAGCCTGATTTCCGATTCTTAGGTGGTCCTTTCACCACCTTGAAATATCTATAAACCTTGAATACATTATGGGTGTTCAGTAAATAGTTGTGGATTAATTGGATGGCTGAGTGATTAATAATACAATATTCTCCACAAATGTATTAAGCTATTTTTGCATTGCCATAAAGGAAAAAAGGAGGGTGGGTAATTTATAAATAAATGAAGTTTTATTTTGGCTCACGATTCTGCAGACTGTACAGGAAGCATAGTACTGGCATCTGCTTCTGGTGAGGGCCTTAGGAAGATTACAAGCATGAGAGAAGGTGAAGGAGAAGCCAGCACATTACATGGCAAGAGGGGGAGCAAAACAGAGAGAGGGAGGTGGCACAGACTTTTAAGCAACCAGATCCTACATGAACTCAGAGCAATAGTTCACCCATTTTGGTGAGGACAGCTTTAAGCCATTCATAAGGGATCCAACCCTGTGACCTAAACACCTGAAACCAGGCTCCACCTTCGACACTGGAAATTACATTTCAACATGAGATTTGGAGGGTACAAACATCAAACCATCTCAACAAATATTTGTATCTCTGTCTTTAAATGTCTTATAAGGCACACGCACAAATAGCACTATTTTAAGCGCTTGACATATATTAGTATGTAAGAAGTCATTTAATCCATATGAAACCCCTCAGAAGTGGATAGTAATATTGTCTCCATTTTGCAGATGAAGGTATAGGGCAAGTAGATGACATGTCTATGTCACACAGCAATGCGTCTAAGTTGGGATTTGGATCTGGACAGTCTGGCACTAGAGAACACACTTCTAACCACTACATCATGTGGCCAACATCAGGATTACTATCTATCTTGGTGAATATGTGTTCTAAGCATCTAACAGTGCTAATGGCTGCTGCCACAAAACATAGATCACTGTTTGTGTGCCTTCTTTCTTTTCTTTATAAACCAGGTTATATTTTCTATACCATTTTCCAGTTGGTGCTGTTAACTTTTTAAAAACTTATTATTATCATTTGTTTTTTAGAGATGGGGTCTTGCTATATTGACCAGGGTGGTCTTGAACTCCTGGCCTCAAGTGATCCTCCCATCTCGGCCTCCCAAAGTGCTGGGACTACAGGCATGAGCCACCATGCCTGGCCTGGTAACACCTTTCAGTTCTTTGCTGTGTTTTGCCATAACTCTCATGTCTGTTTTCTCATTTAACTCCTCCACTGGCCTTGGCCCCCATTTTCTATATTACTTCTTATCTCTAACCCCTCCCCATAGTCTCTTTAGCTCACAACTGCCTTTTCATTTTATCATATGTTGATGGAATCTGACTCATAAATGTTTGTTTCTTTCATTGTTCTTTTTGAAACATAGTTACATATGATGATGTCTTTATACAGCTATCAAATTATATTTGCTAAGCATCACCATTGCTTATAGCTATTATTCAAATCCCTAAAGGATTTGAACGGATTTTCTAACTTTTTGAAGGGACTGAGATCTCATTTGCTTACAAGAAAGCAAAAGATGTAATAGTGCTATTCTTTGAGATAATTTTAACCCATGCTATTGACCCTTAAAATATCCTTTATTGGCAAAAGCAGTAATATTAATTTTTGCTAAAATAGAGATAATGAGGCAAGCAAAGTAAAAGTCCTCATCTTACAATTTGTTGTATTCTTAAACTCAAAATACTCACTTTAGGCTGGGCATGGTGCCTCATGACTATAGTTCCAGCAATTTGGGGGAGCTGAGGCAGGTGAATCACTTGAGCCCAGTAGTTTGAGTCCAGCCTGGTCAACATAGCAAAACCTCATCTCTCCAAAAAAGTACAAAAAAAAAAAAAAACAAAAAACCACAAATGTAGGAGATCCTTTGAGCCTGGGAGGCAGGAGTTGCAGTGAGCCGAGATCATGCCACTGCACTCCAGCTTGGGCAACAGAGTGAGATTCTTACTCAAAATAAACAAAATAAAATACACCTCACTTTATTTTGAAGAAATTTGAAAGTTTATCATATCAGGGATAGGAAATGATGATTGATATTTTAGAAAGTTATGTAGGGAATAGTGCCACCTTTGAAAAGTATCTGCTCCATGATGATCTTTGAGCAAAAGAATGGAGATGGCCAAAAACAGTGGCCATGTAAACAAGACCAACAGGGCTACTGAGACACAGAGGGTCTACCTCTTTATCCCTCAGGGACATGGCATTTTCACATCTCTGTTTTTTTTTTTTTTAGGAACGGTGCCTGATTGTCTGGCTTTAAACTTATTGAAGGCAGTTTTTTAAAGGTAACATAAAATAGCTGCACAATTAAATGCCATCTTAACTGGTCCACACTCTTCTTGATCTCTTCCCTGGTTTCTGTTGAGTTCACTCTTAGCAACAGCTAAGATGGGTTGGATCAATAGAACTTCCCTTAGAAACTAACCTACTTCACACAGCGTCTCTTAGATGACAAAATAACTGCTTAAAAAATGGAAAATCACATCTCTTAACCAAACATCCCTCATAACTAGTTATGTTGGTTAATTAATTAATTATTTTCTCAAGTGAAAATATAAATAGAATGAAGTATTAGTTCAGTTAAAGTTGGGTTTAAGTTATGATGACTTAATAACATAGTTTGTATTCTAGATTGAATGAGTTCTCTAACCACTTACTTGATTTAAAATGCATAAAAATGAAGAGTTGAATTCAGTTTGTTTAGTTGGTGCAGTGATTTTTACAGTTTATTCTAATTTTGATCTGCAATTTTATTTTGCTCCATTTATTGGAATAGACTTGCCTAACATTTTGCCATTTTAATTTCTCATTTATTTAACATGTTATGATTTGGGATATTTGTATTGGCTGATTTTTTCAGTATATACATGAGAAGTTTTCAGAGAGGCTAAAGTTTTTTTATTTTTAATTTTTTTTTTTTTTTGAGACGGAGTTTTGCTTGTTACCCAGGCTGGAGTGCAATGGCGCGATCTCGGCTCACCGCAACCTCCGCCTCCTGGGTTCAGGCAATTCTCCTGCCTCAGCCTCCTGAGTAGCTGGGATTACAGGCACGCGCCTCCATGCCCAGCTATTTTTTTGTATTAGTAGAGACGGGTTTCACCATGTTGACCAGGATGGTCTCGATCTCTTGACCTCGTGATCCACCCGCCTCGGCCTCCCAAAGTGCTGGGATTACAGGCTTGAGCCACCGCGCCCGGCCTATTTTTAATTTTTAATGGAATTAACAGTTCAAAGTTGGTGTTCTAATTTTTTTTCTGTTTTTTCTTATTTTGCTCAGTTGCAAATCAGCTACAGAGCAGATGTTTGGTGTTGGTGCTTTTTAAAAAAGTAATCCTCACTTCAAAGAGTGTGTTATTTTAGGAGAAAATGAGAAAAGATATTTAACTCTTTCTGACAATTTTAAATTATTGATTTTTAAATGAAAGTTTTAATGTCAAAATTTATTACTTTGCCTAATTTTGTTTTTTTAATTTAACTGAGGAATGACTTAGTGGATTAGAACTTAAAGCTGCTTAATTTTGACAGGTAGTCTTATTGGTTTCTGTTTCTTTGTTCCTGTTGCCCAAACCAAGTCCTCCTGAATCACTCTTTAATCTATAATCCTTTAACTTCATTTAAGTGCACAAGCATGTTCAGATTCATTTTTGGTTTATTATTGCTTAATAAAACTAAATAAAAATGAATGAGTTACATAATTCGAACAAAATATGTATCTGAATCATAGCTAATTTTTTAATGCCAAAATTTGAAACTCTTTGAAAATTAAGAACAATCATTTCAAGCAAACTATTTAGAGATCTTTTAAAAATGAAACCTTCAAAAAGGAGGAAAATATTTATACATTTTAAAAGATAATTATTAAATTGTGTTTCTTTAATGTCAAAGTGTTACATTAACATTATCACAATTGCATATTTATGAATTTTCATAAAGACAAAAATCATAAAATTTACATCCTTCTCCCATCCAAATACCAAAAGTTGGCTTAAAATGTACTAATTAAAAAAACTATTTAAAAATTCATATGAAACCAAAAGAGTAAAAACAGCTAAGGCAGTTCTAAGCAAAATGAACAAAGCTGGATACATTGTGTTACCCAACCTCAAACTATACTACATGGCTACAGTAACCAAAACAGCATGGTACTGGTACAAAAACAGACACATAGACCAATGGAACAGAATAGAGAGCCTAGAAATTAGGCCACATACCTACAAGCATCTGATCTTCAACAAAGCTGACAAAAATAAGCAATGAAGAGAGAAATGGTTCGGGGATAACTGGATAGCCATATGCAGAAGACTGAAACTGGGCCTCTTATACCATACACAAAAATAGACTCTAGATTAAAGACTTAAATGTAAAACCCCAGCTATAAAAACTCTGAAAGACAACATAGGCAATAATATCCTAGACATAAGAATTGACAAAGATTTCATGAAGAAGATGTCAAAAGTGATCACAGTGAAAGCAAAACTTGACAAATGAGATCTAATTAAACTTAAGAACTTCTTCACAGCAAAAGAAACTAGCAACAGAGGAAACCAACAACCTACAGAATGGGAGAAAATTTTTGCAAACTATGCATCTGACAAATGTCTAATATCCAGCATCTATGAAGAATTTAGCAAATTTACAAGAGAACAATAAACAACCCCATTAAAAAATGGGCAAAGAACATGAACAAATACTTTTCAAAAGAAGACACACATGCCACTAACAAGCATATGAGAAAAAGGCTCAATAATGCTGATCATCAGTGAAATGCAAACCAAAACCACAATGGGATACCATCTCACACCAGTCAGAATGGCTATCATTAAAAAGTAAAAAAATAACAGATGGTTGTGTGGTTCTGGGGAAAAGGGAACACTTACACACTACTTGTGGGGTTGTATAAGTTCAACCATTAGTTCTACCATTGTGGAAAGCAGTGTAGCTATTCCTCAAAGAACTAAAAACAGAACTACTGTTTGACCCAGCAATCCTATTATGGTTATATACCCAAAAGAATATAAATCATTCCATACTTATGTTCACTGCAGCACTATTCCCAATAGCAAAGACATAAAATCAACCTAAATGCTCATCAATGACAGGTTAGATAAAGAAAATGTGGTACATATATACCATGGAATACTATGCAGCCATATAAAAGAATGAAATCATGCCCTTTTTAGGAACATGGATGGAGTTGAAGGCCATTATCCTAAGTAAACTAATGCAGGAACAGAAAACCAAATACTGCATGTTCCCACTTACAATTGGGAGCTAAATGATGAGAACTCATAGATGCAAAGAGGGAAACAACAGACACTGGGGTTTACTTGAGGATGGAGCAGGGAGAAGGGAGAAGATCAGAAAAAATATTGAATATTAGGTTTAAAACCTGGGTGATGAAAAAATTTGTACAACAAACCCTCACGACGAGTTAATCTATATAACAAACCTGTGCCCCGAACCTAAAATAAAAGTTTTAAAAAGTACTAGTTTAACTTAAACAACAAATACCACCTATGCATTAATTCAGACTCTTTCCATAAGTCTCTGAATCTTCTAAGTCCGTGGAAGAATATAATATTAGAAAGAACTCACAGGTCAGCAAGCTTGAGTTCAATGGAATATTCTCAGAGTAGGAGATGTTAAAATTAAATCACTGAGGATAAAACATTTCTATGGAATAAAATATATTGTTAGATATAATCATTGCTAACTTTTTCTACATAAACACTGGTATATGTTGTTACTGATAGAGCTGATTTGACTATTTGAGGTTATCCAGATGCTTTCTTGCTCTTTATATAGTGAGAAGAAACCTATCACAACCCTTTTTCTGAACTTTGAAGGAAATCCAAGGAGAACTTGCATTGTCTTTCTTTTTTTAAATGTTTTATTTCAAAATAAAGCTATTACCAGAATAACAATGTGAGTTAGCCAATGTATCAATAAAGATTTGTGGTAAATTAGCTGCATGAAACAGCAGTACCAGCCTGAGTCTGGTAGCTCTGCTGGGTAGCTAGATCCAGAAGAGAAATTACAGTCACTGCAGTTTGGCTCTCAGGGAGCCCCATCCCAAGGGGAAAGGGGAGATCACCACATCAAGGGAGCACCCTGTAGGATGAAAGGACAAAAGAATCTGAACAGCAGTCTTTGAGTCACATATCTTCCCTCTGATGTAATCTACCCAAATAAGAAGAAACCAGAAAAACAATTCTGGTAATATGACAAAACAAGGTTCTTCAATGGCCTCAAAAGATCACACTAGCTCACCAGCAATGGATCCAAATCAAGATGAAATCCAAACCAAGATGAGATCTCATGAATAAGTCTCATGAGATCTGATGATGAAATCCAAACCAAGATGAGATCTCATGAATAAGTCTCATAAGATCTGATGATGAAATCCAAACCAAGATGAGATCTCATGAATAAGTCTCATGAGATCTGATGGTTTTATAAGGGGTTTCCCCTTTTGCTTGGTTCTCATTCTCTCTCTTGCCTGCTGTCATATAAGACATTCCTTTCACCTCCCACCATGATTGTGAGACCTCCCACCATGATTGTGAGGCCTCCCCAGCCATGTGGAACAGTGAGTCCATTAAACCTCTTTTTCTTTATAAATTACCTAGTCTAAGGTATGTCTTTATCAGCTGCATGAGAATGGACTAATACATAGACCAATGGAACAGAATAGAGAACCCAGAATTAAACTAAATACTTACAACCAACTGATCTTTGACAAAGCAAACAAAAACATAAAGTGGGGAAAGGACACACTATTCAACAAATGGGGCTGGGATAATTGGCAAGCCACATGTAGAATAATGAAACTGGACCCGCATCGCTCACCTTATACAAAAATCAACTCAAGGTGAATCGAAGACTTAAATATAAGACCTGAAATCATAAAAATTCTAAAAGATAACATTGGAAAAACCCTTCTAGACGTTGGTTTAGGCAAAGACTTCATGACTGAGAACCCAGAAGCAAATGCAAGAAAAACAAAGATAAACAGATGAGACTTAATTAAACTAAAAATCTTCTGTATAGCAAAAGAAATAATCACCAGAGTAAACAGACAACCCACAGAGTGGAAAAAAAATCTTTGCAATCTGTACTTCTAACAGAGCTCTAATATCCAGAATGTACAAGGAACTCAAACAAATCAGCAAGAAAAAAAACAAACAATCTCATCAAAAAGTGGGCAAGGACATGAATAGACATGAATAGTATATTTTCAAAAGAAGATATACAAATGGCCAAAAAACATGAAAAAATTCTCAACATCACTAATGATCCGGGAAATGTAAATCAAGACCACAATGTGATATCACCTTACTCCTGTAAGAATGGCCAAAATGAAAAATAAGTAAAAAAAAAAAATAGATACTGATGTGGATGTGGTGAAAAGGGAACACTTTTACACTGCTGATGGGAATGTAAACTAGTACAACCACTGTGGGAAGCAGTGTGAAGTTTCCTTAAAGAATTAAAAGTAGATCTACCATTTGATCCAGCAATTCCACTCCTGGGTATCTACCTAGAAAAAAAGAAGTCATTATACTGAAAAGATATTGTACATGCATGTTTATAGCAGCACAATTTGCAATTGTAAAAATGTGGAACCAGTCCAAATGTCCATCAGTCAATAAGAAGATTAAAAATATAGATATATACCACAGAATACTATTCAGCCATAAAAAGGAACAAAATAATGACATTTGCAGCAACCTGAATGGAATTAGAGACCATTACTCTAAGTGAAGTAACTCAGGAATGGGAAACCAAACATCATATGTTCTAATTCGTAAGTGGGAGATAAACTATGAGGATGCAAAGGCATAAGAATAATACAATGGACTTTGGGGACTTGGGGGTAAGGGTGGGAGAGGCGTGGGTATAGTGTAAACTGCTCGGGCGATGGGTGCAACAGAATCTCAGAAATCACAACTAAAGAACTTATTCATGTACAAAAATAAAATAAAAAATAAAGGGTTGAGAGTATCTTTGAATGTACAGAAGATTTTGTGGAGTTGAAGATTAAAGTGGTTTGTATCATACTGAAGTCAAGTTTATGTAGAAGAGTGTGTGTGGAGGCCGAGTAGCCAAAGTCTGGACCATAGTGGCTATTAAACTATTGCCTGTCAACTTCAAACCCATGCTTCCGTATGCACTTTGCTTTTACAGTACTGAGGCTCATTTATTGTCAGTTGATCCCCATTATGCTTTGCCAATAAGAGGCACTGGAGAACATCTAGAAGGCTTAAAGAGTAAAAAGGAATTTGTTTTGAGTTTTTTTTATCTTGCTCCGCTAGCTCTTTCAATTTTGACAATTATAGATCTCTTCTTTCTTCTCATGTGGGCACTTATTGCTATATATTTTCCTCTAGAGACTGCTTTAAATGTGTCCCAGAGATTCTAGTATGTGGTGTCTTCATTCTCGTTGGTTTCGAAGAACATCTTTATTTCTGCCTTCATTTCATTATTTATCCAGTCAACATTCAAGAGAAAGTTGTTCAGTTTCCATGAAGCTGTGTGGTTCTGGGTTGGTTTCTGAATTCTGAGTTCTAACTCGATTGCACTGTGGTCTGAGAGACTGTTTGTTATGGTTCCCATTCTTTTGCATTTGCTGAGGAGTGATTTACTTCCAATTATGTGGTCAATTTTAGAGTAGGTGTGGAGTGGTGTTGGGAAAACTGGCTAGCCATATGCAGAAAGCAGAAACTGGACCCCTTCCTGACACCTTACACTAAAATTAACTCCAGATGGATTAAAGACTTAAACATAAGAACTAACACCATAAAAACCCTAGAAGAAAATCTAGGCAAAAACCATTCAGGACATAGGCATAGGCAAGGACTTCATGACTAAAACACCAAACGCATTGGCAACAAAAGACAAAATAGACAAATGGGACCTAATCAAACTCCACAGCTTCTGCACAGCAAAAGAAACAGTCATTAGAGTGAATCAGCAACCAACAGAATGAGAAAAAATTTTTGCAGCTTACCCATCTGACAAAGGGCTGATATCCAGAATTTACAATGAACTAAAACAGATTTACAAGAAAAAAACAAACAAGCCCATTCAAAAGTGGGCGAAGGATATGAACAGATACTTTACAAAAGAAGACATACATGAGGCCAACAAACATATGAAAAAATGCTCATCATCACTGGTCATTAGAGAAATGCAAATCAAAACTACATTGAGATACCATCTCACGCCAGTTAGAACGGCGATTATTAAAAAATCTGGAGGCAACAGATGCTGGAGAGGATGTGGAGAAATAGGAACACTTTTACACTGTTGGTGGGAGTGTAAATTAGTTCAACCATTGTGGAAGACAGTCTGGCGATTCCTCAAGGACCTAGAAATAGAAATTCCATTTGACCCAGCAATCCCATTACTGGGTATATATCCAAAGGATTATAAATCGTTCTACTATAAGGACACATGCACACAAATGTTCATTGCAGCACAGTTTACAATAGCAAAGACCTGGAACCAACCCAAATGCCCATCGATGATAGACTGGACAGGGAAAATGTGGCGCATATACACCATGGAATATTATGCAGCCATTGAAAACGATGAGTTCCTGTCCTTTGTAGGGACATGGATAAACCTGGAAACCATCATTCTCAGCAAACTGACACAAGAACTCAAAATCAAACACCGCATGTTCTCACTCATAGGTGGGTGTTGAACAATGAGAACACATGGACACAGGGAGGGGAGCACTATACACTGGGGTCTGTTGGGGGGAAATAGGGGAGGGACGGCGGCGGGTGGGGAGTTGAGGAGAGATAGCATGGGGAGAAATGCCACATATAGGTGAAGGGGAGGAAGGCAGCAAATCACACTGCCACGTATGCACCTATGCAACAATCTTGCATGTTCTTCACATGTACCCCAAAACCTAAAATGCAATAAAAATAAAATTAAAAAAAAGGAATTTGCTGCCATGTACTTCCAATTCCAGTCAGGTGATAGCTCTTTACCCTGACAATGACAATTAATTCCAGAAATAGTAGCTGATTGCAGTTTGCAGTCTTTTCCTATGCTATTAAAATCGGCCTTATCACATATCTCTCAGAAAACACACCACCATCCAGCCCATGCCTCATCCTCAGAGGACTAAGTCCTGCCTCTGTGGGCTTTCTCCTTTTAGCTCTTCAACATCAGTGCAAACTCCTCAGAGATCTATATTCCAATTTCACAGGCTCTCCTCCATGCCCCTGAGTTTAAATGATTCTAACCTCTTCCCTTTGTTTCCCAAGCCTAGGTTTAACAGCAGTAAGTGTCCCCCTTTGCCCTTTTATTTTCTAGTAGCCTGTTAACAATTCCATTTAAGTTTTTTTCTGTTAAAGTAATTTGTGTAGTTTCTATATTCTCAAAAAACTCTGGCCTATATAATGGTAGTTAAAGATAAAGGAATGTATGTCATCACTCAAGATGCCAGCATTAAAGAGGAGATGAGGGCTAAGAGACACATACTAGGGGACAGAAGACTTTCCCATGAGGATAATCAGACAGATAAGATGTGAGTGATCTTAATAACAGCTGAGTAACAGACATCAAGGAATAATCAATGGACCCATGTGGAAGAATGTTCAAAAGGGTTAAGAATAAAATTATTTTCGAGAACTCTGCATTCTCATTACAATGGATCTGAGCCTCTTCGGTTTAGAGGAGAAGCTTTAAAAATTCTTAGTCATTTGTGTATGGTGGTCCTCATTTTCTACATAGTCCTGAGTAGGGAGCATTGGACGGTCAGTGAAAATGAAAACAGAGGTGTAAGAATGGGCAGACCACCCATGGGCACCTCATGGTAGAAAATAGGCTGAAGGTTGTTTGAGACCTTATTTTGTTGTAATTGTTGATTAGACTTGTCTTTTATTTCGTGGAATTATGAAGGAAATTCTTTAAAAAGGGCCAAGATTCCCATCTCTACAAGTGTTTAGTATCCTCTTTCATGGGAAGAATGAATATCTGTGTGACTCTATCCATCCAAATATGAGGGACAACAAGAAGAACTATGGTTTAAATTAATAATCTCAGCTTGGGTTTCAATGTTGAAGTTGGTGGTTTAGACTCTGATAACATAGTTTAACAGACTTTGGCAGAACTGAAAAATGTTTACCTTCTATAAAGCAACATTTCCAGGGGCAAACTGGGAACAGTCACTTCACTCTTTTGAGAAATTATAACCGAATCCCAACAATGAAAAATGTATTAATTTAAAGTACAAAGGGAACTAACTGCCATTATCAGAACTGCTAACGATGTACTTTGCTATATAATAAAGAGGCATTATAAATAAAAATGTAATTGTAATTGACATAAGCAGTGTAATTAAAATTATATTTTCATATAATCTATGATTTTTATGGATGACATTCTCTTTGAAATGGTTTTATCTTAAAGGCTCAGATTTCTTTTAAATTTGATTGGATTCAAGTCCCTATCTCAATAATCAAATACTTAAGAAATCTATTTTTTCTCATTCTATAACCTATAAAACCAACTTTACACGCAAAAACTTTCATGTGTAGTATTTCCATTTATTCTCATAACCATGAATCAAGGTAATAATTGGTTATATTTTTATTTGCCTAAAGATAGACATTAGACTATAACTCAGTTTTGATTCTAAAGCTCATGCAGTTTCTACTACACAAACTGTTTCCTTCTAACAAACCAAAGCGTCCCTTTGTTTTTGGGAGAATATAAGTAGACAACTGGAAATGTGCAACTGATATAGTAAAGGTGGTACAACACAGGCCCCAGAAAATTGATTACTTTATAAAATCTCTGAAATAGTGGCAGAACTGACACTAATCCAAGTCTTCTAATTCCCAATACCGTTTGCGTAGCACAACATCATATGACATCATATGGCTAGAACTGAACCTAGATCAGCATGTTCATAACCATGATTTTAATGCCACTGCCACCAACAGAGTTGCTGAATCCCTTCATGGTATATAATTTTACCATAAATTCATTAGACTGGAGTCTAAAAAACACCAATTTTAATGAAATAGAACAACTCAATAGGCATACTTGTTTGATATATGTAAGAGAGGGGGAAACTATCAGTTTGTACTGAAGTTCAGATGCAGTTAGAACCATTTCCATTGTCATTATTTTTCTTAGAAGATCTAAAACATTCTGCGGACCACAAGACCAAAATGACTTCTCCTCTCAATCTGGGAGGAATTGCTGATGAAGAGTTTCCTCAGACTTTACAAAAAATCATTTCAACTTCACCTTCTCTGAGTTACCCTGGAGCTGAGTTCATAGGTATTTGGGAGGAGAGAACTGATTTTCTTTATGTTAACATGTTGGAAAGATTTATTTTAATGGCTTGTGTTTTGCTATTATGATTGTTGGTAGTAGTCCCATAGGAGAGAGAAGAAAGTCAAGTTTGAGAGTGACTGAGTGACATAGCAGAGAGGCAAAAAGCGTTTTTAAAACTGGAGTATCCACTTTTCAATTTTAGTTGTTTGAATTCCTATAATGTAAATTCTTTTCATCTCCCCAAATATTTTTGGAAAGCCTGCCACACATACACAGGCATCGAAATTTAGAAGGAGAAACATAGAAATTTAGGAGGAATATATTCTTTTATATTTTTAAAAGTACTTGTGAGGCAAATCATTTTTGAAAACTACTTTACTATTAGTGTACTATTCTAATTATATAATTCTTCCATACCTTGAGCTATAATTTGTCATTTACTTACCTGTTAGTTTGAGCTGTCTCTTGAAGCAGTGTGGCATAGACTCTTTCATCTTTCACTTGACAATCTTTCGAATGGTTGAATGCTTAAAGTCAGATATCTTGTCCCACCATGCCCCTACTTCATCTTTTCTGTAAGGTGAAATACATAGCTCTTTCAATCATTTATTTCTTTGATGTAATATACTAGGATATAATCTGTCTTAGTTAATTTATCCTAAGCATTTGTTAACTCTGTGATATTGTTCTTCAATTGCAATGTCCAGTAAAGTACATATACCGTCAGGCATGACCTCCTGACAATGTCATGTGTGACAGGGTTACTGCTTCCTTGATATGACTATTATGTGTCTATTAACATAGTCTAAGACTTCATATTTTTTTCTTTTTAAACAAGCTAATAACATTATTGATTACTATTGAGATTCTTGTTCTGCTGGATTCTGTATATATGAGTTTCTACTGCAAAGCCAATTCATTCTTTATTTGTGAACTTTTTTTTTAACCTAAGTGATACAGTTAATATTGCTGCTTCTTAAGTTTTTTTGACTTAGTTGATTTTAATTCACCATTTTAAATCAAGGGAACATTAGAGGGTTGTAAAAAAACAATTTTGGGGAGATACTTTTCATGGTGGAAGTCTAGACCAGCAAGAAGAATGAGATGGTCCCGCATTTCACTAAAACTGTGCATACTCATCAAATACACAACTTCTTACTTCAGGATTAAGAAGGCTAAAACTTTAGGACACACGAGGGTGACAATATTTGGAGGTCAAGTATTCTGAAATTAGATGCACTTGAGAAAGAGTTTGAGCTTTTCATAGACTTACCTTAACAAAGCATTAAAAAATAATCTGCATTTTTAAGGTAACCAGCCAGTAATTGAATTTTCCATGATAACAGAAATCAACACTGTTCAGATGAGGATAATAGAATGTAAATGGGAACAAGAATTAACAATAGCACATAATACAAAGTTTCAAAGATGTTTGTGTGTGCATATATATGTATAAGCTGTCAAGAAAAACAAGTAAACAGAAGAACCTAACCCTGGCATGTTTCAGATTTTGGATTAGAAGACAAAGAAATAAAGAAAAATATGTGTACAAATGATTAAAAAGAAAATAAGATCTTATAGAATCTCAGGAAAAAAATGAAGACCAAAAAAACCCAAACAAATTCTGTCACTGAAAAACACAATGTCTGCAATAAAAATTCTTCAGATACTTTGATAGCAGAATAGAGATACATGGAAGAAGAAAGAGTCATTGAACTTAAGGCAATCAATAGAAAAATTTTAATCCAGAGAACAGAGATACAAATTTTGAATAAAAATTGACATTCTACAAGTCAATTTCAGTGAAATTACCTTGGAAAACAGGACAAAACTTGCAACATGCTTTGCAATGCATAAAGAAATAAGCTGGATAAGATATAAGTAAAATTATGGATAGATAAATAGGCTATAATAAGCATAGTAACATGTTAATTGTGTAATGTAGTTGATAGGCACATTAGTATTCATTGTAAAATTCTTTTAATTTCACTTATATTTAAAATGTTCAATAATAAAATATTGAAAAAGTAAAGTGATGAGAAAATAATGGCATTTCAAATGACAAAAATTTAGACAATGTGTCATAAAAGATCTATACTGAAAGAAATACTAAAAATACTCTTTAGGCTGAAGAGAAATCATGCTAGATGGAAACTCAATCCTATAGGAAAGAGATAATATGTCAAGAAATGGCAAATAGATGGATAAATATAAATGATCATTTTCTTCTCGTTATATCTTCAGAAAACTGATTGTTTTAAAGCACAATAATGGCATTTGAAGATGGAGTTTATGTTGTTTGTAGAATAAAAGATATGAAAGCAATTGCATAAAAATGGGATAACAGGATACAGTTAAGAGAATGCAATTATTAAATATAAGAGAATGCAATTATTCTCTTGTAAATTAATACATTTTGTGGATTGAGAGTTGAGTTGTATTAAATATGAAGTGAGAAGTATGAAATATGAAGTATCTGGTGAGAAGTGATCATTATGAAGGGTCAGTTCTGAACTGTTAAATGGTATATTAATTCTAAATATATTTTTTGTAAGAACATATGTTACTAACCCAGGAGCAGACCACAAAATCAAAAAGACATATAGCTAAGAAACCATTATTGAAAATAAAACGGAATACTAAAAAATTTCAGTTAACCCCAAAAAGGCAGTAAAGAGACAACAGAGGAACAAAAAAACAAGAGTGAAATAGAAAACATAAGAAAGTAGAATTCATTCTAAATGTTATATGAAATACATAAAAACTAAACACTCCAATTAAGACAGAGTTTGTTAGAGTGCAAAAAAGCAAAACTGAATTCTATCTAATCCATAAGAGGTGTACTACAAATACAAAAATGTAAATAGTTAGAAAGTATAAGAATGGCAAATAATATAGCATGTAACAATAAATCTAAGAAAACTACCATAGTTATATTAATATGAGAAAAATTAGACTTCAAGAGGAAAGTACTATGAGAGATGAGAATAGGTAGTTTTTAAATGATGAAATAGGTAATTCATCAAAATAACACAATTCTATTTATTCATGCACTAAAAAATAAGGCACTTACATTTATGAAGTAAGAACTGATGGAAGTAACAGAAACAATACAAAATCCAAAAGGCATGGTTATAAATTTGTAACACCCTTCATTCCCTAATTTATGGAACAAGTGGATCAAAAAAATATGAAGAAATATAAAAGGCCTAAACAAGAAATTGAATTAATTGACATTTAACAGAACACTAACACGACATAAAATAATTATAGTATACACATTATTTTCAAGTGTACATCAAATGGTGAACAGAATCAGTTATATTTTGTGTCATTAAATATGTATCAGTAAATTTGTGGAAGACTGAGGTTTTCAGAGTTATGTACTGTGACTACAATGGAATAAAATTAGAAATCAGTAACAGAAAATATCTAGAAAATCCAAAAGTATTTGGAAATTAAATGCTGTACTTCAAAGTAACATAGTACTAAATAGGAACTCAAGATCGAAACTGTAAATATTTTGAAACAAATTACAATAAACACAATATATAAAAATGTGTGGTATATAGGCAAAGCAGTGCTTAGAGGCAAACCTATAGCTCTAAATGATTATATTAGAACAAAATAAGTTCTGCAACGAAGGCTGTAGGCTGCCAACTTAAGAATAGACAATGTAAGTAACAATGGAGAGTTAAGGATTTTTATAAAAGCAATTTAAAAATGGTAAAATTATCAAAAAATCAACTTTTTCAGAACTTTAGAAATTGAACAAAGGTTTGCAGTAATCAGGGGTTATATATCCAAGGAGGAAAAAGTCTTGAATCTTGCCACAATAAAAATTATAGATGTTACTGAATTACTTCAGCAAAGTCATTAAACAAACAACAAAATAAACAGTAGCAATAATATACACAAAGGAGAGGGAGAATCTCATTTTCAGAGTTGCCACATTGTATTATTTAAAATGTCCAGTTTTGACACAAAATTACAAAACATGCAAAGAGGTAATAAAATATGGCTTACACAGGAAAAAAGCAATCAATAGAAACTGTCCTTGAGAAAGCCCAGACACCGGATTTATTGGGCAAAATTTTGTCAGTTATTTTAAATATACTCAAAGAACTAAAGAAAATTATATCTAAAATAATAAAAGAAAATATGAGAATGATTCTCTTCAAACAGAGAATATAAGTAAAGAAAGAAGTTATCAGAAAAAGAAATAAAAATGAATTTTGGATTTGAAAAGTAGAATAACAGAAATACAAAATTCACTAGAGGGGCTTAATTCATAGCAGACTTGAGGAAGCAGAACTAAAAGTCAGTGAATGTAACAGAGGCCAATTGAGATTATTTAGTTTGAAAATCAGAAAGAATAAAAGAATAGAGAGAAATTAAACAGAGCCTCAAAGACCTGGAAAATACCACAAGTATGCCAACTACCTATAATGGGAGTTCAAGAAAGTGAGGAGAAAGAGACAGGGGCAGAATGAATATTTGAAAAATATTAGCCAAAAACTTTACAGTTTTTGAAAGGGAATTTTCAAATTTTCATTGTAAAACCTATAAAAAAATGTAGATTATGATGAAAGCATAATCTACATTTCCAAGAAGCTCAATGAACCCCAAGTAGAAAGCAGTCAAAGAGCTCCACATTGAGAGACATCACATGCAAACTGTCTAAACTGGACAACAAAGAGAGAATCTTTAAAGCAGCAAGACAGAAGAAACTCATCTCCTACAAGAAATACTTGGTAGGATTATCAGCTGATTTCTCATGAGAAACAGTTGAAACCAAACCAGTGGACTAACATATTCAAAGTACTGAGAGAAAAAGACTGTTTATCAAAATTCTATATTTAGCAAAATTCTCCTTCAGAATGAAGGAGAAATGAAGACATTGCCAGATTAACAAAAACAAAGAACTCATCACTAACATATTTGCTATACTTGCTCTAAAAAATTACTAAAGGGAGCCCTTTAGTCAAAAAAAAAAAAAAAAACCCCATTAGATAGTACAGATAGCAACTAGAATCACAATGAGGGTGTAATAAACTGCAGAGGCAAATATAAAAGATAGTATTAATGTATTAATGTATTTTTGTGCATATTTTTTCTATCCAATTTTATTTAAAAATGGGATAAAGGAATACTTAAATTTGCATTGATTGGTGCAAACATATAAAGACAATTTGTATAACAATAACAGCAAAAAGTAGGAAAGAGGTTATAAAGCTATATATTGTATGTTCATAACGTTTTGTATACTATTTATATTACGTTAGTATCAAATGAAACTATGTTATTATAAATGAAGGTGAGTATTGTAATACCCAGGGCCACCACTAAGAAAATGCAATTTTAAATTTTAGTAAAATAAACAACAAGGGAAGGGTAAAATAGAAAATATCTCCTTAACACAAAAGAAGGCTGTAATGGAAGAATAAAGGAACAAAAAGATTTGAGACATGTTGAAAGCAAATAGAAAAATGGCAGACATATATTTCAAAGTGTCAGTAATTGTGTTAAAGGTAAAATAGATTACGCATTCCAAACAAAACACAGACATTGCAGGATGGGTTAAAAACCCAGCATTTTCTCTCAATGTGCTATCTATCTACAGAAGACAAACTTTAGATCTGAAGATACAAACAGGTTGAAATAAAAAGCTGGAAAAAATATACTATACAAACACTAACCAAAAGAGAGCTGGAATGGTAATGGTCACAACAGACTTCAAGCAAAAATTATTACTAGAGACAAAGAACATTTAAAGTTATATAAGAATCAATCTATCCAAAACATAATAATTATAAACATATATGCACCTAATAACAGCCCCAAAATACATGAAGCAAAAATTTACAGACTTGAGAAGAAAAATAGATAATTCGACAATAATAATAGTTGGATACTTCAATACTACACATTCATTGATAGAAAAAACATCTAGGCAAAGGATCAACAAGGAAATAAGTTTTAAACAACTATAGTCTTAACAGACATCTATAGAACACTCCACTAAACAATAGGAAAATACACATTTTTCTCAAGTGCACATGGAGTATTTTCCAGGATAAATTACATGTTAGGGTGTAAAACAAGCCTCGATAAATGGATAGGAATTTAGATAAAACAAAGTGTGTTCTCCAACCACAATGAAATAAAATGATAAATCAACAACAAAAGAAAATCCAGGAAATCTACAAATAACTTGAAAATTAAATAGCACATTTCTAAGCAGCAAATGGGTCGAAGTAGTTACAAGAGAAATTAGAAAATATTTTGATATTCATGAAAACGAAAAAAGCAGCTTATCAAAACTTATGGAATGTAGCCAAAACAATGCTTAAGGGAAATTTGTAACATATATTAAATGCCTACATTAAAAATTAAGATTTTGAAATTAATAAACCAAACTTTCATTGGAATCATAAGACATTGGAAAAAGAAAAGCAAATTAAATTTAAAGCAAATTGAAAGAAGAGAATAATAAAGATTAGGCAAAACCAGGGACATCTTTAATTATATTTGAAATACCTGACACTTCTTTTGCCTCAAAGTAAAGATTAGTCCTGGAATCCATTTAGAGAATGTAGGCTCTTTGCCCATGTCTCTAGTGCTACCACTCCCACAAAAAATGTTAGTGCCCTTATTCACCAAGTAGTTTGTGGATTGTCTACTTTAGATGATATGCTATGCCAAGTTTTGATTTTAATCCTCAGATAATTCACATCTAATTGGGTAATCAATCTGCAAACACTGGCAATACCGCAGACCCCCTCCAGGAAATGAGGATGCAGAGTTTCCTCTGTGATGTCAAGGACTTTAAGGGTTGTAGATGCTGCTGCTGTCAAACAACTGCTTGATGATCAGTCCAAAGGAGAAGAGGTAGGCAGTGTTCAGCATGTTCAGCAGTGTGGCTTCACTGGCTTCCACATTGTCCTCAGTCCTAATCAGCTGTACATCACTGAGGATTTCAATAGTGCCCCTGGAGATTAAGTGGTGATGACTAAAGCCTGGAAGAAAAATGTCTTCTTGGGCCCCAGACCCAATGGCACAAGCACTGACATCAGCTGGCACCTGTTGACCAGCAGTATATCCCTAATCTCAGTGAAGTCCTCTTTGGTGAACACAAAGCCCACATTCCCTCAGATATGAGGCAACAGTTTCTCCAGAGCTCAGTTGTTTTCTGGATAGCCTCAGATGGCCTTGTGCATTACAGTGTTCCTGTCCATCAGCTCCACAGCCTTCCCTCAGAAGTACATGTGGATCTGTATCTGCTTGGAACCTACATTGTCACTCCCACAATGAGGCATTTTGGAAATCATCTAAAAGTTGGATGCTTTTAAGGAAGTGGTTGGACTTCCAGTTTGTCCCGTCTTGCCTGGACATCACGAAGGTGTATCAGGGATTGTCATGCAGGGTTTAAAGACAATATCACTTTCATTAGGACACCTGGCAACAGTCTTGTTGGTCACATTTTGGCAAATCTAATACATAAATTTACTTCTTATTTTTTACTGTGTAATACGCACTGTTGTGAATTAATCTGTCATTATTGACCTAATTACCAAGTGTTTCAGCTTCCTTGGCTCCATTTCTACATTTTAGCCACACTGTATAAAATCATCCCTGAGGGGCCGGGCGTGGTGGATCACGCCTGTAATCCAAGCACTTTGGAGACAAGGCGGGCGGATCACCTGAGGTCAGGAGTTCAAGACCAGCCTGACCAACATGGTGAAACCCCATCTTAAAAAAAAAAAAGAAAAAGAAAAAAAAATCATCCCTGAGGAGCTCTTTTATTTTTAGATATAAAGATAATATGAATATAAGATAGCAAGTTATGTTTAAGATATTTTGGGGGAAAATATGTACACAAAAACATTACCATACATCTCTTTCTTCTTTATTTCTTGAAAATATGTGGTACGTATAAAGATAGGGAAAGCTATGAGTGAAAAGACAAACATCACAATAGGTGATCTAGAGAAATGATTATCTTTATACTCTTCTGTATTTTTGTGTTCTAGACATCCGCTAATGTCCAGAATCTCTAATGTCTTTACAAATAAATAAATATGATTTTCTCCAATTTTTTGTAGATATATAATTGAGATAACATAAAGTAGGAGAACAGTGTTGAAGCTAGACAGTAAGCCTTTGGAATAATTCAGAAGAGACCACACATACTGAAATGAATTTATTTGAGCCTGTTCTAACCTTTGGATCATATCCCTCCCAGAGGAGATAAAGAAATCCATCCACCAGTGCATGCCGAAAACACGGCATCTACTCTCCAATAAACTGTTGTGTTAGGCATTATTTCCTGTGTGCAGTATAAGCAGCTACAGCATTTAATTCAGATATAGTGAGCAGTGGTCAGACATTTCATGACTTTCAAAAGTTTTTTCTTGTAGAATAATTTAAACGTTGAAATAACTTTAAATATTTTGCTTTTACTTGTTATACATTCAGTGTTTAATCCAGAACTGTTGTCTAATATCTTTTCATGCCTTTATATTTCATATAAAACCTCCCAATAAACTTCTGGGTGATTTAAAATACTATTTAAATAAAAAGCTTTTCAGAAGGCCTTATTAGAAGCTGAATTGGGTATTTGAAGGAAGGTTTCCCCTCCTGAAGCCAAAGACATCTATTTAACTGCCGTGGTACATAGGCCAAGCATATGGACTGATTTACTGTCACAGATAATCCAGTGCTTGCCTAGAAGCCATTTCAGTTTAAGGGCGTGTGGCTGGGCAGGCAGCACTGCTTGCAATAATGTAATAAAACAGAAAAAAAAAAATCCGTACCTGGTTGTGAAAGAAAAGAGTCTATTTTGCAAGAGGCAGGTGAAATGGGTCTGTGTGATTTAGTGGTGGGTCAGAGCATAGCTGTATAAAAGAATCCACCACGACTTGTATTTCTGAAAATGACCACATGCAAAATCCTGTGCACTGTTTAGTAGTAGGGAGTCAGGAGGAGGTTACTAATTATATTTGTCTTTTGTGGCCATTGGTTTATGATGGTGCTATTATATGGTTGCTCTGGTCAAAGTTCTTTTGGTGCAACAATCAGAATATCATGTAAGCTTGCCCACTCTCCTAAAATCAGAGGCTGGGGAAAAGAGGTAGAGGTAGGCTTCAGATAAGGTAGAATTAGGATAGAGAGGCTACTTCCTATCACTAGGGATGCCAGCACTGCTCTTTGCTGCTCCTTCCAGCAAACCAGTTCCATTCTTCTCCTTCAACACACTGGCTTCCTCTGCTTGCCCAGAATCTCAAATCACTGCATTTTCTACTTTGTTCTTTTCTTTATCATAGCCTTTATGTGACAAGTTTCACTCCTAAGGAATTGAGTTTTTCAATGTCCCTTTTTCAAATTCCCCAAGAACAGAATCCATTTAAACCAATTTATCTAAGTTTGTTTTTTTGTTTTTGTTATTGTTTTTTAGTTTTAGTTTTTGTTTTTTAGATGGAATCTTGCTCTGTCACCCAAGCTGGAGTACAGTGGCACTATCTCAGCTCACTGCAACTTCCACCACCTGGGATCAAAGAATTCTCCTGCCTCAGCCTCCTAAGTGGAATTACAGGCTCACACCACCACTCCCAGCTAATTTTTGTAGTTTTAGTAGAGACAGGGTTTTGTTATGTTGGCCAGGCTGGTCTTGAACTCCTGACCTCAGGTGATCCACCAGCCTCGGCCTCCCAAGGTGCTGGGATAACAGGCATGAGACACCATGCCCAGCCGAATTCATCTAAGTGTTGATCAAAGTTTTGCACAAATCAGATAAAAGAAAGAAAGAAAGGGCATCCAGTAAACTGGGCACAGTGGCTCAATGCCTGTAATCCCAGCACTTTGGGAAGCCGACGTGGGCGGATCACTTGAGATCAGTAGTTCAAGACCAACCTGACCAATATGGTGAAACCCCGTCTCTAGTAAAAATATAAAAATTAGCGGACGTGGTGGTGCATGCCTGTAATCCCAGCTAGGCTAAGGCAGGAGGATCGCTTGAACTCTGGAGGCAGAGGCTGCAGTGAGCCGAGATCGCGCCATTGCACTCCAGCCTTGGTAACAAGTGTGAAACTGTGTCTTAAAAGAAAAAAAGAAAAATAAATAAAGAAAGAAAAAATAGAAATAAACGGCATCCAAATCGGTAAAGAGGAAGTCAAACTGTCACTGTTTCCTGATGATATGATCGTCTACCTTGAAAATCCTAAAGACTCCTCCAGAAAACTCCTAGAGCAGATAAAATAATTCATCAAAGTTTCATGATGTATGATTAATGTACACAAATCAGTAGCTCTTCTATAGACCAACAGCAACCAAGCAGAGAATCAAATCGATAACTCAATCTCTGTTACAATAGCTGCAAAAAATAAAATAAAATAAAATACTTAGGAATGTACCTAACTTATCTGTCTAAAGGCCTCTACAAGGAAAACTGCAAAACACTGCTGAAAGAAATCATAGGTGACAGAAGCAAATGGAAACACATCCCATGCTCATGGATGGGTAAAATCAATATTGTGAAAATGGCCATACTGCCAAAAGCAATCTACAAATTCAACACAATCCCCATTAAAATACCACCATCATTCTTTACAGAATTAGAAAAAAAAATTCTAAAATTCATATGGAACCAAAAAAGTGCCTGCATAGCCAAAGCAACACTAAGCAAAAAGAACAAATTTGGAAGCCTCACACTAATTGATTTCAAAGTATACTGTAAGGACATAGTCACCAAAACAGCATGGTACCAGTATAAAAATAGGCACACAAACCAGTGGAACAGAATAGAGAACTAGAAATAATCTCAAATATGTACAACCAACAGATCTTGGACAAAGCAAACAAAAACATAAAGTGGAAAAGGACACTCCTTTTCAACAAATGGTGCTGGGATGATTGGCTAGTCACATGTAGGAGAATGAAACTGGATCCTTATCTCTCACCTTACACAAAAATCAACTCAAGGTGGATTAAAGACTTAAACCTAAGACCTGAAACTCCAAAAACTTTAGAAGATAACATCAGGGAAACCCTTCTAGATATTGACTTAGGCAAGGATTTCATGACCAAGAACCCAAAAGCAAACAGAATAAAAACAATTATAAATAGCTGGGACCTAATTAAAATAAAAAGCTTTTGCACAGATAAAGGAACAGTCAGCAGAGTAGACAGACAACCCACAGAGTGGGGGAAAATCTTAAAAATCTATGTATCTGACAAAGGACTAATATATAGAATCTACAACGGATTCAAACAAATCAGTAAGAAAAAAAAAATGATCCCATCAAAAAGTGGCTTAAGGACATGAATAGAAAATTCTCAAAAGAAGATATACAAAAGTCCCAAAAACATATGAAAAAATGCTCAACATCACAAATGATTAGGGAATTGTAAAGGAAAAACACAATGTGGTACCACCTTATTCCTGCAAGAATGGCCATAATAAAAAAAAAAAAAAAAAAAAAAAAAAAAAAAAAACAGACGTTGGAATGGATGCCGTGATCAGGGAACACTTCTACACTGCTGGTGGGAATGTAAACTAGTACAGCCACTGCAGAAAACAGTGTGGAGCTTCCTTAAAGAACTAAAAGTAGAACTACCATTTAACCCAGCAATCCCACTACTGGGTATCTACTCAGAGGAAAAGAAGTCATTACTCAAAAAAGATACTTGCACAGGTATGTTGATAGCAGCACAATTCACAATTGCAAAATCGTGGAACCAACCCAGATGCCTGTCAATCAACGAGTGCATAAAGAGACTGGTATACATATATACAATGGGAATACTAATCAACCATAAAAAGGAATAAATTAACAGCATTTGCAGTCACCTGGATGAGATTGGAGACTGTTATTCTAAGTGAAGTAACTCAGGAATGGAAGACCAAGCATTGTATGTTCTCATTGATATGTGGGAGCTAAGCTATGAGGATAAAAAGGTGTAAGAACAATACAACGGACTTTGGGGTCTTGGGGAAAAAAGTGGGAGTGGGATGAGGGGTAAAGGACTACAAATATGGTGCAGTATATGCTGCTCAGGTGATGGGCACACCAGGATCTCACAAATCACCACTAAAAAGAAATGCCAGATATAGGTGATGGGGGGATGGAGGCAGAAAACCACCTTGCCATGTACGTACCTATGCAACAATCCTGCATGATCTGCACATGTACCCCAGAACCTAAAGTACAATTAAAAAAAAAAAAAAGAAACAAAGAAACACACACACACAAAATGAAACAAACAAAAAACAACTTACTCATGTAACCAAATACCACCTGCACCCTAATAACTTATGGAAAAAAAAGTTTTTGCACCAGATAATATCATAGGTCCCTTGTCAGCCTATAAATTGGTGCCTCAAACGTGATGTGTCACGTCCCTTGTCATGTGATCTACCATGCACTCAGCATGGACTATGGCAGGAAAGGCAACAAGTAGTAGGCATGTCTAATTTAACAGTAGCTTCTCAATTTATTAAAGGTGGCTATGCTTCTCTTATTAGAAAGTGTTGAGTGCCTGCTATATGCTACTATGCTGAGTACTCCATGCTAACTTCTGGAAATAAAACTGTCCACAAGATGGAAAATCTCTGTTCTTCCCTGATCTGTCCTGGCCACATCATCCTTAGGTCCCTTCAGCAAGTTTATTCGGTGTGTATTTTATTTAGGCTGTATACTCCCGCTTCTGAGTCTTCATGATATTCCATATCCTAAAGACCCTTGCTTATAGTAATGCATAAAGCCCTACCATTTTTATTATTCCAAAACCTGTGTAAAGCCTATTCTTTCACAAAGTGTTTTCACTCCATCCTGTATCAAAACCACTGGAAATTTCTTAACAGCCCCTTCACTTTACTTTTTGAGTATTTATCACCTTAAAATGTTCTTCCTTTAGTCTTAATCCTCTTCCCCTATCTCAGCTTACAGAATGTCCCTGAGCTGATTAGAAGACTGTTTTGTTGAAAGAGTTGAAGACACAGTATTCTATATAAATGTACATTAGGCTTAAATTATTCCCTCTAAGTTCGACTTGAAGAAGGATTTAACTTTATTATACACAAATTTGCTTTTCCAGTACAGAGACTGTGCAAAGGCATTCATGTAGCACAAGAAATTGGCTAAATAAACTTGTTTCTCTAGTGATTCATTGAGCTGGTAAAAATCCAGGTACACTATTGTTTCTTTCTATAGGTACTTTAGCAAACCAAGTGAATAGCCCACTGGAGAAAAGTTGTCACTTTCACTGATTCATCAACACTTTTCCCAGCAATCACAGTACCTACACCATCTGTGTTTAGCACTTTACAAAAAAAAAAAAAAAAAAAGTCTTTTTGCAACTGCCATACAAATCAGGGGCATTAACAAGGTCACACAGAAGGGAATTTCAGGACTCCAGGAAGATGTTCTACTGCATGGCAGTAAGCAATAACAGCATTCTACACAAGTTCTCCAGCATCCCAGGCTGCTCTGCCCCAGCCTAGAGCTGCTTTGGGTCCACTGGGAAATGTGTATTATGCCTGGGTTAATTTGCTGATTAATCTCTAGTCAGTGGTTTGTGCTTTCCCCAGATGGCCAATTAAAATTTACAACTGGCAGAACAGTGTCCTGTTGGCAGGCTGCTGAGGGGCCTAAACCTAGAGGCAGTGACAGAAGGCGTGGGCCGAGTTTTGCCTTGTTTTCCCCTCCCCTTTTCTTTATTTCTCTCTCTTGCTCTTTTTTAAGCTGCTGGATTTATTCAGAGGGAAGTGTAAGCCGGGCTTATGCGGTAAGTGTGAGATGTGGGGTGTAGTTTACAACTCTGCTGCTATTTACTCTTCAACACTCTCAGGGCCGCTCCAGTATTCCAGGCATCAACGGTTTTACCCACAGCAAATATAGCTGACAAAATCAGCCAGGGGGCACAACTGATTTAACAGCTTCTGAAATGTAATAGCCTTTTTTTTTCCCCCTGATTTGCAGTCCCCATGGATTGATGGTCTAATATCATTCACTTCCTCACAAATATATAAAACATTTACAGTTGTTTGTGTAAATCAAAGGCAAAGTGCTGTGTGTGAAGCTGATAATAAGTAATGCTGTGATATATATAAAAGATAACGTACTTTTACAACAGTAGCCCCCCAAATTAACTGTTACTTTTTACTTAGTATCCTATACAAATTGCATTGTATACACATTTGAATAAAACATACAGCAAGGAATTTAATTGAAGAAGTGCAATTCGGTATTACTCTTTTATAGTGCAACATTTACCATGTACTTCAAACACACACGAGCCATCTGGATTGAAAATTCTGAAGGCAATTGTTTATTTTTTTAATTGTACTTTAAGTTCTGGGGTACATGTGCAGATCATGCAGGATTGTTGCATAGGTACACACATGGCAATGTCGTCTGCTGCCTCCACCCCCCACTGTCACCTACATCTGGGATTTCTCCCCATGTTATCCCTCCCTGACCTCCCCAGCCCCCTACTGTTCGTCCCTTGCCCCCAACAGCAGACCCCAGTGTGTGATGCTCCCCTCCCTGTGTCCATGTGTTCTCATTGTTCATCACCCGCCTATGAGTGAGAACATGCAGTGTTTGATTTTCTGTTCTTGTGTCAGTTTGCTGAGAATGATGGTTTCCAGATTCATCCATGTCTCTACAAAGGACACAAACTCATCATTTTTTATGACTGCATAGTATTCCATGGTGTATATGTACCACATTTTCCTTGTTCAGTCTATTGTCAATGGGCATTTGGGTTGGTTCCAGGTCTGTGCTATTGTAAACAGTGCTGCTATGAACATACATGTGCATGTGTCTTTATAACAGAATGATTTATAATCCTTTGGGTATATACTCCATAGTGGGATTGCTGGGTCAAATGGAATGTCTATTTCTAGGTCCTTGAGGAAGCGCTACACTGTCTTCCACAATGGTTGAACTAATTTACACTCCCACCAACAGTGTAAAAGTGTTCCTATTTCTCGGCATCCTCTCCAGCATCTGTTGTCTCCAGATTTTTTAATGATCGCCATACTAACTGGAGTGAGGTGCTATCTCAATGTGGATTTGATTTGCATCTCTCTAATAATCAGTGCTGATGAGCATTTTTTCATATGTTTCTTGGCCTCATGTACGTCTTCTTTTGAAAAGTGTCTCTTCATATCCTTTGCCCACTTTTGGATGGTTTGTTTGTTTTTTTCTTGTATATCTGTTTTAGTTCTTTGTAGATTCTGGGTATTAGCCCTTTGTCAGATGAGTAGATTGCAAAACTTTTTTCCCATTCTCTTGTTTGCTGGTTCACTCTAATGATTGTTTCTTTTGCTGTGCAGAAGCTCTGGAGTTTAATTAGATCCCATTTGTCTATTTTGGCTTTTGTTGCCAATGCGTTTGGTGTTTTAGTCATGAAGTCCTTGCCTATGCCTATGTCCTGAATGGTTTTGCCTAGGTTTTCTTCTAGGGTTTTTATGGTGTTAGGTCTTATGTTTAAGTCTTTAATCCATCTGGAGTTAATTTTAGTGTAAGGTGTCAGGAAGGGGTCCAGTTTCTGCTTTCTGCACACTGCTAGCCAGTTTTCCCAACACCATTTATTAAACAGGGAATCCTTTCCCTGTTGCTTGTTTTTGTGAGGTTTGTGAAAGATCAGGTGGTTGTAGATGTGTGGCATTGCCTCCAGGGGTTCTGTTCTGTTCCATTTTTCTATATCTCTGTTTTGGCACCAGTACCATGCTGTTTTGATTACTGTAGCCTTGTAGTATAGTGTGAAATCAGGTAGTGTGATGCCTCCGGCCTTGTTCTTTTTGTTTAGGATTGTCTTGGCTATGTGGGCTTTCTTTTGTTCCATATGAAGTTTAAGGTGAATTTTTCCAGTTCTGTGAAGAAGGTCATTGGTAGCTTGATGAGGATAGTGTCGAATCTATAAATTACTTTGGGCAATATGGCCATTTTCACAATATTGATTCTTCCTAACCATGAACATGGAATGTTTCTCCATCTGTTTGTGTCCTCTCTTATTTCCCTGAGCAGTGGTTTGTAGTTCTCCTTGAAGAGGTCCTTTACATTCTTTGTTAGTTGTATTCCTAGGTATTTATTCTCTTTGTAGCAATTGTGAATGGGAGTTTGCTCATAATTTGGCTCTCTGTTAGCCTGTTATTGGTGTATAGAAATGCTTGTGATTTCTGCACATTGATTTTGTATCCTGATACTTTGCTGAAGTTGCTTATCAGTTTAAGGAGATTTTGGGCTGAGATGATGGGGTCTTCTAAATATACAATCATGTCGTCTGCAAATAGAGACAATTTGACTTCCTCTTTTCCTATTTGAATACCCTCTATTTTTTTTTTCTTTCTTGCCTGATTGCTCTGGCTAGAACTTTCAATACTATATTGAATATGAGTGGTGAGAGAGGGCATCCTTGTCTAGTGCCAGATTTCAAAGGGAATGCTTCCAGTTTTTGCCCATTCAGTATGATATTGGCTGTAGGATAGTCATAAATAGCTTTTACTGTTTTGAGATATGTTCCTTCAATACCTAGTTTATTGAGAGTTTTTAGCATAAAGGGCTGTTGAATTTTGTCAAAGGCCTTCTCTGCAGCTATTGAGATAATCATGTGGTTTTTGTCTTTGGTTCTGTTTATGTGGTGGATTATGCTTATAGACTTGCATATGTGGAACCATTAATCTTTACATAAGCCAAATATGGTAATGATTTATGCTATTATGATAGTTTTTTCTTTCATTAACTGTTGATAATAGTTACCAAAAAATAAAATAAATACATTTCTTGATATGGAAAAAACATTTTTAAGATGCATATTAACGTTATTGATGGTAAAAATAATTTAAAGGACTCAAGTATAAGTCTCACATTAAATAAACAGGAAGGGAGGTGGTATTGTGTTAAATTGCTTTTGTGTATAATGCATAAAATTTTGGATATTTTGAATTCCGATTTTATGAACAGCATATGATCAGAATTTACATGTTGAACATTGAGTCCCTAATGGACTCTATGTTCAAACCTCAAGTTCACACATGGCACTCTGTAAGTCATTTTCACTATACCATCTACCACAACAAATATGTAATTGTTAAATTAATTTTTATAAAATAAAATGTATAAGTAGAGACATGTTAATTTCCTTATGGACATTGACTATATCTTGTTAAGCTTTGGTCTCAGCACCAAGAATACTACCTTGTGTGTGTGTTTGTGTGTGTGTGTGTGTGTGTGTGTGTATATATAGTATATATGTATTGTATATATATAATGTATATGTGTGTATATAATGTATATATACATTATATAATGAGCATAAACTCATTATATATAGCATATATATATAATAGGTATATATATATACACACACCTATATATATACTATAGATATACACTATATATATTATATATATACCTATTATATATATATGCTATATATAATGAGCTTTCAAGAAATGTTTGAATATTGCATTAACAAATATTCCTTCATCAAGTTAGAAAAACAAAATTTACTCCCTGCAAGATTTTCCATGTCAGCCCCCATCCAAATGAAATCTCTCAGAATATTTTTCAGAAGGGAGTCACTCATGTGTTCTGGCCTTCAATAGTTCTTGTCCATGTGATTATAGGATCCTTTGTGGCAAACATCATGTATCCCATCTTTTTTAATCCTCCACATTGCTAGTACCAGTGTATCTGCTCAATAAATGTATCTTGAATTGTATTCAAAGTGCTTCCTGAATTGCTGCTATACTTTATAGAAACAACTCAATATCACTGGTAAATCCTTCATACTAGGATGGAAACCTTGACTATGCAAGATTTCAGTTCAATGTTTAAGGGAAATGGTATAGGCCAAAAGAATTATAAATGGGATATCTGCAGACAAGACAGAATTGCAAGATTAATATTTCATAGTTTTAAACTTTTTTGTCTAATCACACAGACTACAAATTTCTTTGAGATTTTACCCATTAAACAAAACACTTTTATGTAATATGAGTGTTATTCTGATATTTGGTAGTACTTAACTCAGGTTTGTTCTCAGTGGATTTGGGAAGTTTTTATTTAATGAGTAGTTGATACTTTGACTCACTGGTGAGATGATAGGACCCAGATGAGAGGCTATATAGTGCTCCAAGTTGGAAATATTGATCCATTAATCATCATATCTTAATGGATGGATTGCAAGTCAACTCCACATGTATTTATTAAGCACATATTCTATTAAATGTACTGTGTTAGACATGATTGGGCATCAGATATAGTTCCAAATATCAGGAAGCTTGTGATCTATGAGCCAAAATAAGAGTAAAACAAGGCATAATCTGATTACTGCCATGAGTACAAAGACTCATGAAGGACACGTATTAGAAAATAATTGATTTTTCTCTGAAAGGATTGGGAAAGTCTATTTAGGGGAGGTGAGCCTTATGGAGTAAGCTGGGATTTATCAGGGAAGGGAGAAAGGAAGGGGAATTTCCAAGAAGAGGGAATTGCATGAGCAAAGGTATAAAGGTAGAAAGATCTTAATTTAGTTTAGGGAGTAAGAATTAATAAAAGGATGATAAGAACATGTGAGTATGTATACAAAATGAATCTGGAAAGGCAAACTGGTAAATTTGAGGTATAGAAATTTGAATTGAGTTTTTGATCAAGGCAGAGTTTTCAAATTTGTTAGGCACAGAAGGCATCCTAGTTATATTTTCATTTAACAATAAATTAGAGATGTGGAAATCTGGCAGTCGAAAGAGAAGTGGGCATTATTACAATAAATTAAAGAAGCGGCATGAGAGTGGCTGACCTAGCCATGATTGTAGGAATAGAGAAGATGATGAACAACAGAAGTATCTGTGATGCAGAACTGACAAGACAGGATGGTTTTCAGGACATTGAGGATAAGGAAGAAGGTAAAGTCAGAGATGGTCTCAAGTTTCTAGGCTGGGAGCCAAAATGGGAGGCAATCTCTTACAAGGAAAAATATGACAATGGAAAGATTACATTTATAGTGGAAGAGAGTCCACTGAATTTTTGATTTGTTGATTGTGAGGTATTGACAAGGTATTAGTTTTTTTTCTCTGTATAACATATTGCTAGAGATACAGGATTGCAATTGGGAGTGAGTTAAAGACTAGCGTTGTGGATTTGTTGGTTACCTGTGTAATGTGTTAACTGAAGTCATAGGGACAGATAATATTGTCAGCAGACAGTATACACTGGCTTCACCACATAGATTATTAAAGTATTAAATTACTTCTCTATTGAGTGATAAATATAGCTGTCACAAAGTCTCCAATGTAACCTCTCCCTGAGCCATCCTGGCACCTTTAGAGAGACGCTGCACCCACTGCAGCAAAAAGGCAACTAGAAAGTGAACACCTGCCCAGTGTAAGGCCGCCAGCACACTGGGACAATACTGGGGCTCTGCCTATTCTCATTGCTTGGTGCCATTAAAAAAATATATTTTTTTGGTCGTTATTACCCACAGAAGGACTAGATAGCAAGAACAGAAGCCAGCTTATGGCATTCAGAGACTCTTAGAAGAAAAGGAAAATCCCTTTAACATGTTCATGAGGTGATTTTTTTCATTGCTGTCAATTCTCAAAACTGTGTTTCAGGTGAGGTGGTGAGAATGGTGGGGGTAGGCTTCAGGGCATCTGATGTGAGTTAACTGAGCTAATCACGTGCAAGAATAAACCTCACTCCAACACTTAAAAAAAAAAAGAATAGAAGCAAGCTGAGGTGTGTAACAGATGAGATGACAGGTAGGAAGAAGTGCTCACAAGGTACATTAGCCTTTCTTATCTTTGTCCCTACCATATTCTTTAAGTTAGTTGCCCTGGTAGGACACATCGTGAGATAAATTAAAAAGACCTTATATGATACAGTTTTTAATGTGTGATGGTATAGTTAAATAATAAGATGGCATATGCAAAGATGATCAATATAACTTTAAATCCTTGTCTTATATTTTAATGGACACATAATTTGGCAAAATGTATTTATGTGAGGCAAAAGGATTGTGAATAAAAAATGTTATGGCATTGTACACAAATTTGCAAAGTTTTATTCTATATAATACTACAGAACTTAACTTATATGATCTTCTGAAATGAAGGGAATTGAATTTCACTGAATGAAATTACTAGGCCCACTGCAACACACAATGTTTCAGTAATATGTCCAAATTTTCTTTTTTAAAATTATACCTACATTTGGGAAAAATTAAAAGTACATAAGCTAGAAAAATGCAAAACAGGGAGAGCACATTGAGTCCATACCAGGAACAATCGCTTTTGACTAAGGGATCATGAATATCTTACCCACAAGCTTCACATATCCTTGTGACTATTTCTGAGCAAACTGTAAATTCTTAGATCTCAGACATTTCCCTGATTTTTCTTTTTGTTGGGTAGAATAGAACGTAACAGATATTCTAAGGCAAGATTGTTGGAGTTTTCCAGTTGAAAGGTCATGTAGCAAAATCAGTGTGCTAGCTGTAATCTTATCATGCCTTTCTCAGCATGGGAGAAATTTAAGTATTCATGATATTGTAATTACACATACTGATTCTGTTTTACTAATGACCTTGGACGAGAGTTAGAAAGGTATGTTTTCCCCTCATCGCAAGAAAAAAAATTACTTATTCTAATTATTTGCTATTGAATTTATATTATACAATTTTAATAAATACTTTAATTTGATCTGACAATTAATTGGTCCTACAAATGACATTCTTTCCTTTCATCATCTACTTCCAGAGAAAACAATTTTGAAGACATATTTCTAAGTTATTATCTAGTGAATTACAGTGAATAAGCCTTAAGTAAATAATGAAAATGTGAATATTAGATCTATGCCCCAATAAGAGGTGGGTCAGAATAGTGTAAGATATTACAGGGGGGACCCCAGCTTATTGGCACTATTTTCATTCTTTTAATTGTACATGCTTGTTAATTGTACAATTAAGCAATGTAGAGTGGGGTGAACCCATAGCTACTTTTTGCATAAATATACCTATGATTATTTAATCCAATGTCAAATCAAGCCTTGCCTGTTTTACAGTGACCCACAACACTTTCTAGTAAGGATTTTCAAAACTGCCAGGTCAGTAGCAAGCAATATTGGTATATCTACCCCCAGTGCTTCTCGTAGTCAACAAAATTTACATTCCTCTCCAGAATGGGCACAGACCTATTGAGGCATTTGGTGCATTTAATGAGATTTTTACAGGAAAATATTTTTGTTTTACCTTAATTAGGCAATTAGAATAAAATAACGGACTCTTAACAGCTAGATGGGTCAAACACAAGTTAAAAGAAGACCTTCTGTTGTGTTTCATTCTTTTAGCCTAAGATAGTGAAAAATAAAATGTAGAACAAATGCAATATTTATTATTAGGATGATGAATTATTATTTGAAAATCTAAATTACATGAAACATAACCTTGGTAGAGAAATAGCTACTCATTTGCAAACTCCTGTTATATGTCTAAACACTGCACTTTGGGAGATAATATAGGGACAGGTAAGTTGTAGGATACCTGCATATGAGCTGAAATCCTCCAATGATGCAACTGCATAGGACCAAATTAATGTAGATAATGCCTGAGGAAGATAAAGGTCGTAACTGATGAAACTGCATGACTATATGCAAAATAAATAAATAAATAAAATGAAAGAAAGTAGGAAAAGAAATACAAAAGAATGAACAAATAAAAGGAAGAAACAACTTTTAAAATAATTTTTAACTGTAAATCCAGGCAAAGTTTTCCTTTCCAGAGGATGAGCACAACTTTAAAAATGCAAAGCCATGTCTGTCGAAAAGTTCAGACATATTAACTGTTGCTCAAATTTTAGTACCTGTTTGCAGAATCTGTGACACTGAGTACAAGTGAAAGGAGCAGGTTAAAAGATCCCTTAAAATTAGTATATATGCATTATAATTATATCCCATATAATGTTTATGCATTATTATTATTATGCATTTTGTTAGTTATGCAAAGTTTTACTTATTCATTTATTCACTAAAAACATTTGTTGAGTTTCTGACACAGGATACACATAGCAGTAAATAAAACAGACAGGCCTCTACTGTAGTCAGAGAGCCTATATTATAGCTGGTAGGGAACAGAACATAAACAAATACGTATGAAATAAGTATAATGGTTATTAGGGCTATAGAGAAAAATGTGGCAGGAAGTTAGGTTACGGAATAACTAGAAGAAGCACTGCAATTTTAAATAGGAATATCAGGAAAGGCCTCATTAAGATGGTGACTTGCAACCAAATGCATAAGGCAGGTGAGGGAATAGACTTTATGGGGAGGCAGAGAAGTCCAAGCATAGTCCTGGCATGTTTAAGGGAAAAGAAGAGGTCGGTGTGTTGGCAGTATGGTAAGGAAGAGGGGAAGTATCAGAAAATGTGGTCTGAGAGGTCAGAGAGGATTGTGTAGAACCTTTCAGACTAGTGAAAGATGAAATTTTTACTTTGTTGCTTTGTTTTTGTGTTTTTGGTTTACTCAGAGATGCTGTTAGAGGTGTGAGCAAAGACAAGAGCAGAAGTAGGGTCATCTTTTAGAAGGCTATAAAATCCAAGCCAGAGGAGTGGCGGTCTGATGCTAGTCATAAAAGGAGAAAGGTGTGGTTAGCTAATGATCTACTTGAAAGGTGGAGCTGGAAACATGTGCTGATTAATTGCATGTGGGTTTCAAGAGACAGAAAGAAGCCAAAGATTACTCCAAGGCTTGGACCCTGAGTAACTTGAGTGGAGTCGCTATTTTCCAACATGAGTCAAGATTGCTAGAGAAGTAGGACTGGAGTGAGAGGTGAACAGGATTTGAACATATTCAAGTTTAAGATGTTGAGTAGGTGATTAAACCTATGAACTTGGAATTTAAGAGAGAGAGGTGGGGACTGGAAACACATAACTGGAAGTAATGAGTACACACTTGCAATTAAAACCAACAGACTAGATGAGCTTCACTCTTGACAAGAGTGGAGATTAAGAAGAGGTAAGTTTGAGGGTTAAGCTTTGAGGGTTTTCAATGCATAGAGGCTGGATAGAAAATGAAGAAAAATAAAAAGAAGAAATTGAGAAATAGTGACCAACGAGCTGGGAAGAAGATCAAGAGGATGTGTTTTGGAAGCTAAGTGAAACAAATATTTTCAGAATGGAGTAAACAATTGTATCAAATACTACAGGTATGTCAAGTAAGGATTGAAAATTAACAACAGATCTTTGTATTTATGGATACCCTTTGGAATTCTGAACTAGAAAAGAAGCATCAGTTTTATCTGATGTCATATTAGAACAAAAGCAGTACTAAGTTTGTTCAGTATAATTTCTTCCAGGACATAGCGATCAGAATGACTAGCTGATATGAACCTGAGTAAATTTTTACCTGCACAAAAAAGAAAATTAAGAGTCTTTCATGTAGGACATTGATACAAAGAGAATCTGAAGGTTCATGGTTTTCTATAAATAATTTGAAATGAAGTCTCAGTTTTTCAATGGTTGCTATTCTGCATAATTTAATGATAATGTGAGGAAACGTAAAGACCCCAAGAGAAGTTGTCATATACTTGGGAGGTACCATAGATTTACACCATATTTCGAAGTTCTTCGATCACAGGACAGCTTGAGCTGCACCTTCGGATCCACTTCTTTCTTGAGGTATGTTACAATGGGAACAGGGTGCTGGGAAACACATCCCAAGGGGCTCTGGGGATGGAGTCTGCCTACTAGGTCTCAAGGGCACCTTTATGGAAAAAGAAATTCTAGTGTTGGGTAGTGAAATTTGTGAGACTTCATATTCTATTTTTATAATGATTTTCTTAAATAAGCAAAAAAAAAAAAAAAAAAGTTTCCATGAGGAAGAGAAGCAAAGGTTAGTGACTAGAAGCAAAAAGGATTGTTTGGTAAGAATTTTAGATGCTTCTCAGAGAAAATAAAGTCATTTTTGCAGCAGTCAAAAACTTACCAACTGTCAGGAAAAATTTTATGTAACAAATGCATTACATATAACATTATCTAAATGTAATAAAAGTGAAGCAGTCACTCACTTGGTAAATATTTTTATTGGGGATGTACCATTTTGCTAGCACACAGAATACATGTTTTCAGAGGAAGAGTTCCCATTAAACTTCGTTTCATCTCGTACGTCGAGGAACATTATCTGTCTAAAGCAGATTGCGTGTTTGGTGAGGCACTGTCACATTCACAAGAGTCTCTGTGCCTGTGATGAACTGGTTTTTAATAGATCCTTAGAGCCTGGAGCTGAGAAAGGGTTTTACTTTTCCTCTTCAACACAAAGCATAGGACTTCCCTGCTAGAGCAAGTGGCTCTGCAGAACAGGCTTTGCCTAACTCACCCACTTGACTGCACAAATGGAGAAAGTGGGAGAGTGAGTGTTCATGGCAGGAAGAAGAGAGAGGATACTGTGCAGACACTGACCTTTAAGGCACATTAACGCTCGCGTAACAAGTGGCCCAGTTAATGTCCTGGGCTCTGAACAACGAGATTAACAGCTCTTCCTCCCTGGTCAGGGAATGAGGAGACCAGCCAGAAGCCTCTTTCCAAAGACCTTAGTTTTCTCATATATATAATGAAGTTATTATGAAATTCTCAGATACCACCCAACCTAAAATTTCATGACTCTGTGGCATAAAAACAGAATTTGGAAAGTAATATGTAAATTAACACTTTTAAATCCTGCATTTTATAAGGATTGGTATATATTTGCTTCTCAAGCTGTGGTGGGTAGAATCAGCTTCCACTGGGAATTGTTAGAAACACAGTCTTCAGGCCTGGTGAACTGAATCAGGATCTGCATTTTAACCTGAGTCTCATTGTCTATGCATATATCTAAGGCCACATCGAGACGAGTCTTTGAGTAGCAAGTTTACAGAGATAAAACCACAAGGCTCGTTGAATTTCAGTAATAGTGGGTTACACCTAAGACAATTACAAATGGGCAGCAGCTCTTCTTGTCACAGGGTTCTATTTACTATAGAGAGTTACAATGCAACAATTAATCGAAAAATCTGTCTAATGAAATCTAGGATTGGTCATTTCCCATTTGGTTAAGAAATGAAAAATGCCTTCTTGGTACTTTTCTTCTACCTATATATTGAAATCTTATTTAAACTTCCAATATCATTTAGTTACTCCTCCCTGATTTCCTTGGTTGTTCTACTTTGAGATTATCAAAATGTTTTCCTCACTATTCTGAGTCTTCTCCCAAGGACTATTTTGGAAAAATTATCAGGAAATATGTGAAGTTCTAAAGTTATCAGGAACTTATATGAAGTTGTTTAAAGATCATTGAAAATCAATTGCTTTGAAATCAACTATGTATCTTGGTTTATTCTAAAAACTATAAAGTAACTTATAGAAATATAACTGTTGTACATGTCTATCAACATACTTATTGCCAAATTGTCCTGTTCCTCATTCAAAAGTGTAACTTAATTTCATTTTGGATGAAATTAAATAAATCTGATATCAAATTTAAATGATGTAATTATTTTAGTATAATTTCAAGACTGTTACTAATCATAGAGAAATACGAAAAATGATTAAAATACATTAATATGAGTTGTTCTTAAACATAGACAGCATTTTACCCTGTAATACAAAGAAGGAAAGCTTAAGAAAATACATAGAAGGAAATGGCAAACCGTTATTGCAATCTGAGGAGCACTGATAGCCAACAGTTAACAGTGTTTTTAGTTGTAAATACAGAAAGCCTAATAAGTATAATTTTACAATAAGAAACTGTCATTATCTTAAGTGACTTAAAAGTACAGAGATAGTCTAGCTTTCAGTGATTCTGGACCCAATGGCTCCAGCTATTTGATCAGGACTTGATTTCTTTCTTTCATTTCCTCCTCTCTACAGGCCTCCAACCTCACCAAACTCCCCTCTTGACATCACAGTGGCTGACAGTAGCTTTCAGCTCTAGGTGCTTTCTTGACTTACTTCAGCAAAGAAAAAAATACAATGCTTATGTCCCAAGATTTTTAGCAAAATTCTGAAATTTAGTGTGATTGAACCAACTTAGGACCCATGCTCACTTCTAAAGCAGTAACTCAACCAGGGAGATGAAATACACTGATTAATCTTAAACAAGTCTCCATGGTTGATCTGAGGAAGGAGTGAACTTACCTAGAAGCACACAAGTACCTCATTGGAAATAAAGGTTCCCGGTGATAGAAGAAAGGGAAATGCATGCTGAAACAGAAACCAACAAACATTCACTCTAGCTGACCTGAGGGGTGCCGGGGGAAAGTAAACAAGTGAAATTTCATTCGGTAGTAGGTGTAATTTCATATTTGCATAAAAATATCCTAAGGGGAACATGTAAGGACATTCTGGTGGTAGGATTTAAGATAACAGACAGAGAGCGGAAGAGCTCCTAAAATCTAAAATCAAACTTGGTTCAGAAAAACAGGAAGCACCCTTACTTATTTGAAAAAAATTTTGGAATTGAAAAATAAATTTAATTATACAACTACTTCTACTTAAAAAATAAAATTCTTCATCTTGCATGGGTGCTATCTTTCTGAAACAAAGACACAATTCCATTTTTCCTCTGATCAGAAACATTTCTTGATAACCCATTACTTACAGGGTAAAATCTAAACTCCTTAATGAGAGAGTTCCCACACAATCTATTTCTAATATTTCGATCTTCAGTTCCTTCAATTCATTCTGCCCTTCCCCACCTCATGTTCTTGCCTCTGTGAACTATGCACTTTTCTCCTTCCCAGGCCCACCAAGCATTTTCATTAAGTTCTTGCCTTTACTTATTCATGTTTCGACCTGGGACACCTTTCCTGTATTTAGCCTCATATCTCACCCCATGCTTCTGATTCCATGAGGCAGGAGGCCCCTTTCTGCTTCTGTGCCATGATTATTATACTTATCCCATTCACAGTGTTATTACTGGTTGCATCTTATTTTACTGTAAACTCATTGAAGATTGTGAAAATGTTTTATTCAGCTTTGTGTAGTCAGAACCCAAGACACAATAGTCTTTCAGTAAATGGATATAGTCAGTTAAATTTTAAGGTACTCAAAGATAACAGAAAACACAGCATTCAAGAAAGCATTTTGTTTTTAAACATCAGGGATTATAAATTCAAATTACTGGTTTGACACAAATCATTGTAGACATATATATACTTGGTTAGATTTTTTTAAAAGGAAATATTGTTGTTTTTAAATTTTACTGTTACATTAAATATTTGTCCAAACAAGGAAGCTCCATTGTTGAGGTAGATGTTATATGAGGAGTTGTTTCTAGAATTAGCATATTATTGAATTTGTTAAACATCTAGCTGCTTATTAGTCAAGCAAAGAGTTATAAAAAAGAAATATGTGAATGATGTATGTGTAGTTTTCGTGGGAAATTGCCAGCGGTTTTGGTAAATACTACATATACAGTATTGGAGTTCAATGTAACATATAATCACAGTTTACATGTCGCTTGTCTACCTCTAGTCTTGGTAAATAATACAAGACAGAAGTAGAAAGAAGCATAATGGGGTCAAACATTATTCTTTGGAAGAATGGGATTCAAGTAATAACTGGGATATTCAGTCTACCCTCTGATCCTCAGTGTCCCAATTTATGAAATGAAAGCATTGCAAGAAAAGCCAATAAATTTTGTTCTTTGACATTTTGAAGCAACTTACTGAAACCTAAAAATTTGGATTTTTTCCCCTTCCAAAGCTATCGTCTCTTGTGATTAAAGATATTTTTCAATGGTATTGGCAGCATTCAATGTATTTCAGAACATTTTTATAATTAGAGGGCAGAGCATAAAATTTAAATACACTTAATAATGAAACAGGATCTTTATTTTGTTTGTGTGTGGTTTTTGTTTTGGAAACCAGTGAAAAATTACTCCTAATTTAATAAAGTGTTTACTATGGTTTGGACACAAAGCTAAGGTGAGAATACAATTAGTGAGTCTTTTTAATAGATGATGCATTTTTAAAGAAGGCATATCTAACACTGATTCAAGCATTTGATTCAAGCATTCATATCTAACATAGTGATTCATGCATTTGGGCATAATTTCAGCGAGTATATAACCTTCAAAAATTTTTACTTCTAAGAGCAAGAAAGATATGATTTGTTGAAAATAAATTGACCTCATTCCCTGAGACTGAGGAAATATGAATATGGTTAACAACAAGAGCTAAGTCAGCTGTGAGTTCAAATCTAAAATCTATTAAAAAGAAACAGTCAAAAGGTTGTTATGAGGATTGAACATTATACATTCATTATGAAACACAATACCTAGAATAGTCAGCCTTCAACAAATGTGTTTTTGTTTGTTTCTTCATTTTTTTTTTTTTTGAGTCTCACTCTATAGCCCAGGCTGGAGTGTAGTGATGTGATCTCAGCTCACTGCAACCTCCACCTCCCAGGTTCAAGAGATTCTCCTGCCTCAGGCTCTCCAGTAGCTGGGATTACAGGTGCGTGCCACCATGCCAGGCTAATTTTTGTGTTTTTAGTAGAGATGGGATTTCACTATGCTGGTCAGACTGGTCTTGAACTCCTGACCTCAGGTGATCACCCTGCCTCAGCCTCCCAAAGTACTGTACTGGGATTACAGGCATAAGCCACCGCACCCAGACTCAACAAATGTTTTCTATTAATTATTATTACCTAGTAATAATCACATAATCAGATAATAAGTCAAGTTACTAGCTTGTTAAAGATGTTAATTTGTTCATTTTTCCTTAAGTATTCGTAAGTGGTTTATTGAAACCATATAGATCAAGAAGTGAAAATTTGAAGCTGTACAAAATTCAGTGGTGCTGTCATGCCTAAACAAAATAAAAATTTTGCCTTTCAATAAAAGCTTATTCTTCATTAATAACGACGTGCTTTAAGAATCAGAAAAAGGACTCTCAGGGTCTAGCTTTCCAAGGAAGATAAAAAAACTTAGCAGCCGGGCGCGGTGGCTCACACCTGTAATCCCAGCCCTTTGGGACGCCAAGGCGGGCAGATCACAAGGTCAGGAGATAAAGACATCTTGGCCAACATGGTGAAACCCAGTCTCTACTAAAAATGCAAAAGTTAGCTGGGTATGGTGGCACGTGCCACTAATCCCAGCTATTCAGGAGGCTAAGGCAGGAGAATCTCTTAAACCTGGGAGGCAGAGGTTGCAGTGAGCCGAGATCCTCTCATTGCACTCCAGCCTGGCAACAGAGTGAGACTCTGTCTCAAAAAACAAACAAAAACAAACTTAGCTTATGAGATATATTTAATTATATATTGCCTTACGTTTCTTCAAAAACTGCCACATCTGTTGTTTCACATCATCCTCATAAGAATATTGTGTAGTAATCAGAGTAGGCTTAAAATCTACCTTTAACAATGGAAGAAATGGACATTTCTTATCTAAGAACATTAGATAAGTCACTTTGGGAGGTTGTAACTTAGCTTTATCTAATGTTCTTAGATAAGACTGGAATGAGGTGTACCTAGATGGTTTTGTCCTTTCACTGGGTTCTTCGTCCATCAGTCCATCTTCACTGAGAAGAGACACTCAGTAAATATATCCTAGTTTACTGACTTACATATATATATTTAAGAAAATTTTTAAGAAAATTTTAAATTACAGGTTATCAAACTTAGCAAAAAAAATCTCTAAACTGTTTTAGAACACAAATGTACTCTACATTACTTCCGTGGTTTAGTGTCTTCAGTTGGCTAGAGTTGAGTTGGCTACAGTCCAATCTTGAAATGTTATTCTTCTGATGAGAGGCTGGGATAATCAGGCAATGAAGGCGAGCAACAGCGCAATCTACTTATGATACTTTGTGGTGCTTAGAGATAAGAGTCACTACAACTCCCAGAGTATCATAAGCTTTGACTTCTGTAAATGCGAAGGGACCTTGCATAAGGCATTTCTGAGATTAACTTGATTTTCTAAGTGAGAAATGGAACCTCCGAAGTAATAAAATTATGGAACTGTTGAGGTTTGTTCTTAATCCAAATCAATAATTTAATCCTCATCTAGGTTTAAGAATCAATGTTTTATTTTATTTTTAATATAAAAATCAATCTTTTGAGACGAACATAACCTTTACATGAATGTTTTTATCTCCTGAAATACTGTGAAATAAGGTATCTTTGTTATCTTTAAAAGAAGATGTGAATTCTAGGTGAATTGCAAGCTGATACTAAAAATCCATGGCTTCTAGTTTGCTCAAGACATGGAAATGGAGAATAGGTAATAATGTATAACTAGGTTAAATAATTACATGATACTTTGCAAGGGTAACACAATTTTTCAAAGTCTATATTGGCAGCAGCGAAAGAAAAGAGACTTATGCACACTATATAGACAGAATAGCTAAAGAAAACAGTCTATCAGCGCCATAGGAAAGGTTAAAAAAATGAAAAACGCAAAAAGTCTATAGTGGACATACTGCAAAGAATGGGTTCTTGCAGTAAGATTAAGATGAAAATAAGAAGTGTGATAAAAGGGTTAAGTACTGAGTAAGGAATCTGGCTAAGGTTTGAATCCTGGCCCTATCACTTATATCTTGAGCAAATTAGCTCATCTCTCTGAATTTCATCTTCATCTAAAAATGAGGCTATAATTTTACTCATAGTTTTTTGAGAATTAAAAAAGATAATGTAAATAAAGCATTGTGCATCGTTCTTGGCACATAGCAAATACTCAGTGAAAATTAGTTATATTATTATAAGATAATAGATACGATTTTTAATCTTTTAGATTATCTGTTCTTAATCTCAAATAGAGTTTCAAAGATTTTGAACTTGAGAATCAGAATAAAATAATATTCCCCAAATATATAGTTTGAAATTAAGATTGTGAATCTAACTGGTGCATGTCTGCAATGCCCTTCCTTTCAAGTTAAAATAACAACAAAAACAACTATGATTTCGTGAGTAAACAGAATCTCCTCTCAGACAATCTTGCCAATTCAGTAAAACTCTAGTAATGTAATTTTAATTTAGAAGGCCTTCTTCTGTATTGTTTCTAAGGAAAAATTCAGTTCAGAAAGCTGATATTCAAATTTTACTCAAATTAATAATTTAAAAAATTTGTTATTCCATTAAATTCAACATTTATTTACTGAAGGCCTACAAAATGCCCATAATTTAAAGTAATCTTACTGATCAGAGTATATCAAACCCATAATGCTTTTTTTGCATAAAATCGAGATCATGCACTAAAAATCCCCTAATACTTTAAATCTCTGCAAAACACTATACAAGAATAGTATTCATTAGAAATAGCACAGATATGTCTGTAAATGGTAAGCATCATTCTACTTCACTTTTGTTCCTCTAGAGTACACATGAAAAGTTAGAGTTTAGCTACTTCAGGGAATAAGATCAGTATAGAAAATAAACACATCTTAGTTACTACCCTCAACCTGGAACATAGCTTGGCAACAAATGCTTTGCCAAAAGACAATAAAAAGAAAAAGTAGTCCAAATCACACCCACATAGCAGGAGTGAGATGATCACCTTCCCTAGAGTCAATTGCTCATGCTCAGATTACATGAACCACAGGATTGATTTCCATGCAGTCAAATGAAAAGCAAACTCTCTGTCACCCAGGATTCTCATCGTGACAGGAGACACTTTGCTCTGATTTTGAGAAAAAGGGGATGTGAGTAGAGCATTTTCTTTTGTTGAATATACATACATATATATTATTAAAACAAACAGAAATATAATGTCATTCAAGGCATTAAAAAAAGACCCTAACATTTATTTTTCATTGATATTCTGCCAGCCAGTTGTTTGAGCAATCTTTCTGAAAAGAAAGTTCTTTAAAAAACAACAATCAAACTGCGACAGTTCTCTCAGTTAACCTAGAAGTTAACATAACTATGCCCACGGCCCATTTAACTTAACGGCTTGCCTGTCCTGGAATTGCAGATAGGGCTTGGCAATAATCATGTCGTGCCAGAGTGTTGTGGACAATTCTTTATCAATTGTTTGGAAATAAGTCAATCCCAAACACTCAGCTCCTCAAATGAAATGACAAAATGTTAAAGAAGATGATTGTACTCCTGAATTGCAGAATCATAAGGGGAATCTGATTAGGTCATCTGCTATGACATGCAGAATGGTAATGAAGTTGGGGACTTAACATCTTGGTAAGGGTGAGAGGTGCTTTTCAGCATTAAACAAAGCAAAACTAAAGCTGCCCGTGACTGAAAGCTTGCTTTGTAGTTTCACACCAGAGTCCTGATTTTACAGGCAATAAGCAGGAAAGACCACATCACTCTGTGTGATGTGAAAATATTACCTACCTAGAATCGGAGTGGACGTTATAAGCCAGTTTCTTTTTGTCTAAAATGTAATAGAAAAGCTATACATCCAACAATAAAAAAGGAATTACATTTTGGTGAGGGAATAGTAAAGGTTTCCAGCACTTTCACAGGCCAACCAAATGTCGTCTTCTGCCATGTAAATGCAGTAAAAGGATATCTGCATTAAATTACAGGATTTATAGTCGGCAGAAAAATGAAACCACGTAAAGATCATTTTTGTATTAAAATTTGGCTTTCTCTGCTAGTATATATTTTTAAAATATAGGTGCTTTTTACTAATGAAGTACATCAAAGCATGTTATATATTCTGCATTTTGTGAGAACTAGGCAATTTATGAATGCGATTCACATTTAATTAGTAGTCATTTCTTCTCCATAAGCATATTTACTCGGATCTCTTGTTCCTACGGCAACCCAGTGAGTACTACAGCTACAAGAACAGCCTAGACTAACCTAAAAAAGGACGGAGATTAATGAGCAAGCTCAATATTAAGACTATAATGCAAAAGACCAAGCACTAAGATTGGTGAGAGGAGGATTACAAAGAAAGCTCAAATAAGAATCTCTTATTTCAAGGAAGCTATTTATATAGCAGCACAGATTTTATTTATTCAAGAGTGCCTATAGTGTACAGTGAGTACAAGCGATGACTCATTTAGTGCTAAGTTCTGCTTAATTGGCTAACCAGGCAGGTACGGTGTCACACATATACGTGCCTATATACATACATGTTTATAATTATAATCTGCGTAACACACTTATCAAGGGACTATATAAACAACATTACAAGGAGTTGTGCTTATGGATGTTTCCCTTAAATACTGCACTTGTTTAAAAATAGTCTTTAAAATTAGCTTTGATATAAGACGATGTCATTAAACATTTAGTGAAAAATGATCTTAAATCTGAATGCTTATGTTATTTTAAGCATAATGCTCTGATCAGCTTCTTATTCTAGTTGCAATACTCAACCATTATTAAAGGGTTGACTTGAAGATAAATAACAAAAGCAATATTAAAGGTAACAGAACAAAAATAACTGGGTCACGAAAATTTTGCATGTTCCCCTTAAAATCCTTTTTACAAATGACAGTTCTTAAAGATTTAGATGGGAGAGATAGGGATAAAGAATTGAGGCCTAAATATGTTTCTTTACAAAAAGTTATATAATTTTACAATTTCTATCAGGGACAAATTAGAAATAATTTAAAATCTTTTAAACTTTAGGGGGAAAAAAAGACACACAACAACAAAGAAAAACCAAACTCCTGGAGTCAAACTAATTTTACTTTGCACGTTGCAGACGGGTGACAACAATGACTGAATGCTATTTGTCTTAAAATGTCTCGTCTCAAAACAGTATGTGGGAGAGAGAATGAATATCGAGAAGGACAAATTAGAAATTATATAATTCTTGTTATCGAATCTTGCTTAGTAAAAATGACAGGCTCTCTTCAGTACTGGGTGGTCCATTCCCGTTACAACAGCATAGAGGCAACAGCGTCGCTATCAAGCCTCTAAATTATCCTACTTAGTGGCAAGAAGTAAAAATGATTCCTTCTGACCTTTCTACATTGCTTCGTTAACTCTAACTTGCAAGCAACAAGTAAGAATGAGAAGCTTTTGCAGCTCCCTCTGATATAACTGATTAAAAGAAGTGGCTGCTCAGTATCTGTTCAGGAGACTGGGTCCCTCTCATGTGCTAAACTTGGGCAAATTCAGTGTGTGGTCTGAAAATGCCTGCCATACATTCACTAATATTCATTTTGGTTCAACCAGGGCATTTTAATGTGTTTCCTTTTTTGATTCGTGCAGATGTGAAACAGTTTGTATACCTTCTGTTGAGTTTTAGACAATAGTAAAATTATTTTATGTGGCTTCCTAAATTTAAAAAATGAAACTACTTTATAAGGATTAATCTATGCAAATACTGACGTTAAACCAATTCTGTTGTCTCAAATCCAACTGTATAATATAATATCAATCCCTTTTTAAAAATACAAAATAGCTCCTACCTATAATTTTTCTTTGTGAAAATCCGCCTTTACAAGCAACGATTGTCTATGCAGTGAATTAATTATACTCAACAATTAAATCGCAAGGCATTTCTCTCCCAGATAATCTATGAATTTGAGTTCAGAATTTCTATAGGTACTTTTTGTTCCTGTATGGAGAGTATTTCAATACCAAAGAACACAGCAACTTAAATGCCATTCCTGGGTTTTACGAAAAAGCAATATAGGAGAGTAAATAGGGCAGATACCAACAACAAAGAACCCCCAGCCCCCACCACCACCCACTTTGATTCAAACAATAAATGCAAATAGAAGAACTAAACCAGAGCAGACAGGCAGAGAGTGAACACTGTGCTCTCAGTACTTCTTCCTGAAAATGCTTACTAGCCTGTTTTAGGCAAGAATATTCTGCTATCTTTAAATATATATATATATGATAATCGGCTATCAATGAATCCTTTTCGCTCAGCTTCCCAGGTAGAATTAAAACGCAGTCCCAGAGGCACCGAGACATGAAAACTGAGCCCTCTCACCGCAGATAATCAGCACAGGAGAGCAGCTAACTTCTTAAATAACCGCAATTAAATTGCACACACTCTTCTCCCTTCCTGGTTTTCAAACGTAGGGTTATTTATCAAAGAAGAAAAACTGGAGGCTGCATCTTTAGAAGGCAGCCAGGCACTTCTAACCTAATTAGCGTTAGTCACCTCTGAAAATAAATCCCCTGAATCCTGCAGCTCCAAAGTCACCCCCGCCCCCTCTACTCCTCCATACACACAAGCACCTGGTCAGAATTGAGCAGCCCGACGGGAACCTTCCTGCCCTGACCCCCAGCAAACAGCGCTAAGAGAGATTTGCCACGACCTTCCAGGAAATCAGGTAAAACAACAACACGGGGTGGGGGTGATGCAAGCGATTTGCTTTTTCTGTGTTCAAACTTCATGCCCACGCCACCACAAAATACAGCCCGGAAGCTGCTCCAGCCCGGAAGGCTCCCTGCTCAAACAGAAGGCTCAGAAAAGAATGGAGATTTGCAGATCTGATAATGAGCCAGTTAATGACATAAATGATACCTCAAGAACCTCACTAAACCATCCAGGTCCTACAATTTAATCTGTAATAAATACTCCTGCATCATTGCGAGATGGCTGCTCATAATGGCAAATGAAATATGCTGGTATGATAGGTACAATAAATCTGGATTTTCCTATGGTTCCCTCAGGCTAGAACAATATGTAACCACAGTGCGCACTGTCAGGATGAGCAGATCTCAAAGCCATCATAAAATCTAAATGGGGACTAATTAGGAGGCCCTTCCCTTCCAGAGTTACTATTTCTATTGACATTTTCCATGCATGAGCCCCTCCATAACATCATAAGTCACCAAGATAAGAACTCCCTAGATTATAAGGGAAAAGCTTTAATGGAGAAGTTGAACTCAAAGGCGATGCATAAATTTTCCTTTTGATACTATGGGAAGTCTGTGTTCAGTACTTTCTTTACAAACTTTCAAGCCATGAACAGGGTACTTTTTAATCCCTCTGCACGCTTTCTTCCTGCCTGGCCCATACCAGTCTCTCTGCCCTGGGCATGTGAGTGTCAGGTGGTACCTGGGGAGGATATTAAAAGAGTGGGCTGCTCATAAAACTGATGGCTGTGGGTCAGGAGAGTGTCAGGGGGTGCACTTGGCAAGTTGGGTTCTGGGCCAAGGCCTTTTGCCTTGAAGGTTGAAACTTCCCTAAAGGTCACTGAAAATTAGACTTTCCCAAGGCTATTCCAACCAGGAATGGGGCAGATTTCCCTAAACCAGCCCTTTCTGTGCTGCAAAGTGAATTCATTATTTTGACACTAGAATCCCACAGGTACTTGGGAAAAGGTGAGGGGGGTTATATAGACTGTGGATATGTGGGTCTGTGTGTGTTACCTTTGAGCTTGGCTGTGGTGGGAATGAGACCTCCAGGGTCCCTCAAGTAGAAGGTGATGGAGAGAAACCAGGACATTGTCTGAAAAACTTTCTGTTTTATTGTCTACCAATGACATGACAAGTTGTTTAACTTTTCTGAGAACAAAAATCCTCACTTGAAAGTGGGGATAAAAACAACTAATCTCATAAACATATTAGGCAGTGAAAATATATAGGTAGCTAATTTAAAAAATAGCCATGAATGTTACTACTCTTGAAATTATTTTTTCATTTCAAAGAAATAAAATTAGGAAAATGCCATGAAAAGGAGATGTGTTACCAAGTGTTCTTATGTCTCAAAATTTATTTTATGAAATAGGAAAATCAGATCATTAGGGATGAGTTGTTTTACCAAAAAATCATTTTTTTAAAGTTATACTTTAAGTTCTGGCGTACGTGTGCAGATTGTGCAGATTTGTTCATTTTATACTAAAGAGGCATCTTCCTATTCCTAGTTTAATTACTCGCAAGCATTATCTTGCTTTTGTATTTGTTATAGTATTTTTGATTACTGAATGGAAGGTTGGGTAATGACTGCAGGGCAAAGGCAGTACCAGGGAACTGCTCCTTAGCAAGGCAGCTCTACGGGGCTCTGTTAGCAGTCTCCTAACAGCCAAGGCTTGGGGTTCTCACTGTCCTCAAACACTTTCTAATCCAGACTGAGTATCAGTGACAACCAGGGCCATGATAAAAGTGATTAACATACAAATCTTCAATCTGGGATGTGAATTTGGCTATATTATCTATTGATTTAGCTGCTGGTAAAATACATTCCTGTCCTACATCATAGTCTACTCTATGCAGTAGATTAAAGGCTGTTTCGTAGATATTTGGTGAATGGTTTTACCTGCAAATACTTTGTTAAATCTGAATTTAAGATTAAACCGATAGTATCTTAGAAGATAAGTAACAATCTTGTGTGTACGTCTATTTATTTTGCATTTAAATACAGATGTCTACTTTGTATTCTTGTCTTCCAGTGTGGCTAAGTGTTGTTTATTTTTTTGAGACAGTCTTGCTGTCACCTGGAGTATGTGGGTCAAGGCAGCAGATCCTGCATGAATGGCTTTGTGCCCCCTCCAAGGTAATGAATTCATGTGAGATCTGGTGGTTTAAAAAGCAGCCTAGCCCCTTCTTGTCTTTCTCTCACTTCCTCTCTCACCATGTGGTATCCCCCTTTGCCTTCTGCCGTGAGTATAAGCTTCCTGAGGCTTCATCAGAAGCTGAGCAGATGCTAGTTCCATGCTTGTATAGTCTGTGGAGCTGTGAGCCAAATAAAACCTTTTTCTTTATAAATTACCCAGCCTCAGGTAGTACTTAATAGTGATGCAAATGGACTAGCACAGTAGTTACAGTTTTTTTTACTCAATAAATAGTTGTTTTATATCTGTTTTGTGCTAAACACTATTCTGAGTACAAAACAGGCAAAAACCTGGGCTTTGTGGAGCTTATACTCTAATATATGGAGAAAGACAGTAAATAAATATACAAGTAAATTCAAGATATGTCGGATGGTGATAAATGCTATGAAGAGAACTTCAAACAGTGTTGAAAGGACTAGTAGTGAGGGGTGAAGAGGAAGGCACTGATATTTGATATGGGACAATCAGGCAAAGTCTTACTGAGAAAATGACATTGGAGCAAAGACCTGAAGAAGATGAGGCATCCAGCATTGCGGAAATGTGGAAGTAAGCCATTCCAGATAGAGGCAATAGCAAATATGCTGTGGTGAGCCAGGCATGTTGCCTTTAAAAAACCTGGAAGTTTGGCCGGGGTGGGGTCAATGACTCACATCTGTAATCCCAGCACTTTCGGAGGCCGAGGTGGGTGGATCACAAGGTCAGGAGTTCAAGACCAGCTTGGTCAATATGATGAAACCCTGTCTCTACTAAAAAACAATAATAATAAAAATTAGCCAGGTGTGGTGGTGAGCACCTGTGGTCCCAGCTGCTTGGGAGGCTGAGGCAGGAGAATTGTTTGAACCTGGGAGGTGGAGGTTGCAGTGAGCCGAGTGTGCCACTGCACTCCAGCCTGGGCAATAGAGTGAAACTCTGGTAAAAACAACAACAACAACAACAACAACAACAACAACAAAAAAAAAACACCTGGTATGGGGAAAGGAGCAAAGAGGAAAGCAATAAAAAGTAAGGTCATTGAAGTGGCAGCTGACTACCTGGTGTAGGGCCTGGTGGCCACTGTAAGGATGGTGACTTTTAAGAAAGGAAGACTCTGAGAAGAGGAATGATAGGATCTTGCATTTTTAGAGTATCAATCATTCCAAACACTGTATTGAAATTAACCTGGGAATGGAAGGGGCAAGAGCTTGGCAGCCAGGGTAGAAGCAGGGAGACTGGTAAGGATGGACTGTGGTAATCCAGGTGAGAGGTGAGGGGGTTGGGACCAGAGTGATACAGCTTGGACAAATGGTCAAATTTGGGATCTTTTAAAAGCACAATATAGAGAATTTGTGAAAAGATTCAATGAGCCCATGAGTGAAACACAGGAATGAGAAAAGAAAGGAGTAAATACTCTTTAAATATTTATTTAATAGGAAACACTGATCATATTCTCAGACCGACATAGGAGACAGAATGATTATTTTGTTGTATGTTGTCCTTCAGTGTATACACGTCCATCCATTTAACAAACAATAGATGTTGATTGAATACCTACCATGTGCCAGGTTCAGTGCTGGCAATATAATGGTTAACAAGGCAGATGATTTCCTTAGAGAGACTGAGCTCATATTTGAGTGAGAGAGGAGCAGACGATTAGAAAGCAACCAGGAAATAAAGAAGATTGTGGTGTTTTCTGTGAAATAAATAACAATGTTGATGTGCTTAAGAGAAACAGCCACTGTCATGAATAAGCTTCAGGTTCACTCTCCTGATGATGACTTATAAAAAGGATACTGCTTCCAAAATTTCTACCCACTGCAGAGTGAGTATTTCTTTACTGAATAGGTGGTACTGATCATTAGTGAAGTCAGGATTCCAGACTCATAAAGAAATAGAATCATCTGAAAGAGTCACAGACTAATGTGTAATATCTGCTGTATATGCAAATAAAATACCCCAAATCTAAGAAGAGGCAGAAAACCAAAATCGTGCTTGTACTGGACCAATATAGAAAGACCCATTCTGTTTCTGTTTTAGTCTTCATTTTAAGCTAAGGAAAAATGACTTACTGCTAATTAGGAAGATGGAAACTCCCACTGAAAGTTAATTTTTATTAAAAGGGTGTTTAGCCACATTGGATAATTCAGATGATGAAACTGATTTTTGAGGTTTTGGTTATTTGCTTAGCCTAAATTCAGTAGATAATTGCTTCACAACTTATTTGGATGATCCTATTTGTTCTTGTAATTTTAACTATTATACCTAAGGAGAACATTCACGTCTCTATTTTTCTAGACCCAAGAATCCACTGTGCTTCTTGCTCCTATACCTATGTGTTGACTAAACATACCCACCGGCATGACACACAGCTACTTTAGAGTCTGCACATTATCACATTGCCATTTGTATATCTTTCTAAACTGATTTTTCTAGCTTCTTCACTTGAACCTCTCTCATTAAATAGACATGAAATCATCTAACCAATCACCAAAACAAAAAATATTTTTCTTCCACTACCTCAGTCTTCATACACAAACACTAATAAACTCTTACCAATATCTTTTAGTCAGCATAGACTAGGTTACTCACTAGTAACAAGTGACACCTACATCTTAGTGGCTTCACACAAGAAACGTTTATTTCTCATTCTTCCAAAGTCTTCTGCATTAGCCCTCCTTGTGAAGATTCAGCATTACGTCCATCATTATTCTAATAGGAAGTCCATTGGGCATGTGCTTCCACAAACACCATGGCAGGGGAATGAACCACAGCAGGTCACAGACAAGCTCTTCGATGTTTTGACCCAGAAATGCCATATGTCCTCCTTATCCACAGCCTATTGGCCAGAGTTAATCACATGGCACTGCAATTTTACATGTGCCCCAAAGGGCAGGTGAACATGCTCATGGTACCTTCCAAACATGTCTCAATGTTTTTTACCCTTCTTGAAATACCTCAATGCCTCCCATTATCTATGGAATACAATACAGTATCCACATTTCTCTGCATCTTACTCTCTTACACTCCACACTCACTCAGTGAAATGACTCACATGGAAAGTTGCCTGACATGCTTTTTCTCCTTCTGTATCTAGCTAACAAGTAGCGTTCCTCAGAATAAAAATCAAGCCTCATTTTCTCCAAAATGCATTGCTGATCCTTAGATTGTGCCATATATAGTCTTTGATGCTCTCAGAGATCTCAACACATACCTTTATTGGACCACTTAATGCATTAGGACATTAAAGTATTTTTTACATAGCTGTCAGTCTCCAACCCCTGGATTAGAAATTCCTCAAGAGCAGGTACATGCACCATTCACCTTGTATACCCAGCACTTAGTACAGTGCCTGGCACATCGGTGACTTGTATAAATGTTTGTTGAATTAAACTATTATTTGGATCTTCCTACTTTATTTGGAATTTGAATATTATATCTAATATTCAGACATGCTAAAAACCATAAGGCACAACAGAATTTGTGTGGTTAGGATAGAGAGAAGTGATTAGCTTCCCATTAATTGATGCACAATAGGTGAATGTTAGTGAATATTTTTCTTCCCTTTTGTGTAGTAGTCTTAATACTAAAATCTAGTTTTGAGGGGAGTGCTGTGGTCAGAATCCAATTCAGTTCTCTCTCCTTTACTTTCCTTCCCCTTGAAAATGTATGGGTTGTGGAGTGTTTTTTGAAAGTAGTGTGTTTGAAAAAAGAATTTCTGAGCTCTTTGCTAAGAGAAATTGTTAAGCTCAAAAAGTACTTTATGAACTACTATATCCTTCTTTTAGTCTAGATGTGGAAAATCTAGAAACAATCTGTGAAAAAGAAAAAAGACCCACAGCAAAACCTACCCAAGGTTATGCCCAAAGATACATTCTCATGGGAAACTTAGGTTATCAAAATTACAAATCAAGCAAATCAGAATTCCTGGACCTCCTAGGTTAAAGTTATCTTATTTATGTTCATAAAATATTAACATTAATATATATGATCCATCCAAGTGTTTGTAAAAGAAATTATTTACTGGGAAAATTATGTGTATGACAAATAAAGGTATTAAGATACATTAATAATTTGTAAAGCAAGTAGAAGTGGATAGAATTATTCTGAGTGGACTCCATTTTTCTTATTTATATAATGAGGTTGTTAGAACGGATAATATATATGATTTAGTAATATCTTAAGAATCTATGAATAGAAGTATAAAGGCATGAGAGTACGGTGAAATGGATTGACCAAGTTTAAGATTTGGGAAAGCACTAAAATAATTTTTAGAATTGTAAAAGGTGTTCATGAATAAATGAAAGACCTATACTCAAAACAGTCATACTGATAGCTAATTTTTATTGAAATAAAATAATATAACAAGATACTAGTCATCAGTTGAAGTACTTTAGATGTATTATTTTACTGAATCTATACAACAGCACTGTTGGGTGCATACTGGTAATATCTCCATTTTAGAGACAAGGAAACTGAATCTCAGAGAAATTAAGCAATTTATCTAGAATCACAAAGCTAGGAAGTGGAAGTGCCTAATTTGAAAGTAGGCAGTCTGAAATAACCCATGCTATAACCAATATAATATTCTGTTTCCTATCAAAGTTTGGCTTCTTTTCATCCTGATTGCCTAAAAACGCTTCTTGATTTTTCTCTGAAGTAATCTCATGCTACTGAATTACAAGCTTTTAAGAACTTCTTTCAATTTTGTGATGAAATATGTATTTGATGTACTGTACTTAAAAAAAGCCATGAGCCACATCAAAAATGAGTAGGCATTAGCACTCAACCCTAAATTACTTTTGCTGTAGGGTCTTTCTTTTGGGTATGAAGTCTTCGTTCCCCATTTGGGTCAAATTTATATTGTCTCAGATTGCGAGTTAATTTTTTTTTTCTTCGATGACCTATAGTATCTTATCCTAATGACAGCCATAAGGCCCTCTGAATACGGCCTTCTGATGATTAACCTTTGGGATGCCTAGGATCATTCTGACAGAAGGTTTAATAGTTTAAAATGCAAATCTGTCATCTGGGATGTCCAAGTAGGTAAACATCACTTCTCAACATTAATGATTTCTATGGTTTTTTTTTTTTTTTTGAGAAAGTACTCCGTTTCTCCTTTCCCACGTTTTGTGTTGAGATTGATTCTCATTTGTGTGTGTAATAACACGTAATAATATATAAATATAATGTAATGATATACACATACACATACATACATTCAACTTTCAGCAAACACAGCATAAGAAAACTTTCAAAATTTGCAACATATTATATAAGAACCAGTGAAAAGAATCACTGAGAGGAAAATGAGATTGACGTGTTAGCCAAGAAAGCCTGGGTTATGCTGTAAGACCAACAATCCTGAATTTTCAGTAACTTATCACAAAATGGTTTATTTCTCAATCACACCATAAATTGAACACAACTTTGTGTGTGTAGCTGGCGGTGGTGGCAGCAGCATGCTGGGGGGCTCTGCTCAATGCCTGATGCAGATGTAAGTTTCATCTCAATATATGCTTCAGCACAAACGATGAAAAGGGAGAGGACATGTTGAACCATTTACTGGCTCTGAAAGCTTCTGCTTGGAAATGTGCCACTCCCTTCCTTTTTCAATTTATTTGTCAAATCAAGTCACATGAAGATTCCTAAATTCCAAAGAAACAGTTTAAAGAAGCACAATCTACCACGATCCTAGAAGGTAGGAGTTGGAAATACCTGGTGGACAGCTGTCATGACTATCACAGTATAGAAGTCAGATCTGAAATGTAGGAATAGCTAATAAACTTCAAAAAAATTTTAGCCAATATTGCTTAAAACGAAGAAAGACTTTCGCATAACATAAAACTTTCCTTCAGAACAAACTAAAGAATTATTACAGGAACTGACTAATCTCCCCTAATTTCAAGGGACAAGCACTAGCATTATGGGAATGTCATAGAAGACATAGGCATTAAACAGTGTGAGTTGGCAATTGAATTGTAATCCAAGGAAATAAAGGCAGGACTAAAAGAAGAAGCATGTATGGGCTTATCTCTTTCCAACTCCCAATCTGGCTTCTTAACTGGATTGCAGTCTTTCTCCTTCTACTTTGGAAATGGTGTGCACAAATGAGAACCATGGATATACAGCTACTGTTCTACTTAGCCCCACTTTTAAAACTGTGGATGAACAGTAACAAATAAAGTTGCACAGAGTATTTTAAGTAGTTGTACCTTCACAAAATTAAAAAAAAAAAAGACACTTTGTCTTTTCTATAATCTGTTTTCTCAACAACATGCCTCACTGCAAAGAGAGGAATTATATCTAGAAATGGAAGGAAAACTACTCAGTCAGGATAAAGTGCTTTTCAAATTTAGCAGATAGCAAATAAAAGGGAACCCAGGTGCAGAGCAAAAGTCAGGTGAACTTCAAAATTACTTAGAGACACTGCTGCATCTAGCCATATAATTGGTAATAGACTAGTCTTCCCATTTAAACACCTGTAATACTTGGCAAATATATACGAAATAACCATTTTTAGATATTGGAAACAAAAAAGTGCAAGACTGCAATCTATGAGGGAAGGTGAATAAGCAAGGTGAGTACTATGACTGTACCCATTTTCTGCCTGCAGTGCAGGGATGAAAAGCTCAAATAGAGCATGGCAGTCTCACTGAGTTGAGTAGACAGATACCAGTGTTCAGAGAAGCTGGAATTGTGGGCCAGAATACCAAGGGAAAAAAGTTATTCAGATAAGGAACTCCAAAAGTCCATATAGGGGTTTAATAAGTCTTTGGCCTTATACTATAAAGATCATACATATGCAAGGCAAGACTCTACAATATGAGACAAAGGGCAGCCAAAAGAAAGAACAAGTGCCAGGGAAAGAACCACAACAATTGAACTGAGCAACGTAGTCTAAGTACAGTGGCATTATTGAACACTTGGAGTACGGGGTAGGGACTCTAAAAGGGTCACCCTGTATTACTGGGACTATACTAGACCTAGAGAAAAGGCTACTCTAGACTTACTCTAACAAATTTTAAGATTGAATGATGTAGAAGTAAACTAACATCCTACTAGAACAAGGCTCAACGCTATTAAGGAAGATATTAAAATCTAGGTACACAACAATGTAACATTCATAAAGTCCAGCATCCAATAAAAATTACTAGAACTGGGAATAAGTAGGAAAATGTGACCCATAACTCACGGAAACACAGAATGATAGAGTTGATGAAAATAGTCATCAGATACTTAAAAGAACTAGTACTAATATAGTAAAGTTTCAAAAAAAAACCCATGAATATAATGAAGGTACAAGTAGGGAATCTCAATGAATATATAAAAGCAATGGAAATACTAGAAGTAACAAGTTCAATATCTGACATGGACATTTCTATTGCTATGTGTTCACTTTGATCTTACCTTCATTTCAGGATTTTCTTTGTGTGTTTTAAAAAAATGTCTTCATTTTCTATTCTCATTTACATTTATGTCTTACTTTAATTCCTTTTGCATCTTTCCAAGTCTTTTTGTGCTAATTCCATTATATTTCTAGTTTTTATCTCTTTCTATATTCTCATTTTTTCCCTTCTGTTTATAGGTAACATTTTTTAGCTTCTTTCTATTTTTCAAAGTTTTTGGTTAGATGCTGGGCATTGTTAACATTAAATTGTTGAATGTCTGAATTTTGTTATCACTCTATATCAAAGCACTTTTCACAAACAATTCTGTTACTTGCAGATAACTAAAACCCCCAAACTCATGATTTGTAGGGTAATTCAACTTACCACTGCATGATAGATCATTGACTGACCTTGTAGAGTGTTGCCCTATGCATTCACAGCTTAGCGTTTGGCAATAGAAGCAATGAGACCCTGATGAAAATCTCTGGGGCTCTTTCTATGCATACCTACTTTATCACGAATACTTGCTCAGTATAAAGGCCAATTTTCAAAAATCAGTTGTATTTTCACTGTTAATTGTAAATACTTACAATTAACAATTGAAAAATAATATTTTTAAAATACCATTCATAATAGTATTAAAACCAAGATATACTTACATGTAAATATAACAAATATGTGTAAGACTTGTACACTAAAATTAACAAGACATTGTTAAGAAAAATGAAATTCTTAAATGAATAGAGAGATAATATGATTACAGATTGCAAGATAATGTTCTTAAGAAATAAATTTTCTTCAGATTGATCTATTGGTTCAGTGCAATCAATGTCAGTGAAAATCTAAAAAGGCTTTTGGTAGAAATTGACATGGTGATTGTGAAATCTGTATGGACTTTCAAGGAACCTAGAATAGCCAAACGATTTTGAAAAAGAAGAACCGAATTTAAACATTTAAACTATTAATACTCAATTTCACGACTTATTGTAATACAACTCCAGTAATCAAGACAGTGATTTATAGCAAGATAGCTATAAAGAATTTTTTTTTAACTGTCTGAAAGAATAGAGAGTCAGACAAAGACTCTACACTTCTATAGTCAACGATTTTAATAAAGGATTTGGAACAATTCAATGGCGAAAGACAAATCTTTTCAATATATGGTTCTGAAAATACTGGCTATCTATGTGGGGGGAAAATGAGCCTTCACTCATATCTCAGATCACTTGTAAAAACTAATTCAAGACAAATCATAGACCTAACCATAAAGCATAAAACTCTACAATTTCTTGTAGAAAGCAAGAGAAAATCTTCATGACCATGTGGTGTAGAAAAATTTTAAGAACTGGATCCAAAATCCTTATTTATGAAGGAAAAATAGATAAAATGATGTAATCCAAGTTAAAGTGCCAATTAAATTATACCACTAAGAAAATGATAAATAAGCAAGTCTCAGATTGTGAGGAAATGTTCACAATACTTATATTTCAAAAAGGGTTCTGTCCAGAACACATATACAAATCTTACAATCCAATGCTAAAATATAAATGAGCCCACTAAAATAATGGACCAAAGACTTGAACAGGAAATTTATAAAGGAAGATATAGGAATGGCCAATAGAAACATTTAAAAGTGTTCAACATTATTAAAGAAATGAAAATGAAAACCGTAAGTGTTACTGGCACAGACACAGCAGAATAAGAAAAAATTTTTAAAAGACTGGCATAATGTGAAAAGGACAGTTTTATCAACAAATGGTGCTGGAAAAACTGGATATCTACATGAAAAGAATAAAGTTTGACACTTACCTGGTATCTTATATGAAATTTCATTCAAACAGATCAAATACCTAAATGTAAGTACTAAAACTATAAAACTCTTAACAGAAAACTTAGGGGAAGACAAAATTGAATTTGGCAATGACTTCTTGGGTATAACATCAAAAGAAAAACGTAGATAACTTGGACTTCACGAAAATTTAATACTTTTGTGTATCAAAGGGCACTATCAAGGGAATGAAAACCAAACCCACAGAATGGGATTAAATATCTGCCAATCATATATCTGATAAGAGGTTAACATTCGGACTATATAAAGAACTCCTATCACTCAACAACAATAACCATTATGAAACCTACTATAAAAATTTAGAAAAAGACATGAAAGTAGATCAGTAAATGGAGATATAGACCACATTCATGGATTGAATAACATCTTAAAAATATATTAAGATTCCATGAATTGATGTACAGATGCAGTATATTTCAAGTTAAAATACCAACAGGGTAATTGAAGTGAGAGACAGTTTGACAAGTTGAATTAAAATTTATGTGGAATAGCAAAGGGCCAAGAAGTATCAAGATATTTTGAAAGAAGAATGAAGTGATGAAGACTTGCTAAGGTAATTAGGAAAGTGAGGCAGTGGTATTTGGATATGCAAACTATCAGTGGAACAGAATAGAGGTCTAAAATGAGGCTCACATATAGACTCTTGATATATGACAGAACTGACATTCAAGATGAACAGGTTAATAAATAGTACAGTGAAAACTTCTTATTCACATGTAAAAGAAAACAAATGCATTCCTAGCTCACACAATAAACAAATCAATGATAGATAAATTAAAAATCTAAATGTGAAAGAAAATGTAGCTGAGTATCTTTATAATATTAAGTTAGAATGTGATTTATTAAATAAAACTCAAAAATTGTAAGTGAAACAAGTGGAAAAAAATTCACTACATTATGAACTTCTGTTCACCAAAGAAAACAGAGAAAGTAAAAAGATAAGTCACATGAAAATCTTTGCAAGGTATACATTATCAGATAAAATATTAATATCTAGAATATACATATTATACACACACAGGTGGTAGAAATATAAATTGTTACAATCACATTGGAAAATGATGTAACATTTATTAAATGTACATACTTAATGTACTGAAATGTACATACTTAATGACTCAGCAATTCCATTCTTGGGGATATATCTTAGAGAAAAACAGCTGAAAATGTACATACTTAATGACTCAGCAATTCCATTCTTAGGGATATGTCTTAGAGAAAGCCTTGCACATACATAAATGGAAACGTACAAAAAATTTTATGACAGCTTTGCTTAAAATAACAGAAAAATCTGAAAATAATTTAATTATCTGTTGACAGGTAAATTCAACAACTTACACACTGTAACATAAAACAAAAGGGAAAAGTAGATGAATCTAAGGTACATACATCAACATAAGATAAGAAATGTAAGCATACTATCATTGGAAATAAGAAGTTGCAGAAAAATGCTCCTCCTATGATAGCATTTATATATAACATTCACAAACCTGTAAAACTGAACAATCAGGCATCTCTCATTTTCAGTAAGAGTTTATTTTCAATTTGAGTTGAAGTTCTCTCACTTGTGCTGAAAGTAGATCTAACTAGTATGGAAGGAGTTTGAAAGAAGACATTGGATGAGGAGAGAGAGCGGGAGAGCTCTCAGAGCCTCTGGCACAATGTCACGAGGCAGGGAGATGTCCCAGAGGCTATAGATGCAAATCTGTACATGTTCAAAGGTTGGCAAGAGAGCTAGCCCGACAAGGACAGAGACAGCAAGGGGAAGCATGAAAAAGGATAGATGCTGATGTAGGATTTTTCTTCTCAGTCACTTAGCAAGATAGGGCCTGGCCCCATCCAGGCCTCACTAGGCCATAGCTTGTACTGACCTGTGGCGGTTTCTAAGCTCTTGTACCACACCAAAGAAGAATGAGGTCACTGAAGGGTGAGGAGGGCAGAGAAGAATTTTGCTGAGCAATGAAACAGCTCTCAGTGGAGAGAGGATGCGAGGGGTAGTCCCCCAGTCAGGAAAGTTCCTCCATGTGGCTGAGTCTGGGACCTTTTATGGATTCAGAATGGGGAGTGTGTTCTGACTGGTTTGTGAGTATGCAAATAAGGTTAAAGCAAAGACACCACTCAAAGGTGGGCACGACAGTGTGGAAAACCAATTAGGAAAGGGTAGATATGTGTAAAGTAGGTGAAGGATGGGGACAATCAGAGGAAAGCGTGCCAAACAGTAAGACAAGTTCTCAATCTGGTCCAAGGATTTAACTTGCAGCCTGGCTTTCAGGCTTTAACCTGCCTTCGGCTTGGAGGTGGGGTTTCACTGGGGACCTGCCCCTTTCTGCCTGGGCATTTGGCTGCCTCCTGCCAGTCTCAGTGCTAAATGTGAAAGTGGCACATCTCTGACCTGACGTGTCTCTATTTTAAAAATACATTTTATCTCTATTTTTGTATGTGAGGTATGTGAGGACTGAGCGTGGGGGTAGCAGTGGGGGATGGCAGCTCAGGGTTTTATGAGAGTTATTTTGATGGGTATAGTTCTATTAGCAGTAGCTGACCAACAAGAAAAGGAAGTATTCTTTCTGATGTATTTGGCAGTAGCAAGTCTCCAGTACTTAGAGCCTGTTGCAGTTTGAGAGAAGCACGACTGACAGAAGATACAGAATTTGGAGAGAGTCCAGAAGCAATCCACAAAATAATAAAATGGTTGAGAAATGGGACCTCTGAGGAAAAGTTAAAGGAGCTGGGCTTTTAAGCTAGAGAAGAAGAAACCTGAGGCTGATATAACTTCAGGAACATGAGTAGTTATTGTAAGGATGACAGAGACCAGCTGTTCTTCCTGAGCACAGAGGCTCAAACTGCAGGAAATGAGCTAGAACTGCAGCAAGAGGGATTTATATTAGAGAGAAGGAAGAACTTCACAGTGTGTGAGAAACTTACATTCTATTTCATGGTCTTAAAAAACTTAAAACTACTTGCTCTACAGAGCCTTCAGAACAGCATGGTTTGAAGATGGTTTGGGGATCTGATAAACTCTAGGTGTTTATCATTAAACTTCTACCATTATTCTGTTTATAGTTCCAATTTCAAGGCTTTACTGAAAGTTTTGATTCCTAGGAGCTCCAGGTGGTAATTTAGAGCCTATGTTACTTTCTTAGAGGATGCTTAGCAAAACTTAAAGAAAGAAGGATTTGAATCTTTCCCAGGTCTTTTCTTAATATCCAAACAAACATGTATGTGCCTGAGATTTAAAACGGTACCTCAAATTTAAGGCACCTATGACTTTAATAAAAGCTTGTTTGTATAATGTTGAAGAGGAAATAATAAAATTCATTGTTAAGCAGAATTTCCCTTAAGTAGCACAATCTAGAAATTATGTAAAAGCATTTCTGTTTCCTAATTTGAGGTATGAATTAAAAAAAAAAAAGATCCATGGAAATATCTTATTTCAAGCAGGTAGTATTTGATACACACTTTTTGTGTCAGAAACATTCTTCTCTGTGATTTAGAGAGAAGAACCATAATCACAGTTTTACACAAAGAATATCCTTGGAATATTATTAGAAGTAGTTCACATGTTCATCATAGACACCAATGGAGATACCCTGAATGAATGGCTTGTCTTGATATACAACTCTGTGTCTCACATTGGGACTTAAGAACTTGAAGGTGTTGCAAATCCCCTACATACTTGAGTTGAGACTTTGATTACAGGAGATCTCTTAGAGAACACAGGAGACCACTGTAGTTAAGGAGATATTGCTGGTCTTAAGTCTTTGGTCTTTGCAGGACTGGCTTTCGATCTTCATTTTGTGTTGATCTCTAAGAACAGGAAGTAATCCTCACAGTAAATTTGGCAGTAGCAAAGTCTTCACTCTTAACTACATAAGTGGCTTCATTACTGTAGAAGAAATTTAATATTATCCATATACTCCTTTGCAGGTACAACATAAAATGTCTACTTTCTATGTTCTGCGGCATCAAGAAATAAACTGGATCCAAATCCCAAATTCATCCTTTCTGTCTTGACCAATTATTATTCCATGTGCAACAAAAGTTTATTCTTCCCATTTTTCCTTAAGTGACCCAGACTTCTATTTCTCTTTGCAAACTATTGCAATCCAGGTCCAGTTCTACTCTCTCCATTATCAGCCCCAGTTCCTGCAGATCTCAGCCAAGGTTACAGCCCTGTCACACTCTCTTGTTTTGTTTCTCCAGTCTGAAAGAAGAGTCTAGACAACGTCTTGGATAAGGCCAACCACAAGTCTAACCATTTCAGCCACTTTGAAGTGGTAAAGAGAAAGCTTTTGAAGGGATAGTCAAATGTCTAAATCACTCTTTTCAAAATGGCGCTATAACCTATGTCTTGAGTCAGAGATGAGATTAGAAAGACTTCGATCAAGAATGCTATTTGTGGTCAGTTGGGTGGAAGAATAGTGATTCCGGATGCAGCTAAAGGTGCCAAAAAAAAAAAATAATAATAATAATCCTTTGCTCAGGGTCATTCAGCTGATAAATAGGACCAGGATTTAAATGTGTCAGTCTGAATCTAGAGCAGTGTTCTTTTCTTCATGATCTCCTTTCCTAAGAAATGATATAGAGCTTTTCTTTTTTTTCCAGAATAAATGCTGTAAGGAAGATTTTGGCCTTACAAAGTACTGGTAGACATGGATTCTTCCAATGGAACAGCCCCCCAGAGATTCATAGAAGAGCTGTGTGTTCCTTTATGCTCTGGTCCCACACCCATAAAGAGACTATTAGAGTTTCATAATATACAAAATACAACCCAGATACTTACATACATTAAGTCAAATGACTTTCTGAAGTTTCCCACAGAGGACTTGAGGTATGCTGGGGTCAGAAACTACGCAGGATTCCTTTCACAATTGGGGATACAAGGATACCCTTATTTTTTCTCCATTGCTATGGGATGGTTAATCTTTCTGAGATACACTTAATTTTACAAAGACATATTTATACGACACAACGGGTAAAAAATAAATCGGAGAATTAAACAAACAGGGCAAGTGTTGTGGCTCACACTTGGAATCCCAGCACTTTGGGAGACCTAAGTGGGAGGATTGCTTGAAACCAGGAGTTTGAGATCAGCCTGGCAACATAGGGAGACCCCATATCTACAAAAAAGTAAAAAATTATCAGGGTATGATGGTGTACACCTATAGTCATAGCTACTTGAGAGGCTGAGGTAGGATTGCTTGATCCCAGGAGGTCAAGGCTGTAGTGAGCCATGATTGTGCTACTCCACTCCAGCAAAAGTGACAGAGCAAGAGCCTATCTCAAAATAAATAAATAAATAAAAAGAATTAGCCAAGTGTCTACTAACATCTACATTACAGTTGATTTCATAAAGAAACTTTTCTCCAAATAGAGTGTCTAAAGCACTACACAGCCACTATTTGAAAGCTCAAAGTCTGAAATGATAAAAGAAGATAGAAGTCATGAGGTGGTGTGAATAAATATATGAATTAGAAACTCAGATATTTCTGAGACTTTAGGGAGAGACGAAACCACACAATATTTGTTAAATTAATATGTGTCTATATCATAGAATGTCATTATTTAGAAGTGATTGTGAACTATTGACACCCTAATAGTGACTAAATAAAAGATAAAGAGCTAACTTTTAGGTAAAGGATAGCTTGACATGAGAATGAATGAGTTTGCTACTGAAGGATGAGTGGCAGCCGTTGGATAAGAGGTCTCTGATTTTAGTGCCTTTTAATATTATTTATGATAAGGCAACTGAAAGGCAAAGAAGTGGCACTAACTGACATGTTAGTTTTCAATATCTGGAACCTAGTCATTTGTGGTCTTAAGGTCCAGAAACTATGGTGTCCCAACTTGTCATTGAAACAAGCAACAGTTTTCACGTTTATCAGTCTAGATTATGTATAAAATTGCTCTTTTCCAGATCAATTTTTGATGACATTAAAAAAAGTAGTCTCTACCACCTGCCAAAGACAACTATTGCTAATATTTCTGATTTTCCAAGAAGAAATAGGGTTAAAAATAATCTGGTGTAGCTTCTTACATATTATTAGGTGGAACTAGTTATATACTTTGTTGAATAAAATGAATAGTTATTAAAATCTTACAAGAATATCTTTTTCTTTTCTTGTTTATCTGTTTTTATTATTTTGTTATTGTTTTTACATTCTTTCTTTTCATTAAGGGAAAATACTTCCCTCCAGTCTCCTTGACTGAATGACTATGGCTGTGATGCAATCTGGATCAATCATATTCTCTCCTGGGGCCTTTAATTTGTAGTAGAAAACATCTGGGTATAATGCAGTGCAGATCCTAATAGCTGAAAACAGCTCCCTGGCCAAGAAGTCTGTAACTTACCCATGTCCCTGCCCTTCTTGTCTAGCTTAAAAAAAAAATGTATGAATTATCCTATGTGCATATAACTTTTTATTCAAATTGGTCAAAGTCACTCTCTCTACTTAATACTAAGGGTGTTGTCTAATAAACTTTTTTTTTGAAGCCCTTCGCAGTCAAAAGAAATGAAGACAACTTACAGAGTTTATTTGAAGGCAAAGAATGGTTTTATGTTATAGGGCATAAGACAGTACAATAAATAAATTATTTAGAAAGGTAGTTAAAAATCCCAGAAGTCTGCCTCAGTCTCCAGTTCATGTGCAATTCCTTATTTGGTGCTCTGTCTGTATTACCTGGACACCATAGCCAAAGACAGGGATTGTGGACATACAGACATTGACCAATGTTTTTAATAGAGAGATCAGAAAACAAGGTTGCTTCAGACTTGAAATTCATAAGGTGAGTGGCCCCATATTATCTTCACCTACTTCTTTCTTAGCAGCTTTTTATTTGAAGTCACCATTTGAAAGAAAAGACAAATGCCTCACTGGGTTCAAAAATTGAATTTCTCTACATATTTGCATTTGCTATATGTAGAGAAAGGCTACAGATTGCTTTCCCTGCCATAAAGAGTTCATATGTATATATATGAAGAGTTCATATATATATATAAAGAGTTCATATATATACATGTATGTATATAAAATTCATATGTATATATGAAGAGTTCATATATATATGTATATATATGAAGAGTTCATACATATATGTATATATATGAAGTTCATATGTATATATATGAACTCTTTATGGCAGGGAAAGCAGTCTGTAGCCTGTGGGCTGCATCTGATCCTTGCCCTGTTTTTTGTTTGTGGAAGCAAATAATGGGGAATTATTTCTACATTTTTACATTTTTACAGGGTTTTCGTATATACAAAACAAATAATATTTGACAAAGACTATCTATGGCCCACAAAATCTAAAATATTTACTCTCTTGCCCTTTCCAGGCAAGTTTGCCAAATCCTGCTGTATAGGGTAAAAATATTGTATTTTTAAGAAAAATATGTTCTTTTTATTAGCTACTTCTTGAGAAGCCTTATCTTTTTGTATGATGCATTTTATAAATCTTGTGTGTCGAACTCTGACGTAAAATTGTTCAGCAAAATAAAATAAAAATTTGGAAAGGTAAAAATAGTTGAATTAATATATCACTTCCATATATTCTGCATTAAATCATAAGTTTATATATTCACATGTATACATATATATGCAAAAATACACACATATGTATGTATGTGTATTTATATAAAGAGAGACAAAAACCTTACTGTATTTTCATTAGTATACTTTCTATTTGTCAGTGATGGTGATTTTGCACTTCAGATTTGATGAGACTCTGCCAAGCTTTTAAAAACATTCCATAAGATTAAAAAGAAATAGCAATACATTGGAAAGTTTATAAATATGAAACAAATACTATTTTAAATGGACCAGTAGGGGCATATCAAAGGAACTCCCATTAATTCCCCTAATTCAAAAGTTCCTTTTTGTATGTTTGATTCTAATATAGTTTTTTTAAATAGGAAAATATATTTTGTATAAAAAAGTTAATAACTTCATTAGTCATATAGGCTAATTTAAGTCGAATCACAGTTACTTTGCCCAACAAAAGTTGTTTCTAACTCTTGTTACATGTTCAAGGAAGGCTTGTAAGGCAGATAATTTTGTCTGCAAAGTCATCTAGGTACCCAAGATGTGGAGCCTTCGCCATGTAGATCAAATGTCATCAGTGATCAGGGGAGGGCAAGAGAGGAGGACAAAGGGATTGTGAAAGGGTTTTTTACTTTCTTTGCCCACAAGTGACCCACAGTTAAGTTTTTGGATTTGGTTCATGGCCCTGCCTAAATGCAAGACTGCTGGGAAATGCAGTTTTCCATGTGCCCTGGGAGGAAGAATATGATGTGTGAATTGATGCACATTTTCTCTGCTATACTGTACAAAGTTTTAAGTAAATTATGTGTTCCATCTACATGATTTCTATTTGGTATGGGCCTTCTGGAAGAAAAGAAACATTTTCCAAAGCTCAAGGATTGTTTTAGTTGCTTAGTGCCAATTAAATTCAAGTAAAATTTATTACCTATTTTGCTGAACCACATGGAAGTGTCACAACAGTATGTGTCAGCCCAGAAATGGGTTTTTGGGAAAAAGGAATGTTATTAGTTTGAGAAGCATCAAATTCTGGCTTCCCAAGCAGATGGTCCTTGTATTGGCCACTGTCCCAGAGAATCATCTCCCAGAATGTTCCAAGAGACAAAATGACTCACTCTATAACTTTCTCAAAAAAAAAAAAAAAAAAAAGGAGGAAGATCAAGAGGTGTTCCCTATGTTTTCCCCTTTCTCTTTTGCATTGTTTTTGTTTGTTTGTTTGTTTTTTCTTTTAACATCACTGACTGCTCAAAGGGGAGTGCCCCTTTGCAGCTCTCAAATTACTCATGGCCCCCTACTTAGGCCAATGTTCTCTAGCAGTAACACCATATTTAGAACTCCCTTTCTCCCTCTTTCCCACATCAGAATATAAGAACTTCCTGAGGATTCTAACAGTTACTTACTGGAAATCTTAGTAAGTTTGATGTGTTGATGTTAGTTGGTATTAGTGATTTAATTTTTTACCCTTTCACAGAAATATCTGTATTAAAAAAGAAAACTGGAATCTTGGAGAAGTAATGCCCATTATCCAGTGTTATTTGTCTTTAATGGTAGATTATCAAGACTCATGTCATGGTAGGCTCCCAGAAGAACATTCAATCAGAGAGTCTTTTCATGATCCTCTCAAAATGTTATTCATTATAAAATAGCTTGTTATTTTGTCTGACTATATTCACTGTCATTTATTTATTCAAATATTTATATTTTTAATTCATCAAATATTTATTATTTGCATACTATTGGCCAGACACTGTATTAGTAGCTGGGAATGAGACAATATATTTTTACCGCTTTTAAGGAGGTGCTGATTGGATGCAAGCTGTCATCTCCCACCACCACCACTGCTGCTACTACCTGAACATGCTGCCCAGAGGCCTGCGAATTGCCCCACCTATTCACTGTAGTCTGCACCCATGTGCATCATGAAAGAGTTTAGGACAGGTCCATCTAGACCTAGATGGTGGAGCATGCCACTTAGGGGCATGTGGATTGCTCTGCCCCATTCACCACATCTTAGATCTGTGCATTTCCCTCAGCAGCCTGAGAATGAGCCTGCCCAGCCTGCCAGTACCACCACTGCCAATACCCACCTCCACACATGCCACTGGGAAACCTGAGAACTGGCCCACTCACCTTGTTACAGCCAATGCTAACACTAGTGTGTGCTACCTGGAAGCCCAAGATTTATCCCACCACTGCTATTGCCATGTCCCACAGCACACTTGCTGCCTATGGGATTGAGGACCCACCTACCTGCCAAGCCCATTGCTGCTATTGCTGGCACCTAAGCCACCCACCTGGAGCAACAAAAATTAGATCCACTGGACCTGCCCCAAGTACAAGCGTGGTTAGCCTACAGAAGCCACCATTGGGCTCAAGGACTGGCCCATCCAGCATACCATCCCTAGCAAAGACTCACATATCCTCTACTAACAACTGCAGCCTAAGCACTGAAGAAATCACAGACACCATTGACACTGTTTATAACTGAAGACATCGTAGACAGACTACACTACTGCACACACCCAGAAACAAAACTAAAGATCTCCAGTCAAACAATTCCATAGATGCATCTTCAGGAAAAAGTCTTCCTTTATGAAAGACAATCCAAAAAATTTGAAGAAGTGGCTGTCACACTAGATGTGTAGATATCAATGTAAGAACACAATAAAAATGAAAAACAAGGAAATATGACACCTCTAAAGAAGCACAATAATTCTCCAACAAGAGATTCCAATGAAAAATAAATTTATGAAATGCCAGAAAAATAGTTTAAAATAGTGATATCAAAGAAGCTAATTGAGATCCAAAATACACAGATAAACATTACAAATAAATCAGAAAAAAACAATTCCGAATATGAATGAGAAATTCACTTGAGAGAAATAGCCTAAAAAAAAAAATCCTAGAATTGAAAAATCATATGAATGAACTAAAAAAATGCATTTGAGAGCATCACTAGAAGAAAGAATTTTAGATCCTGAAGACAAGCCTTTTGAAATAGACAAGAAAAGAAAGAAAAAGAAATAAAAAAGAATAAAACTAAGCCTAAGTAACATATAGGATACCATAAAGCAATTAAATAGTCTATTTTGGGTCTAAGATGATGAAGAAAAGCCAAAGACATAGAAAACCCATTAAATGAAATAATAGATTAAAAGCTACCTAAGTCTGAAAATATATTAGACATCCACATATAGGAAGCTCAAAGATTCCCAAATAGATACAACCCTAAAAGGTTTTCAAAGCGCATTAGAATCAAACTGCCAAAAGTCAAAGACAGACAGAATTCTAAAAAATAGCAAGAGAAAAGCTTCTAGTCACATGTGAGGGAGTCTCCATCAGACTAACAGTGAATTTCTCAGCGGAAACCTTATTGGCCAGGAGAGAATGGGATTATATATTCAAATTGCTGAAAGAAAGAAAAAAAAACTTACTGTCAGTTAAGATACTATAGCCAGCAATATTATCCTTCATGAAAGAAGGAGAAAAATAGTCTTTCCCAAAGAAGCAAAAACTGAGGAAATTTGCCACAACTGCACTGGCCCTGAAAGACATGCTTAAGGGATCTCTATACCTGGAAGTGAAAGGTCAATATCTACCATCATGAAAACACGAATGTATAAAACTCACTGGTAGAGTAAACACAAATGAGGAGGAGAAAGAACTCAAAAGTTACCACTACAGAAAACCACCAAACTGCAATGATGAACAGTAAGAGAGAAAGAAAGGAACACAAAAATATACAAAACAGATAGGAAATAATCAACAAAATGACAGGAATAGGTTCTCACATATCAATAATAACTTTGTAAATGAATTAAAATTTCCACTTAAATGATATAGACTGGCTCAGTGGCTAAAAATATGATCCAACTATCTGCTACCTACAAGAAAGTCACTTTACCTGTAAAGAGACAAATAGACTTACAGTAAAGTGATGGAAAAATGTATTCCATGCAACTGGAAACCAAAAGTGAGCAGAAGTAGCTATGCTTATGTCAGGTGAAACAAACTTTAAGTCAAAAATAGTAAAAAGAGCCAAAGAAGGTAATTGTATAATAATAAAGGGATCAATTCATCAAAAGAATATTACAATTGTAAATATGTATGCACCCAACATTGGAGCACTCGGATATATAAAGCAAATATTATTAGATCTAAAGAGGGAGATAACTTTAATACAATAATAGGTGGGGACTTCAATTCCCCACTCTCAGCATTAGATAGGGTATCTAGACAGAAAATTAACAAAGAAACATTGAATTTAAATTTTGCTTTAGATCCAATGGGCCTAACAGACATTTACATAACATTTTATTTAAGATCTTCAGAATACACATTTTTCTCATAAGCAGATGGACCATTATATAGGATAGATCATATGCTAGCCAACAAAACAAGTCTCAATACATTTTAGAAAATGAAAGTCATATAAAGTATCTTTTCTGACCATAATGAACTAAAACTAGAAAATAATAACAAGAGGAACTTAGGAAACTGTACAAATACATGAAAATTTAAAAATATGCTTCTGAATGATCATTAATTTCTTCATGGTCAATGAATTAAGAGGAGAATCACAATTTTTTTCAAACAAATTAATATGGAAACACAATACACCGAGACCTATGGGATATAGCAAAAGCAATACTGAGAGAAAAGTGTATAGTAGTAAATACTACATCAAAAAAAGTAAAAAGATTTCAAATAAACAGTCTAATGATTGACCTCAAGGAACTAGAAAAGCAAGGACAAACCAGACGAAAGCTTAGTAGAAGGAAAAAATTATAAAGCAGAACTAAATAAAAGAGACTAAAAAAATCCCCAAATAATACAAAGGATCAATGAAACACAGTTGGTTTTAAAGATAAAAATCTATAAACCACTTGCTAGACTAACCAAAGAAAACAGAGCAAGAGCCAAATAAAATTAAAAATGAAAAAGGAGACATTAGAGCTGATGCCACAGAAATAACTACAAAAGATCATCAGAGACTATTATGAACAACTATACTATAACAAACTGAAAACCTAGAGGTAATGGATAAAGCTACCAAGATTGAATGAGGAAGAAATAGAGAACTTGAACAGACCAATAATGAGTAATGAGATTAAATTGTAATAAAAATTCTCCCCACAGAGAAAAGCCCAAGACCAATGGCTACATGGCTGAATTCTACCAAACCTGTAAAAACAATACAAAACGAAACCAAAACAACAAAAACTAACACCAATTCTTTTCGAACTATTCTACAAAATTGAAGAGGAGGAAATTCTCCGTAACTCATTCTATAAGCAAGCATTACCCTGATACCAAAACCAGACAAGGACACAACAAAAAATAAAACTACAGGCTATAGACCTGATGAACATAGACTAAAAATCCTTAACAATGTACTAGGGCCGGGTGCGGTGCGGGTGGATCATGAGGTCAAGAGATAGAGACCATCCTGGTCAACATGGTGAAACCCCCGTCTCTACTAAAAATACAAAAAATTAGCTGGGCATGGTGGCGCGTGCCTGTAATCCCAGCTACTCAGGAGGCTGAGGCAGGAGAATTGCCTGAACCCAGGAGGCGGAGGTTGCGGTGAGCCGAGATCGCACCATTGCACTCCAGCCTGGATAACAAGAGCGAAACTCCGTCTCAAAACAAAACAAAACAAAACAAAAAACAATGTACTAGCAAACCAAATCCAACAACAGCACTTCAAAAAGATAATACATTATGATCAAGTGGGACTTATCCCAGCAATCTAAGGATGTTTCAACATAAGCAAATCAATAATATCACATCAATAGAATGAGGATGAAAAACCGTATGATCATCTCAACAGACACAGAAAAAGTGATAAAATTTAACATTCCTTTATGGTAAAAACTCACAAAAACTAGGTCATATGTAACAGACTCATCACAGCTAACATCACATTTAATGGGGAAAAGGTGAAAGCCTTTCCTTTAAGTTCTAAAGCAAGACAAGGATGTCAACTTTCATCACTTCTGTTTAGCATAGTACTAGAAGTTTTTAGCCAGAGCAACTGGGAAGGAGTAAGAAATAAAAGCCTCCTGAATAGGAAAAGAGAAAGTCAAATTATCTTTCTTTGTAGATGACATGATATTATATTTAGGAAAACCAAAAGACTCTATAAAAAAACTCTTATATCTGATAAATTCAGTGAAATAGCAGCATACAAAAACAACATGCAAAAATCAGTAGCATTTCTATACAGCAATAATGAACTAGTTGAAAATAAAATCAAGAAGACAATCTCATTTGTAATAGCTACGAAAAAAAAGCCTCGTATAAGTTTAACGAAGGAGGTGAAAGATCTCTACAAGGAAAAGCACAAAACACTGATGAAAGAAATCGAAGCGGACACAAACAAAAAACATCCCACGTTTGTGGATCAAAAGAGTTAATATTGTTGAAATGACCATACTCTCCAAAGTAAACTAGAAATTTAATGCAATCCCTAACAAAATAGCAATGTCACTTCTCACAGAAGTAAATAAACAACCCTGAAATTTATATGGGACCAAAACTTACATGGAACTGAATCACCAAAGCATCCTGAACAAAAAGAACAAAGTTGGAAGCATCAGACTTCCTGACTTCAATATATACTACAATGCTATAGTAATCAAAAGAGCATGATATTTGTGTGAAAAACAGACACATAGACCAACGGAACAGAAGAGAAACCCAGAAATAAATCTATGTATTTATAACCAACTGATATTTGATAAAGGTGCCAAGAACATACATAGAGAAAAAGACAACCTCGTCCATAAATTGTGCCAGAAAAAGTAGATATTCATATGCAGAAGTATGAAATTAGACACCTATCTCTCACCAGATGCAAAAATCAACTCAAAATGGATTAAAGCCTTAAACATAAGACCCCAAACTATAAAACCACTAAAAGAAAACATAGGGAAAACACTCCAGAACATTGGGACAGGCCAAGATTTTATGGTTAAGATGTCAAAAGTACAGGCAATAAAAGAAAAAATAGACAAAGGGTACTATATTAAACTGAAATGCTTATGTATGGCAAAGAAAACAATTCAGAGTGAAGCAACAACCTCTTGAATGGGAAAAAATATTTGCAAAGTATTCAACTGACAGGGGCAAATATCCAGAATATGTAAGGAACACAAACAACTCAACAGTAAACAAACAACTGCATTAAAAAGTGGACAAAGAACCTGAATAGACATTTCTTTAAAGAAGGGAAGTGTCTATTCCTCTTTTGAAAGAAGAATTTGTATATTATCAACATGCACATAATAAAATGTCCAGCATCACTATCATCAGAGAAGTGCAAATCAAAATCACAACGAGATATTATGTTACCCCAGGTTAAGCAGCTATCCTCAAAAAGAAAAGAAAATAACAGATGTTGGTGAGGATGCAGAGGAAGGAACACTCATGCCTTGGTGATGAGAACCAAAATTAATATAGCAATAATGAAAACAGTATGGAGATTTCTTAAAAACCAAACATAGTACTACTCCATGAATCCCACTACTGGCTATTTATCCAAAGAAAAATCAGTATATGGAAGGGATACTTGCACCTTCATGTTTATTGCAGTACTACTCACAGTAGCAAAGATGTGAAATCAACCTAAGTGCTCATCAATGGATGAATGAAGAAAGAAAATCTGCTAAACATGTATGATGAAATACTGTTTGGCCATAAAACCCCCCAAATCCTGTCATTTGCAGCAACATGGGGGAACTAGAGGCCACTATGTTAAGTGAAATAAGCCAGTCACATAAGGACAAAAATTATATGTTCTCATTTATATGGTGGAGCTAAAAAAAAATTAATCTCTTGGAAGTAGACATTAAAATGATAGTTATCAGATGCTAGAAAGAGTGTGTGGTGGGGTAGGGGTGGGAAGAGGTAGATGAAGAGAGGTTGATTAATGGGTAGAAACACCCAGTTAGGTAGAAGGAATAAGTTTTAATGCTCAATAGCAGAGATAGTGGCTATAATTAACAGCAATGTATTATATATTTCAAAATAGCTAGAAGAGAGAACTTGAAATGTTCCAAACACATAGAAATGACCAATACTTGAGGTGATGGATAACTTTAACACCTTGGCTTGATCATCACACATTCTATGTATATAACAAAGTATCACATGTACCCCCTTTAATAGGTATAAATATTACTGATCAATGATTAAGGAAGTGTTAAGAAATCTTTGCCCCTTTCTAAATTAGGAAATTTTACTTTTATATTTTCTTCTGTAAGTTTTGTAGTTTTTGTGTTTACATTTAGGTAAATTTCAAATTAATTTTTGTGTATGATGTCAGATAAAGGGAATGCTTCATTTATAAAATGGATATCTGGTTTTTCCAGCAATATTTACTGAAAAAAAATACTTTCTCCATCGATTATCTTGACACCTTTGTTGAAACCAATTGACCATGTATGTGTGAATTTAATTCTGGAATTCTCCTCCATTGATCTATATATTTATAATTCCACCAGTAATACATTATCTTGATTGCTAAAATTTTATATTACATCTTGAAATTAAATGTTGTGACTCAACTTTGCTTTTGTTCCAAAATGCTGTGGCCATTCTAAAGTTTTTGTATGTCCATATAATTTACTAGAAATAAGTTGGCAATTTCTAAAAGTAACACTTCTGGAACTTAGATTTGAATTCTACTAATCTATAGACTAACCTGGGGGATAATTTACATCTTAAAAATGTTGAATTTTTCAATTAATGAACATGGTTTATTTTTCTTTTTATTTAGACCGTCTCTAGTTTCTCTCAGGAATTTGTTGTATGTATTTAATTAAATGTATCACCAAGTATTTCGTATTTGTAATAATGTCATCTCTTTCACTCCTGATATATTTATTTTATGTTTATTCTTTTCAGAAGAATATATAGAGGATCAGTCTATATGTAGGATTATCAATTTGTTTGACCTTTTAAAATAACCAGCTTTTATTTTTATTGATTTTTGCTATTGTTTACCCCTTTAAATTGATATTCATTTATATTTTTCTTGTTTTTTAGTATTCAGTCTGAAATAGTGAAAGGTCTAACGTGGTATCCTACTTTTGTGCATGCACACACACACAAACATGTATTGTTATATTTATTCTATTAGAATAGAAAAAAGCTCTCTAGATCAGAGGTAGGCTTTTAATTTTTGACAAAACTTTTTGAGTACGTTTTCCTATACCCCAGTTTCTCATAAAGTTACACAACTAAGGCAGATGTCACCTTTACATACAGTGCACAAGAAAGAAACTCTAAAATGATGATTTTCAGAGTTCATATAAGGCAGCTTACACATCACTACTCCTCCCCTGCAGAGATGGAGAAAAAAAATTTTTTTACTCTGGAATGTAATAAAATCTTCCCTCGGGGTAGGAGGGTAGGATCTCTGGGGTTTTATTATTCTTTGGAATGTATAAAATGTCTATGGGAAAGTTGTCTCTAAATCTCTCAGGAGGTCTCTCTTTTAAGGGTTTCTATTCAATCATTTTTTTAATCCAGGTGCCACCTACCCAGCTCAGAAAGTCCTGAACAGTATATATTTGAAAATAGCCATAGATCATTATTTTCCAACACCTTCCTTCTACTTACATTGATTTATTTTTCTTTTTTAAAATATAAGCATATAAAGCCATAAATTTTACTTTAAACATCACCTAGCAGCAGATATGTTGTAGTTTCATTATCATTCAGTTATAAGTACTTTATAATATCTCTTAGCATGTGACACATGGGTCATTTAAAATTGTTTCATTTAATTTCCAAATATTCAGAAATTTTTCATATATTGTATTGTTATTGCTTTCTGGTTAAATTCAATTGTGGTCTAGATCATACTCTGTGATATTACAATAATTCTAAATTTATTAAAACTTGGTTTATAGCCAAGCTTATCGTCTATTGTAGTAAAAGTTCAATATGCACTTGAAAGTAATGTGTATTCCTCAGCAGTTAGGTGGCATGTTCTATAAATGTCAATTAGATCAAATTGATTGATAGTAAAGTTCAGGTCTTCTATATACTTAGTGATTTTCTGTCTACTAGGTCTATGAATTACTGAGAAAGGAGTATTAAAATCTTCAACAATAATGGGGTTTTGTCTATTCTTGCAGTTCTTTTAGTTTTTTCTTCATATATTTTTTGGTGCTTTTAAAAGTTCATACACATTTAGGATTTTTAGATCTTTATCTATTGTCTGTTTTATCATTACAAAATAAAAATGTCCCTTTTTATCCTTGGTAATGTTCCCTGTCATGAAGTTTGTTTTATTTATTTCATAAAAGGGAATCTATTTACAAATTCCCTTTGATAAATCTGTTTATAGATATTAATATAGAAGTTTCTGCTTTATACTGATTAATGTTTGCATAATATATCCTTTTCTGTACTTTTTACTTTGATCATATATGTGTTTCTATATTTCTAGTAGCTTTTTTACACAGTATATGATTGAATCTTGCTATTTTGTCTAGCTTGGCAATCTGTGTCTCTTAATTAAAGTGTTTAGAACATTCATATTTAATGTAATTATTGATATTCTTGATCTCAAATTGGTTCTTTTCACTATTTTCTATTTTTGCATTTTCTCAGCTTAGCCTCCCCTTTTCACTCTTTTAAACTAATATATTTTTCACACTTGATTTTATCTCTAATATTAGCTTATTGGCAATAATTCTGTGCTTTATATTTTTAGTAGATTCATTAGAGTTTTCAATACACATCTTTAACATATCATAATCTAACTCAGAAATTGCCAAGCTTTTCCTGTGAAGGCCAAATAATAAATACTTTAGGCTTCATTGGTCACATAATGTCTCTGTCATATATTCCTTTTAAAAATAGCACATTAAAAATGTAAAAACTTTCTTAGCTTGTAAACCTTACGAAAACAGGACTCAGAACAGACGTGACCTATGATCATAGTTTGCCACCCATAACTGCCAATATTTATATTTGAAGCTTCAAATATAAGAAATTTCACAGTAATGTAAGGAACCTACAACAGTGTGGTGTGATTTTCCCCTTCTATCCTTGATGCTATTTTATCATATATTTTCCTTCTGCATATAACCTCACTATTTGTCATTACAAATGTTACTTTGAATAGTCAATTGTCTTTTAAAAGAAATGGAAAAGCAAGGGAAGATTCTCTTATATTTTTCTATGTGTTTATTATTTCAGGTACCCTTTTTCCAAGTATACATCCAGTATCCCACTTTTAAGTTATTTAATATCTCTAACATTTCTTCTTCTGTTAGTCTGCTGGGTAAGAATTCTTTCAGATTTTTGCTTGTCTGCAAAAATGTCTACCTAACCTGCAGTTTGGACATGAATATTCATTCACTCAATATAAAATTATTTGTTGATTTATTTCTTTTAGCACTTTAAATATGTCACTCTATTGACTTTGGCTTGTGTTTTTCCTGATGAGAATTCTATGGCCATTCTTATGTTTGTTTCCCTACATGTAGAATGTCATTGTTTTTGGTCTTCTTTAAATATTTTTCTTATTATCATTGGACTTTAATGATTTGATTATGATGTTGCTTAGTATGAGTTTCTTTGAATCTCTGTGTTAATAAATCTCATGAAATTTGAGGTATTTTTATTTTTTTTTCTGGTATCTTTTTTGCCTTTTTCTTATTTTCCCTACTTTCTTTCACTCTAAGTATATATATATACTTATATAATATAATATATATATTATATATATAATATAATATAATATATATATATTAGACTACTTCATATTGTCCCACAGACGATTTGGGATCTAAGTTTCTTTTTTTTCTGTGCTTTTTAATATATTTTACTGTTATATCTTCAAGTTCACTGATTTCTTTTTCTTATGAAGGATTTAATATGCTGTTATGCCTATCCAATAACATTTTCATTTCAAATGTTACAGTTTTCAGTTGTAGAAACTCCATTTGTTCTTTTAAAAATATCTTCTATTTCTGTATTCATCAAGTATATGTTTTCCTTTAAATAACTAAGCATATTTGTGAAAAACACTTTAAAATTTTTTCTGCTAATTTCAACATCTTTGCTATGTTTGGCTGAGCTTTTATTAATTGCTTTTTCTCTTGGTTATGGTTCCAATTTTGCTACATTTTGTAACTTAGGATGGGTTTTTTGAGTTTTTTTTTTTTTTTTTTTTTTTAAATATTTTTAGATTAGGTCTAAAATAGCCTTTACTCTAAAGTAAGTTTAACCTTGCTTGTAAGGTGTGACCCTTCTGATATTTCTATTGAATGCTTCAGCTATTCAACAAGATCTTCCTATTATGGCTGGTAAGCACTTGCATGCCAGCCAGCCATGTTTGAGCTTTGGGAATTGTTCAGCCTATAGCTCCCTAACAGCTTATCTTTACCAAGCTCCATAGTGTTTCACCTGGTACATATGCAGATTGTTTTTCAGCATAGGATTTAGCCTGTAATATGGTTTGGCTCTGTGTCTCCACACAAATCTTACGTTGAATTGTGATACCAAGTATTTGAAGGGGGGATCTGGTGGGAGGTGATTGGATCATGGGGGTGGTTTTTAATGGTTTAGCTCCATCTCCCTGGTGCTGTCTTGTGATAGAGTTCTCACAAGATCTGATTGTTTAAAAGTGTACAGCACTTCTGCCTTCACTCTCTCTTTTGCTCTTCTCACCATGCAAGATGTGCCTTCCTTCCCTTTGCCTCTGCCATGATTGTAAGTTTCCCGAGGCCTCCCAGTTATTTGGAACTGTGAATCAATTAGACCCCCTTTATTTTTAAAAATTGTCCAGTCTCAGGTATGTCTTTACAGCAGTGTAAGAATGGATGACTACAGCCTAAGACTCTTGGGGATCCTTAGGTAGATTTCTGGAAGTCATTTTCTGAAAAGCTCCCTCTTCTCCAGCTGACTTGTCCTTGAATTTCTGTGTCTGTCCCTCAACACTGAGCCTGAGTTCTGTTTTGCCCTGGCAGAAAGCTAAGGAGCTTATAGGCTTCATCTCATTTGCTTCTCTATCAGAGTCTGCATTCCTGTGCATCCTGTTATCCAGTGGTTGAAAACAGTTGCTTCATATATTTAGTCTAGCTCTCTAATCATTTAGTTGTTTGTGGTGGAAAACAAGACCCCTATCATTGGCTACAGGGGTGTCCAATCTTTTGACTTCCCTGAGCCACATTGGAAAAAGAATAATTGTCTTGAGCCACACATAAAATATGCTAACACTAACAGTAGCTAACAAGCTAAAAAAATTGCAAAAAAACCTCATGATGTTTTCAAAAAGTTTATGAGTTTGTGTTGGGCCACATTCAAAGTCATCCTAGGCTGCATGCAATCTTGAAATTCTTCTGTCCTTAAAATTGATAAAGCCTTTATGGTAAAGCCACACTCAAATGGCTATGTAGACAAGGTGGGAACATCAGTGGAGAGTGAATTCTGAGTGTCTCTCATTAAAGAATATTTACAAATACAGTGGTGGAAGAGTAATTATTTTTATTTGGAGAAGCATTAGAGAAAGCTTTACAGAGGAGGAGACAGATGTTAGCAGAGTCTTGAAGGTTAGAAAATATGAAGATTTAGGAGAGGCAGTTTTCCGAGCAGAAGTACTGCGTAGAAGACAGAGACGTGAAATGGAATGTCTTGAGCATGTAAGTTTGAGGAGGAGGGTGAGGACTGGAGGTGTAAGCAGGAAGAACCCAGACTGAATGCCATGGTATTCAGTTTAGTCTTTATCCAGTAGTTGAAAAAAAGGCTTTAAGGAGAGAAATTATCTTTTAGATAGGTAGAACACAAAATTTTGTGCTGGCAGTGTGGAAAATTCATTAGCGGGACTTATGGCTGGAGACAGGGTAATTCTTCTGCAGTGTTTTTCAACTTGTAGATAGCAACCCATTAGTGAGGTTTTAAAATCAATATACTTTACTAGGGGAATCAAATACCATATAACCGTGTATATCACACATTAACAGGAAGAATTGTTTTTCAGAACTTATGTTTCACCAATATATGTGCAGTTGTTTTGTTTATCTGTTTTCTTTTTGAGACAGCGCCTCCCACTGTTGCCAGACTGGAGTGCAGTGGCATGATCTTGGCTCACTGCAACCTCCACCTCCCGGATTCAAGCAATTCTCCTGCGCAGTCTCCTAAGTAGCTGGGACTACAGGTGTGCACCACCATACTCAGCTAATTTTTGTATTTTTCGTAGAGACAGTGTTTCACCATGTTGGCCAGGAGACTCTTGATCTCTTGACTTCATGATTCACCTGCCTCAGCCTCCCAAAATGCTGGGATTACAGATGTGAGCCATCGCACCTGGCCCCAGTATGTGCAGTTTTAATGGTGTATGCTCATAGCGAGTTGTAATGTAAATGTATTTCTTCATGGCAATAAGAAAAGTTTGAAAGTCACTGTTTTAAGAGTCATAGTTTTAATAGACTATGATAATTGTCTAGGTAAAGATTATGAAGATTAGCCTGGGCAAACATGGTGATACCTGTCTCACATGTCTCTAAAAATTTTTTTAAAATTAGCCAGGCACAGTGGTGCACACCTGTGGTCCCAATTACTTGGAAGGCTGAGGTGGGAGGATCACTTGAGCCCAGGAGGTAGAGGCTGCAGGGAGCCATGATCACTCCACTGTACTTCAACCTGGGCAACAGAGCAAGACCTTGTCTCAAGGAAAAATGAGAATTTAGCCAATGCATTAAAAAATGGGGAAAAAATAGGAATAATAAGGAAAATGTAAAATGTATAGGATTTAGAGTTTAGTGAGTTATGTGGCTTGAAGGTAACAGATGAGTACAGCTTGGCATTTCTGTTTCTAATTTATATAACTGGGTGTTGATAACTTTACTCAAAATACTAGTGCTAAAGGAGGAGGTACAAGTTTTGGGAGAAGCAATATTACTGCAGACAAAGAAACAAAGACACAGAGGGTGGTTAGGAAAGGATCCAAAGCCTGTCTAAATTTTTACTAAGCATAAGCAGTTAATTTGCACTATCATCACCCCTCATCTGTTTGGCCCTTAGAGAGGAGAAATTACAGGAAGAAAAGTGTAACAGCAGAGTAACCTAAGAGCAGATATACCAAGTTGAGCAATAGCCTAAATGAAGCCAGGCATTTTCTTCTCAATACATTGTTTTATTTTTTTGTCTTAAAAAAAAAAGCATTTGATGATGAAGTAAAGCCCATTGGATGATTTTGACAAAATATAGAAATATAGGAAGATAGATAGAAGGACCATATGTTATATGTAATACATGAGACCTTAAGCCCTTGATGACATTTATCTTCACTTGTGAGACGAGATTTAATAAAGTAATTTATTAGGTCTCTTCTCACTCATAAAAAGAAATGTCATAAAAGACCTATTCCTTCATATATTCTCCATATATTGAGTATTAATCCTTATATTCCTAACTCAGTATGGTAGCTAAATTTTCAGTAGTTCTACTTTAGAGTAAAACAAATGTAGATGCTAAGAAAAATCTTAAATTTTAAGGATAGAAGAATTTCAAGACTGGTAGATGCTTTTGAGTCCCTCTATCTTAAGTGCATATTTTTTTTCAGAAAAGAACTAACCTTGGGAAATAAGCCAAACATCATTTCAGCTGGTTAAATTGAAATGCAAAGTAAGATGTCTGTTTCTATTTAAATGATAGAGATAACACTTTACATGGACCAAATCTACTTCCCAACCACACCTTTCTCAGATAAAAAGTGACAAGGGTGTTGATGATTTCTTTACTCTTAGAAAGAAAGCTTAATTCAGAGTCTACAGTGTGCAAGACAGCAGAGTTATCATCAAATATAAAATTCAACTATTTAGAAGATAGTAATTTAAAAGTCATATAAGGTTTAAAGCAAAGTTTACAAAAATAACTGAAGAAAAAGAATTTGAGTGCAAGTCAATTCCAGCTCAATTTATTATTTTTAAAGTCGATGGAAATGATGCCAAATTAAATTTAAACATAAAATTTTGTGGCCTTTTAGTTACATATTTTAGCTCCTCCTAAAACACTGACTGTTTTTCACCTTTGCCTTTTAGGTGTCTCTGCACTTGGGAAGGGAACTGTCTTGTCCAATAAATTTCCACGTATATCTTCAGTTGCTTGAGACATGAACACAATGATATAATGCACAGCAAACATGAAATGACTTCAGAAATTGACACAAATTCCTACAGTTGACACAAAGTGACAGGTCTTTTCAAAGGGAAAGTCAGCTGACATTGGATTGGGTTATATTCCTCAAAGCAGCGCTTCAGCTCCAGCATCATAGGTAGATGGAAAGGATTTTTAAGGAAATGGACAAAAGAATATGATGTACTTTGGTAAATGATCATAGCAATAGGTCCCTATAAAGCACAGACTCCTTTATTAGTTAAAAATTCTAACTCGAAAACTTCATTTTTATTTTGAAAAATCTAAAATGTGTCTCATATGTGAAAATACGGAGTCCAAAGTCTGATTCAGCTCTAACTTATTAAGCAGAAAGCCTTGTAAGATTATGACTATTATTTTCAGAATTGTGGACCACTGCCTCTACAATGAAGAAACACTTCTTTTAGGTAGAGGTGACACTGCAATTAGCAGGAGCAATATGATTAGCTTCCTTTTCTCAAATGTGCACTGGCCCGTCTGTATATAGTACAGTAGTTCTCTCTTATCCATGGTTTTGCTTTCTGCATTTTCGGTTACCGGGAGTCACTTGTGGTCAGAAAACAGGTGAGTACAGTACAGTAAATTTTTTTGAGAGATAAATCACATTCACATAATTTTTATTATAATATATTATTATAATTCTTCTAACTTACTGCTTGTTGTTGGTAATCTTTTACTATGCCTAATTTATAAATTAAACTCTTTATCATAGGTATGTATATATAGGAAAAACAAAATGTTTTTGTATATGGTTTATAGTTAGTGAGCCATATACATAGTTCTGTTCTTTTTTGAGATGAAGACTCGCACTGTCACCCAGGCTGGAGTGCAGTGGCATGATCTCGACTCACTGCAATCTCCGCCTCCTGGGTTCAATCAATTCTCCTGCCTCAGCCTCCCAAGTAGCTGGAACTACAGGCATGCACCACCACGCTCAGCTAATTTTTTTGTATTTTTATTAGAGACAGGGTTTCACAATATTGGCCAGGGTGGTCTCTATCTCCTGACCTCGTGATCCACCCGCCTTGCCCTCCCAAAGTGTTGGGATTACAGGCATGAGCCACCGCGCCCAGCCTGTGGTTCAGTTCTATCCATAGTTTCAGGCATTCCAGTTCAAGATCCGCTGGGGGTCTTGGAATGTGGCCCCCATGGATATGGGGGAATTACAGCATAGGCAAAGGCCATGTCAATAGCTTAGTGAGTACAATGCACTGTCTTATATGTAGTAGGCAAAGTATTTTAAATTTCATGCTTGCTCTTAATTATACATTTTGTTAAGAAAAATATAAAATATTAAAAAGTATATGGAAGCAAAAATTGGAGACTCTCTTCTTTCACTCATGTTTTTACCAGATCAATTATTAACAGATCAGATATTAGAAAGAGATTGCCTTTGGTTTTTAATAATTTAGTTAAGACTAAAACAAACCCTGTTATTTTCTTAATTAAAAAGTCCATTTCAGCATAAAATTAATTAGTGAAGTATTATATCAAATTATAGAAATAAGTTATCTTTTCATATACATTGCTATGACCTTAACATAGAAAGAAAGCATGGGTAAAATGTGCGAAATAGAATTATTTCAAAAGGAGAATAAACATTGCTTATTTTCATTTAAATATGTATGATGAGGTTGGTTCTCGTAGAGGTAAACTAGTTGCAGTTGTTTTATTCTTCCAACCTCCTCTTTAATAATTCTCACAGATACCTCTGACTTTATGGGTGGAGTGTCTCAGATGGCAGCATTACAAACTGGGGATTTTCATCAATTATCTTCAAAATCTCATAAGAAATTTATGTTCATGCAGATTTGAGCAACATGAAGATTTCTGTAAGCCATTAACACTTGTTCCCATATCAGAGAGATCAGATTTTTGCTGACCAAGGGAGCAAAGACAGTATGTTGTAGATGTTTCCTAAAATGAGTAGGGGCATTTCTTTCCTATCATCCCCTTTTATGACCCCTTTTGAAATGGTCGTGAAAGTGTCCTGGTAGTGCAATCTTCCTGGGTATAAATGTGCACAGGTTATATAGTATATCTCAATAAAGTCTATAGGAGAAACAGATAAATGTGAGAAAAGTGGTGAAAATTGTGTACTCTGAGGAGTGTGTACAATTGATATATATCCAGCATGAGACTTTGAAAATATTCTTTAATATGAATATCAATGTATTTTATTTTCAAAATACACAGAAAAATTTAAACTTTACAATATGACAGCAAGAAATAGTTTATATTTTATATATTTATAAAATATATAACTATTTTATATTTGTTGCTATCATATTGTAAAAAATCTATTTTTATTTACAATAAATTTCTTTAAAATAAAAGATAAAATAATAACAATGACAGGATTAGATACAAATGGAACTAAATTAGATGTATTCAAACATGAAAATCAACCTAGAGACATGAAAAGGTTATAAAGAAACTGAAAAAAAAGCACTAGCACAGCTAAAATCTGCTTTGCAAGCAATAGAGAACAAAATCCATATTACAGAAGTAGAAAGTTTATGTTGTAGATAACACAAAACATTTTTTCACAAAGCACAGAATCTTGTTATTAAAGATTAAAATTTTGTGAGAGAAGATGATAGTTATAAAAATGTAGGTGAATGTGAAAAACATACAAAAAAGATCAAATAAAGAAGACAAATATATGTCAGTCAAGTTTAATCAAGCAGAATCAAATAATTGGTGTCCCTGAAGGAGAAACAAAAACAAATGAAAAAAAAAATCAATATACAAAACCAAATGAAATAAAAACAGTATCAGAGAAGACGACTCTCCTCAAATGAAAAAAGACTTTAGTCTGGAGATTGTAACAGGACTCTTCAGGGAAAGAGGCTTCAGAGAAGGTAATGGTTGACAATTCCTGGCAAGTTTGTTTTCTTACAAAACATTTTAAAAAATCTATAAACATTTAGATAGAAAATAGAAAAAAGATTATAGGAAAGGCATAAAAAGTCATTTTAGCCTTAGATTTCTCTGCACTAGTAATTATCAGAAGTTAAGGGAGCAATAACAATAAATACTTCAGAAGAAAGAGCAATGCCACCAAAATTCATGTATACAAACCTCGCTTCTTCCAGCATCCAGAATTTTCAGCTTCTAATGTGCCGTTCTAAAATTTTACATACAGTTATACTTCCCATGTACTTTACCTGGAAAAATAGGAATATCTTTCTTATGTTCCTTTCCTAAATTCTTAGGAAAGATGTCAGATACACATCAACTTTACAGATAATAAAATCAAACCGAAGATCTCAAGAAAGAGAAGCTGTGGTATAGTTTGACTATAAATTAGTGAATCACATTTAAACAACGATGGCAAATGTTTTTTTTTTTTTTTTTTTTGGCAAATGTTCTTATAAGTCACATACATATGAAACATTTCTAAAAAACTAAGACGTGTAAAATCAATATTTATTAATTATATTCTGTGTCTAAAACCTCAGGTAATAGCAACAAATTAAAAACGTTTTCAGATAAATAATGAAGGAAATTAGAATTATGTTTGTTCTTTATTTTACAAAGGAAGGAATAAATAAACTTCTGTTTTATTACTGATAAAATTATATACACACAAGGATATTAAAATCTATAAAGATACTTTGCAAATTAATCACATTTGATATCTTCTGATCTCCAGAGAAGAAAGACAAATAAAGTATAACACATTTATCCATATGTAGAAAGCAAAACAAGAAAATTGGCAAATGAGATTAACTATTGGGTATATATCCAAAGGAATGTAAACAGTTCATCATAAAGACACGTGCAGATGTGTTTATTGCAGCACTATTCATAGTAGCAAAGACATGGAATCCACCTAAATGCTCATCAACAGTAGACTGGATAAAGAAAACCCGATACATATGCACCATGGAATAATACGCAGTCATTAAAAGGAACAAGATCATGTCCTTTGCAGCAACATAAATGGAGCTGGAGGCCATTATCCTAAGTGAACTAATGCAGAAACAGAAAACCAAATACTGCGTGTTCTCATTTGTAAGTGGAATCTAAACATTGAGTACCCATGCACACAAAGAAAGGAACAATAGGGCTTATTTGAGGGTGAAGGGTGGGAAGAGGGTGAGGACTGAAAAACTACCCATCAGGTACTATGCTTATTACCTGGATGATGAAACAAGGTGTATGCCAAACCCCCATGACACACAATTTACCTATGTAACAAACCTACACATGTACCCATGAACTAAAATAAAAGTAAAAAAAAAAAAGGGTCGTGACACTGTAACTAAATCACTTAAACATTCTATCCAGACACAAAAACTGATGTGTGAGACAAACATCTAAAACAAAATGAGACAGATTGAAAAATAAAGAAGGCAAAGATACGTTGGGCAAATAGAATCAAATAGAAAGTCATAACATAAATAGTACAGCAAACACACATTTTCAAAATTTAAACAAACGAGTTGAGGCCGGGCCCGGTGGCTCACACCTGTAAACCCAGCACTTTGAGAGGCCCAGAAGGACAAATCACAAGGTCATGTAGAGACCATTGTGGCTAACATGGTGAAACCCCGTCTCTACTAAAAATACAAAAAAATTATCTGTGCGTGGTGGCGCGCTCCTGTAGTCCCAGCTACTCGGAAAACTGAGGCAGAAGAATTGCTTGAACCCGGGAGGCGGAGGTTGCAGTGAGCCGAGGTCGCGCCACTGCACTCCAGCCTGGCGCCTGGTGACGGAGTGAGACTGTCTCAAAAAAAAAAAAAAAAAAGAACGAGTTGAGAGTAATCTTATTTTGTCAAAAGGAATGTTGTGACAAAAAGATATAATGACCGTAATTGTGTGTGTATGTAATAATAAAGCAATATAATATATGTAAAAGAAATAATTTTGGAAATATTAAGTACACCAAGATTTTTCCTTTTGTGTACATTGTAAAATTCTTTGCCCTTCCTTTGCTATTTCTTTAGTTGTATTAATCTCTTAATATGAGAAAATTATATTAGAAGAGAAGGTATTAAGTAGACTAAATTGTTTTAGAAAAGGTATCAAGTTAGTAGAAATAAAACAATTTAAGTTAGTAAATTTAGGGAAGAGTATATAACTTGGAGGAAGTTTCTGGAGGGACAATGCAGAGAAGTCAGTAAGCTGTAGTTTTCATTTTGTTCAGTTTTTAATTACATCAGTTTAAATTACGTTTGAAGTTTTGTCATGTAGAAATACATTTTTGGTGTGAAAAGGCCAGCACATCAGATTTTAAAATATATTACAAAACTACTGCTTTATGATAAATAGTAAAGTTGCTAAATAGACTTTTGTAAATCACTGGCTGAGCCAATATTCTTGAAAGTCATCACTTGAAATTTGCCAACAGCTGGGCTTTTTGAAAAAGAAGGTGTTTGTTTGCCACACTCAAAATGCAACGTTGCATATTAAGTGCAAAAGGCTAGATGACTAAGATTATAGAGTTTATTTCAGAAACCACTGGGTTGAGATAAACATGTGTGATGCATTTTTAGTTATTTTTCTACCTAAAAGTTACTAAGGATTCAAACACTAGATGGGCGAGAAGATTCAGAGGAAATGGGACAGTAGCTGGGGCACCTGTGGCCTCTGAAGAGTGACCAGTTGTTGCCCCTCCTTTTAGGCTGAACCTTGAAATTGTTGAAGTGTGGCTGGGAGAGTTGAATCCTGGGCCACTGTGGTAACAGAACAGAGTAACAGTGTCTGAGTGAGGGCCGTATAAATAGCCTCAGACAAGCTTTGCAGAATCTCCAAAGTTTTCTTGTTCCCCAAAGAAGTTGAGAGAAGTTGTTTATATCATATGTTTAAAGAGATTTTACAAGTTACCTGTCAAGAAGTATGTGAATGTGAGCCAGAGACTGGCTTCAGCCCTGGAGCCAGTGTTGATAGGAAGAACAAGCCAGCCCAGTGGTGGACCCTGAAAACAGAGAATGGCAAAACCCAGATGCCATCCACTAGAGCAAAAAAAAAAAAAAAAAAAAAAAAAAAAAAAGTGCAAGTCTTTGGGAGCTCAAATCCCCCAGGAAAAAGAAGCGAAGGGAAAAAATAAATGAAGAAGAGAGAAATAATTTTCCCAAGTACTTATTCCAGAGAGTTTGAGTTTAACCTAGAGGAGCCTGCATTCCCCTAAATTGGCAGGTTTTCAGCATCAGGGAAAGTGAAGACTTGAGAGCAAAATTAATTTCAGTTAGGAAAAAATAAAGTTGTATTTCTTACACCCCTCAGTTGTAGATGTGAAAAAAATCACACACATATAAAACAGACACTATTAAAAATAAAATGAAAATCTGAGAGATTTAAAAATAAATAAGGACATAGGAAATTGGAAGGATAATGATGCTGATTAAATTTGCATTCTATAGAAAATTCTTTTAAGAATCCATGGAACATTTACATATCTTCAGTAAGTCCCCAAAATATGAACAGGACGGTAGCTATTATTTGAGCAGAATTTTGCAACAATAAATAGAACAAATAATCTCCTATGACAGTTAGTAAAATACAAAACTTCCAAATATTTCTCGGGTCAAGTAGGAAGAGTGCCCTCAGAGATGGGCAGAATTTCTTGTCATGTTACAAGTCTACAGTAACTAACATACAGTGATGCTAACTCCAAATTAAGCAGACCATTTGAAAGAGAACACAGAGTCCAGAAATTGATTCAAGAATATATATGCAACATTTTGTATGTGATAGGTGATGTTTTGAATTAGTGAGAGGGAAAGATGATTATTCAATGAATATTCTTGCTCTCAACAGAGGAAATTTAAATCAATAACTACCTCTAGAATACATTTCAGATACATTACAGTTTTTAGACATGTAAACAACCATTTTAATAAGAGTTGGATGGGGGGCCTTTTTAATAATGATATCAAGGAAAAACGAATAACTGAAAGTAATAATTTTTTTCTGTTTGTAGCTAATTATTACATTTGCACCAACCTGTATATTTACAGGCATACCTTATTCTATTGCACTTTGCTTTGTTGTGCTTTGAAGATAATTGCATTGTTTTATAAATTGAAGGTTTGTTGCAAACCTGCACTGAGCAAGTCTATAGGTACAATTTTTCCAAAAATACGTGCTCAGTTCATGTCTGTGTCACATTTTGGTAATTCTCACAATATTTCAAACTTTTATTATTATTATTATTATTATTATATCTGCCATCGTGATCTATGACCAGTGTTCTTTGATGTTATTATTGTAATTCTTTTGGGGTGTCACTGTATCCGCATAAGATAGTGAACTTAATTGATAAATGAGCGTGTTCTGACTGCTCCACCAACAGGCCATTTCCCTGTTTCTCTGCCTCTCCTCAGTTCTCCTTATTTCCTAAAACAAAATAATATTGAAATTAGGCCAATTAATATCCCTACAATGTCCTCTAAGTGTTCAAGAGAAAGAAAGAGTTGCACGTCTCTCACTTTGAATCAAAAATTAAAAATAATTAAATTGGCTGTGTGCAGTGACTCACACCTGTAATCTCAGCACTTTTTTTTTGAGATGGAGTCTTGCTCTTGTTGCCCAGGCTGGAGTGCAATGGTGCAATCTTGGCTAACCACAACCTCCACTTCCCAGGTTCAAGTGATTCTCCTGCCTCAGCCTCCTGAGTAGCTGGGATTACAGGTGCTGCCACCATGCTTGGCTAATTGTTTGTATTTTTAGTAGAGACAGGGTTTCACTATGTTGGTCAGGCTAGTCTCAAACTCCTGATCTCAGGCGATCCACCCGCCTCGACCTCTCAAAGTGCTGGGATTACAGGCGTAAGCCACCGTGCCCGGACCATCTCAGCACTTTTTGAAGTTGAAGCATGGATTGCTTGAGCCCAGGCGTTCCAGACCTGCCTGGAAAACACAGGGAGACCCCATCTCTACAAATCATAAAAATAATAATGAAAATTCGCCAAGCATGGTGGTGCATACTTGTGCTCTTAGCTACTTGTGAGGCTGGGGTAGGAGGATTGCTTGAGCCCAGGAGGTCAAGGCTGCAATAAGTTGTTATTGGGCCACTACACTCCAGTCTGGGTAAGGAAGCAAGACTCTGTCTCAAAAAAATAATAATAAACTTTGTGAGGGAGGCATGCCAAAAACCAAGAAGGGCTCACACCTGTAATCACAGCACTTTGGGAGCCTGAGGCAGACAGATCACTTGAGGTCAGGAGTTTGAGACCAGCCTGACCAACATGGTGAAATGCTGTCTCTACTAAAAATACAATAATTAGCTGGGTGTGGTGATGTGTACCTGAATCCCAGCTACTTGAGAGGCTGAGGCACTAGAATCTCTGGGAGGTGGAGGTTACAGTGAGCAGAGATCGCACTACTGCACTCCAGCCTGGGTGACAGAGACCCTGTCTCAAAAACAAACAAACAAACCAAAAAAACCAAGATGGGCCAAAAGTTAGGCCTCTTGTGCCAAACAGCCAAGTTGTGAATGCAAAAAAAAGAGTTCTTGAAGGAAATTAACAATGCCACTCCAGTGAAAAGTGAATAATAAGAAAGCAAAGTAGCCTTATTGCTGATGCAAAGAAAAGTCGAGTGACCTGGTTAGAAAATGAAACAACATTTTCTTAAACCAAAGCCTAATCCAGAGCAAGTCTCTAATTCTCTTCAATTTTATGAATGCTGAGAGAAGTCAGAAGATGCAGAAGAAATGTTTGAAGCTAGCAGAAGTTGGTTCATGAGGTTTAGGGAGTGAAGCCATCTCCGTAACATAAAAGTGCAAGGTGGTCGGGGGCAGTGACTCATGCTTGTAATCCCAGCACCTTGGGAGGCCAAGGCAGACTGATCACTTGATGCCAGCAATTCAAGATCTTACTGGCCAACATGGAAAAAACCCCTCCCTACTAAAAAGTATATAAATTAGCTGGGTGTGGTGGTGTGTGCCTATAGTCCCAGCTACTCAGGAGGCTGAGGCAGGAGGATCACTTGAATTCGGGAGGTGGAGGTTGCAGTGAGCCGAGATCATGCTACCGCACTCCAGCCTGGGTGACAGAGAGAGACTCTGTCTCAGAAAAAAACAAGTGCAAGGTGAGGCAGTAAGTGCCATGTAGAAGGTGCAGCAGATTACCCAGAAGACCTAGCTAAGATCATTGATGAAGGTGGCTACACTAAACAGCAGATTTTCCATGTAGATGAAGCAGCCTTATATTAAAAGAAGATGCCATTTAAGACTTTCATAGCTAGAGAAGACAAGTCAATGCTTGGCTTCAAAGCTTCAAAGACAGGTTGACTCTTTATTAGGAGCTAATATAGCTGGTGACTTTAAATTGAAGACAATCCTCATTTACTATTCCAAAAATCCTAAGACCTTTAAGAATTGTGCTAAATCTACACGGCCTGTGCTCTACAGATGGAACAACAAATCCTGGATGATGGCACATCTGTTTATAGCAGGATTTACTGAATGTTGTAAGCACACAATTGAGACCTACTGCTCAGGAAAAGAAAAAAAAAATAACTTTTAAAATATTGCTGCTCATTGACTATACATTTGGTCACCCAGGAGCTCTGATGAAGATATACAAGTGGATTAATGTTGTTTTTATGTCTGTTAACACAACATCCATTCTGTAGCCCATGATCAAGGAGGAATTTTGACTTTCAAGTCTTAGTATTTAAGAAATACATTATGTAAGGCTATCACTGCCATAGATACCTCCTGAGTAGCTGGAATGACAGGCATGCACCACCACACCCAGCTAATTTTTGTATTTTTAGTAGAGATGGGTTTCACTATGTTGGCCAGGTTGGTCTCGAACTCCTCACCTCAGATGATTCACCTGCCTCAAAGCGTTGGGATTGCAGACGTGAACCACCATACCTGGCCTCATAGTAATTATTTTGAGTCTTAACAAATACACATGATATTGTCTGCAGTATTAGATAGATAGTATTTATTGTTCTAAAAAGAAATATTTTCACTTAGATTATAGAATATTTACTTGTTTTAAAATCAGACATCTAAGTTGACTTTTATAAAATTTTTAATAGCATCTAATTTATGTGATAAATTATATTAGCAAATCTATTTTTATTGATTGATCTTTGCAATTACCTAATAAAATGTAACTTATGGCTTATTTTTAAATATACTTTTGAATTCAATTTACTGTTACTTACCTAGGATGTTTACCTTTATGTCATTAATAAAATTTTGATCTGTGGTATTCAATTGTGTGTGTGCACAAAGTTTTTTAAATTAGATTTTCCTATCAGGGTTGAACTAAGATCATGAAATGTGATTTTGCACCTCTTCCTCCCTTCCCACCTCCCAGAAAAGACAGACTTCTGTGACATAAAATATTTAATTCTGAAAACAGCTTCTCTACACTTCACTTATATCTAAGGCAGCTGAGAGCTAGATAAATTAAGTAGTGTCACTTGCGTGTTAAGCTGGCACAAGTGAGGAAATGTAATCAAAATTTGTTTTATTTTTCTCACTCTCCTTTCAAAGTATGAGGGCATATGTTTCTCCTAGGGGACTTCATAAGTTTTATAGTCAATAATAAGCTCTATGCTCCCTCTAACTCACAAAACAGTCTTAGTTTGGTGTTAGAACACCTAGTTCCTAAGTTGACTGAGAATTAAATCTTTTTCTAATCTTTTAATTGGAGATGATTTTAGATAGATGCTGACACCTGCAAAGTGGGTACATTCAGTATCTTCTTTCATTTTCTGCTTCTCCACCCTCCATTTGCAAAGCAGCTTCTGGCTCTTCCTAAGACAGTATGCAGAGGGGAAGAAAGTAAAAGAAGGCACAGGAAGTATACTACTATTATGTAAGATCGTTTCACACGCTCAGATTCTTGGTCCTATTTATAGATGATTTTCCTGTCTGAGAACTTATGTGGGTTCTTCAGGGTCTCCCTATGCTAGGCCTTTCAGCATATTAAGTTCTGAGTGGCATGCCAGATAGAATTTGAAGTGGCTTAGGTCAGTTCTTAATCCTTTTTGGCTTAGTGAGTGAGAAACACTCATAATTCTGTGCTGGTCCTGGGTAGGAGGCATTTTCTATGCCAAATGGTCTCTGTTTTTTCTGCAATTCACCACCTCAGGGCTTTAGCACAGCTGCTTACCTTAAGATTTCTCAATATATGACAGATAGTAGCCTCCTGCTGGGCCCCGAACTGCTGAAGACCCCATTAAAATCTCTGAATGGACCTAGTGAAGCCTTTTTCTTGTCCTAGATAAAACGTGAAAGGCAGACAACTCAGCCAACTCCCAATGAGACCCAGAGCTTGGCAGCATCTCCTGCCAAAGAATTACCAACCTGAAATCCACTCTCAATCCTTTCTTATTTTCAAAGTGGTGAGGAATTTCAAGAGACCTGAAATAACTCTTGACAATTGCTCATAAGGTGAGACCCTGCTTCTGGAATTTCATATTTTTCATATCCTCGTACTCAGTTGCCATTTCATACATAATGTCCGGTCTCAACGCTGCCCAAGGTCATCTAGAATGGTGAGGAATAGCTGCACCTGTCTTTTGATTTCCAGTTAGAACAGTAATGCTCTAACTGGAACCTGTTCATGGAAGTCATTTGCGACCATTGTTAAATGAGTTTAATATCTCATATTGTGCAACTACAGCAGTCAGCACTTCCATAGTTACCCTTAAATTCAAGATGGAATGTCTATTAAAACTATAAATAGGTAAGTCTGAATGGTAAAATCATCTGGAAACCCAATTAGTTACTACGGGCATAACTTTTCTCTAGACATTAACAGTGATTTGATCTTTAAATATAACACATATATCTTTTGGAAATAAGAGGCCAGGAATAAAACAGGGTAAAAATTCTGCATTTTTGAACAGATGATGGCCGTAGTATACATTAATTAGATATTAGAGTTAACAACTAACTTTATATAATGAACTGTTTTATGAATTGCAAAAACTTCTAAGTAAAATAATAAAAATTGAAAATAGCACTACTCACAATAGCAAAGACATAGAATCAACCTAAATGCCCACCAGTGACAGATTGGATAAAGAAAATGTGACAAATACACCATGGAATACTGTGCAGCCATGAAGAAGAACAAGATCATGATTTTCAAAGGAACATGGATGGAGCTGGAGGCTATTATCCTTAACAAAGTATTGCAGGAATAGAAAACCAAATATCCCATGCTCTCACTTGTAAGTGGGAGCTAAATGATGATAACACATGAACACAAAGAGGGGAACAACAGGCAGTGGGGCCTACTTGAGGGTGAAGGGTACGAGGAGGGAGAGGAGCAGAAAAAATTACTATTAGGTACTAGGCCTAAAACCTGGGTGATGAAACAATCTGTGTAACAAATGCCCATGACACGAATATACGTATATAACAAACCTGCACATGTACCCCTGAACCTAAAATTTAAAAAAAGTAAAAGAAAATAGTAAGAACAATAATAACATCAAGGACTAAATAGCAAGCAAATAGTAAGTGATTGGGAACAAAGTAGTATTTACATGAGCCATGTTATATTTGTTAATATAGTTATTTTCTATGAAGAACATGAAGCTCCCAATTGAAACACAGAGCACATACCTTGTAATGTTTTTGAAAAATACTGTAAGTGAAACTGTATGCTAAATTCACAAATGTTATTTTTTACTTAGTTTCTACTGATATGATCTGATTTAAATATTCTCTTTTACTTGTAGTTATGACAGTTTCTTATTTTTAATATTTTTACTGTAAAGTTGGTTTTAGTGACTTACAGAAAGCTTTTCTCCCAGTTTACTCTTACCAAGTAAATAATAGGTATATTACCAATGATGAAATATGAACATCTGAATTTTAAATGTATATAATTTAGTAGACATTTAAACATATTACCAAAGTGCCATTCACTTTAAATATGCCATGTTTCATGGCATATTTAAAAATATAATTGAAGATGAAGATATCTGCTCAGTGTAGTCAGTTTTATGGCAAACATCTTTTGTTAAATTAATATAGTTGTATCAAAGGCTTTTGCTCTGTCATTTTGTTTCATCTTTCAAACGTATTATTTATTAAGTAGCTATTACATGCATCACAAAGTTAGGTACTAGACAGGTAAATAAGATACATCACCCTTGACTTCAAATTTTTAATTTTGTTAACTAAAGAAAAACTTCCAGTGGAAAATAGTGAGTGATAATCTCAGATAGTAAATAATTTACAAATAGCCTTGTAATGGAACTTTACAAAAAAGAGAGAGCACAGTATATAGGGGAGATGAATAAGACCTTATGGAGGAATTGGAAACTGAGTTAATCTTTTCTGATTTCAAAGGATCACAAATGATTGGGGGAGGAAATTCTATGCACACCCCCTCCCCACACACACACAGACACACCATGGACTAAATTATGAAGGTATGAATGCCTATGTTATATTTTAGATATACTGAATATGGGAAGAGCAAAGAAAATAGATATTAGAAGATACACTGGAAGGGTGTTTTGGATCTAGATTGTGTTAGTCCCTTAATGCCAACATAAGAGCTACCAGGTTTATCCTAAAGATAAGATTAATCAATGGGAATCATGAAATGAAATTAATTCTAAAGAACTTTGGAAGGGGGTAAACCATTGAGAACTCATTAGGAAACTATTGCAGTAGTCTAGGTTGAGGGTGTTCAAAGAACCTCAAGTAGGCATGGAGTGAGAATGAAGGAGAATGGGTGGATTCCAGATGAATTGAAAAAGAAGTATTGATAGAGTAAGGTATATGAATTGGTAAGGGGAGCAAGGAAGAGGGAACAGTCACATAACATGCAGTGGTCTACTGGGAGATGCACTGATAGCAGAGCCTACTCACCTGTAATCCTAATTAGAAGCTGGCTTTTTCTTGGGAGAGACACTCTAAAATACTACTTTCATCTTTGTATATATTTTAGATGAGCAGATGATTATATTAATGTTTATAATTGTATGGTAAGAGTATACTATTAATATGGAATTTTACTTGCTAGTTACTTTTCAATGGACAAAAATTTAAAAATTGTCTTGAGGAAAGATTCTTTATTAATAAACTCCTTTTAGGTAAAATGGAAACAAATTATTTTAGATAGTTATGTATTATACAAATGAAATACCACCAGTAAAATTAGATAACAGAAAGATAAACAAGCTTACCAGGACTGTGAATTTCCTGTTAATGTTACTTCTTATTTTAACTGCAGATCATAGCTACTTCCTCAGCAGAGAAAAAGTTACATTTAAATTCACAGAAAAATGCAAGTACCCCCCAAAGTGTATCAGAAACAAAGGACAGCATCCCGAATACACATCAGCCCCTCATGATCTCTTCCCAAAAGGCCACACCCCTTTATCCCCATATCTCTTGTCCTGTCATCTTTTTGATTATGGTTCATAGTGTTTCAAGTCAGCATCTTAGAATCTAAAGCTTTGGTAATGTCTAAATAAAGGATTAAATATTAGAAACAATTGAGATATAATGATTTCAGGTGTATTTTCTGTAGTTACACATGTGCTACTTTTGGGGAAGATGTTTCAGAATAGTCTTGAACAATCCAGAAATCCAAATCGTGCTGTAAAGGATTCTGGCTGTGTAAATATACTGCCTGTGGAATGCCATTGAGAGGTGGATCAATCCTGAGTTGCAGGAGTTGGTCAATACGCTTTTGTTATCCCTATAACATTTACAGAGGGTAGCAATATTTTCCTGGGCTGAAGGTTTTTAATTGTTTTTCCTAAAGCCATGAGTGCTTGCTTTTATAAGATCATGATCCTTGTATCAGTAAAACAACTTGTCTACTGTATTAGTTGATGTTTTTGCTGCTGATAAAGACTGGGCAATTTACAAAAGAAAGAGGTTTATTAGACTTATAGTTCCACCTGGCTGGGGAGGCCTCACAATCAAGGTAGAAGGCTAGGAGCAGCAAGCACATCTTACATGGAAGGCAGCCAGCAAAAAGAGAGCTTGTGCAGAGAAACTCCCATTTCTAAAACCACCAGATCTCATGAGAACCATTCAGTATCACAAGAGCAGCACAGAAAAGAACTGCCCCCCATGATTCAGTCATCTCTCCTGGGTCCCTCTCACAACATGTGAGAATTATGGGAGCTACAAGATGAGATTTGGGTGGAGACACAGAGCCAAAACCACATCATTCTGCTCCGACCCCTTCCACATCTCGTATCTTCACATTTCAAAACCCATCATGCCTTCCCAACAGTCCTCCAAGTGTCAACTCATTTCAGCATTAACTCAAAAATTTGCAGTCCCAAGTCTCATCTGAGACAAAGTAAATCCCTTCTGTCAATGAACTTGTAAACTGAAAAGCAATTTATTTACTTGGTATAAACAATGGGGGTACATGCATTGGGTAAATACAGCCATTCCAAATGGGAGAAATTGGCCAAAACAAAGGGGATACAGGCCCCAAGCAAGTCCAAATTCCAGCAGGGCAGTTAAATCTTAAAGCTCCAAGATGATCTCCTTTGACTCCATGTTTCACATCCGGGTCACACTGACGCAAGAGGTAGGTTCCCATATTCTTGAGCAGCTCCATCCCTGTGGCTTTGCACCGTACCGTCTCCCTCCCAGCTGCTTTCAGCTGGCATTCCGTGTCTGCAGCTTTTCCAGGAGTGTGGTGCAAGCTGTCAGTGGAGCTACCATTCTGGGTTCCGGAGAATGGTGGCTCTCTTCTCACAGCTTTACTAGGCAGTGCTCCAGTAGGAACTTTGTTTGGGGGCTCCAACCCCACATTTCCCTTCTACACTGCACTAGCAGAGATTCTCCATGAACGCCCTGCCCCTGCAGCAAACTTCTGCCTGGACATTCAGGCATTTCCATACATCCTCTGAAATCTAGGTAGAGATTCCCCAACCCCAGTTCTTACATTCTGTGCACTGGCAGGCTCAACACCATGTGGAAGCTGCCAAGGCAAGGGGCTTGTGCCCTCTGAAGCCACAACCTAAGCTCTACATTGGACCCTTTCAGTCACAGCTGGAGCAGTTGGGACATAGGGCACCAAGTCCCTAGGCTGCATGGGTCTATCCCATGAAACTACGTTTTTCTCCAAGGCCTCTGAGCCTGTAATAGAAGGGGCTGCTGTGAAGACCTCTGACATGTCATGGACACATTTTCCCCGTTTTCTTGGAAATTAACATATGACTCCTCATTACTTATGCAAATTTCTGCAGCCACTTGGCTTGAATTCCTCCTCAGAAAACGGGATTTTCTTTTGTTTTTGTTTTTGTTTCCCTTTTTCTTTTTTTCTTTTTTTTCTGAGACTGAGTGTCACTCTGTCGCCCAGGCTGCAGTGCAGTGGCATGATCTCAGCTTACTGCAATCTCACCTCCTACGTTCAAGCAATTCTCCTGTCTCAGCCTCCTGAGTGGCTGGAACTACATGCATGAATCACCATGCCCAGCTAATTTTTGTATTTTTCGTAGAGACGGGGTTTCACCATGTTGGCCAGGCTGATCTTGAACTCTTGACCTAAAGTGATCCACCCACCTTGGCCACCCAAAGTTCTAGGATTACAGGCTTGAGCCATCATGCCTGGTTGGGATTTTCTTTTCTATCACACTGTCAGGTTATAAATTTTTCCAAAGTTTTATGCTGTGTTTCCCTTCTAAAACAGAATGCCTTTAACAGGACCCATGTTACCTCTTGAAGGCTTTGCTGCTTAGAAAATTCTTCTGCCAGATACCCTAAATCATTTCTCTCAAATTCAAAGTTCCACAAATCTCTAGGGCAGGGGTGACACGCCACCAGTCTCTTTGCCAAAACATAGCAAGAGTCACCTTTGTTCCAGTTTCCAACAAGTTCCTCATCTCCATCTGAGACCACGTCAGGCTGCATTTCATTGTCCATATGACTATCAGAATTTGGGCAAAGCCATTCAACAAATATCTAGGAATTTCCAAACTTTCCCACATTTTCCTGTCTTCTGAGCCTTCCAAGCTGTTCCAACCTCTACCCGGTTCCAAAGTTGCCTCCATGTTTTTGGGTATCTTTTCAGCAGCACCCTGCTCTACTGGTACCAAGTTACTGTATTAGTCCATTTTCATGCTGCTGATAAAGACATACCCAAGACTGGAAAATTTACAAAAGAAAGGTTTATTGGACTTACAGTTCCACATGGCCGGGGAGGCCTCACAATCATGGTAGAAAGTGAGGAGAAGCAAGTCACATATGGAGTGAATGGCAGCAGGCAAATAGAGAGCTTGTGCAGAGAAAATCCTGTTACTAAAACCATCAGATCTCATGAGATCCATTCACTCTCATGAGAATAGCATGGGAAAGACCCACCCCTAGACTCATTTATCTCCCACCAGGTCCCCACAGGTGAGAATTATGGGAGGTACAAGATGAGATTTGGGTGGGGACGCGGAGCCAAACTATGTGATCTATAAAGAACAAACAAATGCAGAGCTTGAAGGGCTACAGCTCGTCATTGTTTAATCTCTTAGGCTGCAACGGTTGTTTCCTACCATTACAAAACCAATAAGGAAAGCAGGGCCAGGCGCAGTGGCTCACACCTGTAATCCCAGCACTCTGGGAGTCCGAGGTGGGCGGATTACTTGAGGTCAGGAGTTTGTGACCAGCCTGGCCAACATGGCTAAACCCAGTCCCTACTAAAAATACAAAAAATTAGCTGGGCATGGTGGCAAGTGGCTGTAATTCCAGCTACTCGGGAGGCTGAGGCAGCAAAGTCACTTGAACTAGGGAAGTGGAGGTTGCAGTGAGCTGAGATTCCACCACTGCGCTCTGGTCTGGGCGAGAGAGTGCGACACTGTCTTAAAAACAACAACAAAAATAAGAAAGCCAGTATGGGTTGCTAACATCAATAAAGTTTCCAAATATCAGTAAAGAAATAGGAATGCTGAGTTGAAAGGATGATCTACATAAGTAATTTTATATTTTTTCCTAGAGTCAATGAGGGTTAATGAGAAAGAATGGCCTCTCACATTTTGGGAGGACAGTTTATTTTAATCTCAGAAAGAATTCTCTGCTCCCTGTTCTTTTTTAAAACATGCCCTTTTCCTCCATTTATTTTAGTTTTTCCTGAGCATTATCAAGTTGTAAGTGATTTATTGAATAAAATTTAAGATTATCTTAAAAATGTATATTATGGCCAGGTGTGGTGGCTCAAGCCTGTAATCCCAGCACTTTGGGAGGCCGAGGCGGGCGGATCACGAGGTCAAGAGATCGAGACCATTCTGGCCAACATGGTGAAACCCCATCTCTACTAAAAAAAAAAAAAAAAAAAAAACAAAAATTAGCTGGGCGTGGTGGTGTGCGCCTGTAGTCTCAGCTACTTGGGAAGCTGAGACAGGAGAATTACTTGAACCCAGGAGGCAGAGGTTGCAGTGAGCCAAGATTGTGCCACCACACTCCAGCCTGGCGCCTGGCGACTGAGTGAGACTCTGTCTCAAAAAAAATAAAATGCATATTACAAGACTTTTTGTTTATAAATGTTAATGTAGTTTTATGCATCATAAATTAGAATCTTACACAATTACTAACTCATTTATAACTTTTTCAGATCACAGCCAAATATTTTTTAAACTCAAGAATTATATTCACCAAAGAACATAAGGGATGCCCTTCTGTATTAAAATGATAATAACCAATGTAAAATTGGCATTGTTTCATCATAAAAAAATTATCTGTATATCATTGTACATGTTGCTGCCTCATTTAGAAATATTTTCTACACATAAGTGGTTTACAAGATATGGACCTAGCATTAAAACTAATTACTGATGTTGTTGTTGTTTTAAAACCATATCCTAATTGTTTAACAGATGAACTCAAACTCAAATTTCAGGGGCTTTCAGAAATCATTACTTTGTTTTTTTTGAGACAGAGTCTTACTCTGTAGCTCAGGCTGGTGTGCAGTGGCACGATCTCGGCTCCCTGCAACCTTCGCCTTCCAGGTTCAAGAGATTCCCCCACCTCAGCCTCACAAGTAGCTGAGATTACAGGCACATGCCACCACACCTGGCTAATTTCGTATTTTTAGTAGGGATCAGGTTTTGCCATGTTGGCCAGGCTGGTCTCAAACTCCTGACCTCAGGTGATCCACCTGCCTCTGCCTCCCAAAGTGCTGGAATTACAGGCCTGAGCCACAGCACCCAGACCATTACTTTTCTTTAGAGTGAAAACTATGATAAAATTTTGTAGTGCCTAATTATGCCTAAAATATATACTTAAGCCATATATTATTTGGTATGACATCCTTTCATGATCGGTGGAAAATCTTGATCTGAAGTGGTGCAATTTTCTGTAGTCTGAGTAGCCAATACATTTTATTTGAAAAGTGTTCGCTAGAAATCGGAACACTTTTACACTGTTGGTAGGAGTGTAAATTAGTTCAACCATTGTGGAAGACAATGTGGCAATTCCTCAGGGATCTAAAACTAGACATATTACTTGACCCAGCAATTCCATTACTGGGTGTATATATCCAAAGGATTATAAATCATTTTATTATAAAGACACAGGCATGCTTATGTTTATTGTGGCACTGTTCACAATAGCAAAGACCTGGAACCAAACCAAATGCCCACCATGATAGACTAGATAAAGAAAATGTGGCACACATATACCAAGGAATACTATGCAGCCATAAAAAAGGATGAGTTCATGTCCTTTGCAGGGACATGGATAAAGCTGGAAAACTTCCTTCTCAGCAAAGTGACCCAAGAACAGAAAACCAAACACCACATGTTCTCACTCATAAGTGGGTGTTGAACAATGAGAACACATGGACACAGGGAGGGGAGCATCACACACAGGGGCCTGGCAGGGGTTGGGGAGATAGAGGAGGAATAGCAGGGGGTTGGGGTTAGGGGAAGCATAGCATTAGGGGAAATACCTAATGTAGATGATGGGGTGATGGATGCAGCAAACCACCATGGCACGAGTATACCTATGTAACAAACCTGCATGTGCTGCACATGTACCCCAGAACCTAAAGTATAATTAAAAAAAAAGAAAAAAGAAAAAAAATGCCTTGAAATGAAAGCAGTACGAGTTAATACCATCATCCAGGCTTTTTTTTTAATTAAAAAAAGTACTCCCTCAAAAACCTTGGTAAGACTGGTGAGTGGGCAAACGCAATTTTTAAAATTGGTTAGTAAGGTCTCATCTTGCTTGTTTGGATATTCTCTTCGAACATTGATTGGAAGCTTCCTTAAACTTAGAATTTTGAAAACTGCCATTTGAAGAAAAAGTAGTTAAATGCAGCAGAATTATCAGGGTATTATCTTAGGCATCTATAAAACTAATCTTTTATATATTATATCATGGGGTGAATTTTTGTTTACCTAGCAATGATTCCTCTCTAGAGATAGATAAAATCCGTTAGCCATTAGAGCCTACAATAGAAACTTAGTTTATATGTATATTTTTATACATTTGTGTGTGTATATATACACATATATGTTGTCATATATAAACTATATACATGTATATATAATAATATATACACATATGTATACAAAGATGGATATGTTCTTATATACAGGTATATACATGTTATATACATACATGTGTGTATACATATGTTTAAACTTATATGCATATTATGTATATGTATATACATGTGTATAGGTATATATGTGGATGATGAGGGTGAAACAGGCATATACATATATGTATATACTATATATGTATATGTTTGCCTTTGTTTATATGTTTGCATAGATATGTGTGTGTATATATTTGCCTTTTTTTCCACACTCATCATCCACAAATTACCTACTTACTTTTGTAATAGTATTGTGTACTTTTCTGTGAAATTTTTTAGGTGAGGTTTAGAAAGCATATGATGAAGGCATTCTGTCTTAACTGCTATTCTGCTGCTCCCATCTTTCATCTTGCCCTGTGTCGCCGCATTTGCACATTTATGCACTGCATGAAACTGCTTGACGGTTTTTATTTTTCTGTCTAGGCAGGAGGATGCTGACTTTTATTTACCTGTTGCACTTTGTTCTTGATGTATGATGTTAACCTTACAAGGTCTCTCTTTCTTTGTGCTCACTATCATTTTCTTCATGAGTTTCTCTGCATGTACTTCACAATATTACATTTCTCCATGAGTTTCCCAATTCTAAGGAAAGGTATTAGGTTTCTGAGACTCTCTAAAGCTTTGCTGCATATAGTATGGTCCACAGATCAGCAGCATCGATATTGCCTGGGAGCTTGTTATAAAAGCCGAATCTCAGCCACACCACAGACCTGCTGAACCAGAATCTGTATTTTAATCATATCTTTGAGTAAATAGCACATACATAAACAAGAAGCATTGCACTAACGGGTCTGCCCCGGCTCCATGTCTTCTGAAATCTCATCTATATGTTCTTACTGGCCAGGTAGTTGCATAAAATACCATCCTCATGGATTCTTCTAACATCAGAGTGGGGACTGCATCACCTGGTAACAGCAGTTTGTGTACGTACATACTCCAGTGATTTTTCTGATCTCTCCTCTCAGCACTTTGGTTTTGACTATTCATCTGGACAACTTGGTCGTGAGTGAAAAGGAGAGGACTGTGTTTAGGAAACAATGGACTAGAGGCTTCCCTCTGTCATTTTTGATTTCCACATTTCATAATTACCCTGTTCTACTTACCTACCTACTAGGCAAAGAATGTATTAGACATGCTTATTAATGCAACTCTTATTAAACCACTGCTGCCCCAGCAACAAAGCCTACTAAATTTAAGCCTGTCTTTCTCCCACTACAAATGGGTATTTCTTGTGTGAAGCCTGCAATTTTGATTGGGAGAAGCAAGTTTCATTTGTAGGATTGGGCATATTATTGCCAGAATAACCTCAGCAAAAGAGTAGTCTAGAGCTTGGCATGGTGGTTCACACATGTAATCCCAGCAACTTAGGAGACTAAGGTGGGGGCTCACTTGAGCCCAGGAGTTTGAGGCACTGAGGAGCTATGATTGCACCACTGCACTCTAGCCTAGGAGATGGAGAGAGACCTCAACCCTTTTGAGGGTTCTGCACTACAGTAGGAAATAAAAGATGTTTCTACAACTTGTTCCTATTCCAAATCACGGTGATTTTATTGTTAGTTTGGTTAGAAAATGGTTTGCTGAAGCCTTAGCAAAATACTGTACTATGAATGCCCTTGTATATTGTAATTTTCCATTATGTTTTGCAGTCCTCGACTGGCCAAGAGGCATAAGGTGATTTTTCAAGAGAAAAAGCTATACTATACATTTCAGTACAGAATCATCATGACATAGAAATGGACTATTGTTCTTCAACTGTGCCTATTTGTCTTCTGAACATGGTAGAGATCTTTCACACACAGTAAATATAACTGTGTGTGAGAATAAGAGGCAGATGATGTTTTTATGTTCTTTTATGGAAGGATATTTCAACTGACAGTTAAACAATCCAAAAAACAAAATGAACAAATAATATATATTATAGTTTGTGATATATCAGAACTACATATATATAGTTAGATAGTCTCTAAAGAATTGTGAGACAGGTTGCTGATACAGAGGTGAATTAACAGAATTCACCCATAAGCTCATAGTAGAAATTGATCATATATAAGATAAATTCTCAGCATCCTGGTCAATTAGAATTCAGAAAGTCTAGAATTATTGAATCTGAATTAAATAAATCATAGGCCAACATAAAGATGCAATTGTGGAGGCTTTATCTTTCATTTCCAAAAATACTTGTACTGTCTCCCTAGATTGACACAAAAACCTCATGTAAACTCAATATTAAGAGTAAATAGTGTTTATTGAATATCCATATCTACATAAAAAGAACATGCTGCTTTTGCAAAAAAAATTAATGTTATTTTATGTATTGGGTTATTATAAAATGTAATTAAACCAATATTAAATATAACATGAGTTACAGTTTAAATTAAGCTATATTTTATATTAATGTTAGTTTAGGATTTCTGATTTTGAAATTGTGTTGTTTCAAATTGTTGTGTTGTTTCAAATTTCTGATTTTGAAATTGTGTTGTTACAATCTAGAGCTTAGTATTTTAAAATTAAATTTTTCTGTGAAAATGTACAAAGACTAAATTCAAAGATATATAATGTTTAAAATTAAGAATTCATTTTAAATTATATATTACTTATATATAACTTTTTTATGGGTATACAATATTCTATGATAATGGTTCTACTCTGGGTCATTCTGAGAACTATGTGGACATTGTTGATTGTTGCAGTTATTGAGAAGATCTAATGGGACCTATTAGACAGAAGGCAGGATTTTAGATATCTTGCCCTGCATAGGCTGTTCTTACAATGAAGAATTGTCCTGAATACTGCATGACCTTTAAATATTCTTCCAGGTAGACATTTTGGAAGGAGGAAATCTTGTTGATAATAATCTGAGTCTAGGATTTATCTCAACTTATATGTTAAAACAAAGTACATTGGTATTGTTTTAATAAGTGCAAAATTTTCTAAGAATACAGGAAATGTATGTAAGAGTAATCAAAATAATAAGAAAAATTCAGTGCATTTAATTTGGTAATCACTACATTATCTAGTAGTTGTTTCCAAGTGTTTACCATATTGAAATACATGCATATACCTATACATACAAACACACACATGCACGCACATACATACAAACACACACACCTTCTATACTTTTCTCTCATTTATTATTATATTATAATTGATGTATTAGGGTATTGAATTGATATTTAAAAATTATTTGTGTAGTTAAGTTCTATTACCTGTGAATTTTAGTTTAGGATAATAATAGGGGCATTACAGCATACTTACTATAATATGGAGTTTGTTGGGTTTGATAGTGTTGAGAACCACTGTCTAGGAGCATCCTATATCAGGTAGATTTATGTCTCCCAGCAGGTCACTTGTAATATAGCCAATTGTTCAGCAAATGTTTACTTTGGTAGAAGGGCAAATGTACATAACACAGAAAAATGTGGGGTAGTGTGCCTTGGGTTTTTGTTCTTATGCACACTTACTTGCTGGGTGATTTGGGGTGAGTCAGTAAATGTCCCTGGGCTTGAATTTTTCTTCTATTAAATGAGAGTATTGGACTTGATGAACTCTATAACTTTTTAGACACCATATCATTACAGGTAGAAATTTATTTCCATAGGATAGAATCTATACACCAAAATCTTCATATTACATTTGCTGTGCTCATAGCTTTTCATGCCTGTTTCTGGTATTTTTTAAACACCAAATTAAAACCTAGTAAATAATATAAAATTAATTTTTCTGTAAATATATTTTTCACTAAATATAAAACCACTTTAGTTTTATTTTGATGAACATATTAGCAACATGATGAATATTTGTAATGATTGCAAACTCTTCCCTGACAAGTCCAATGCCATGAGTTTTTGTTTTTAACACGCACATAAACACACACATATATATGATAGTGAGTGTGAATGTGTGTGTAGATTTATTTACCGCTGATATTTTGAAAGGTACCTGCATTTGTATTTTTTAATGGTTGGTTTTCTTAAAGCCCAGACAAGATTTTCTGAGTGAATATGTATCAAATACATGGCAATATGTGAGAAAATTACTTGTCCCCAGGTCATGTAAAGAGTTGGTTAAAAAAGGGCACATTCATCTTTATCTTTGGGGTAGACCAGCATTCTTTCCTTCATTCCTATTTTCTTCTTCTTTCAGCCACATGCACCTTGTCACCTTTTTTCTTTAAATTATCAAGAGGAGACCACAAGATGAGGAATACTTCACTGCAGGTGGTGATATGAAACTGACAAGTAGTTTATAAACTAGCCCTACCCTATTGCTTGGAGAAGCTTTATAACTGATTGTTTTAATACCAAAGTGACACCAAAGGGGGTCAAGTAAATAAATATGCAAGCCTCACCAGTTCAAAATAATAAAATTCCAATGTGTGCAAGCCTGCTTGTTGAACATATGTTTGAGGCACGGCTAAGCCATCTGGCTCAGTGTCAAGCATTTACACCAACTGTAGTCTTACAGTACCTGACAGCAGAAAAGCTTTATTCCCCTGGTGTTTGGGCACAAATGGAGAAATATTATTGAAATGATTATCTGCATCAAGACTCAGATTTGCTTTGACATTTAGCTGGCTCTGTTTAATCCAAAGGGTTGTCTGAATGAATAAAGAGAAGGGTTCCTCCAGAAGATGCTATGAGCAGCCAGGGAAAGCCAAATGATTAATGAGACTGAAAGGCAGGGTGGACCTGCCCACCTCCACCCAGACCTCAATGCCAAGAACTGAATATGAAATTAGTCTAAAGCTTTCCGTGGCTTGTCAGGAAGATTCTTCTATCCTTACATGGGCTCTCATTTTGGACTCTGGAACAAAAGAAACGGATACCTTACCCAATATGGAAGAAATAGAGAAGCTGGGAGAGTGCTCATGTTATAATCAGAACATTTCACATTCAAACACTTTTTGCTTTTAACAGCTCTACCAGAGGCATTTAGATATTATGTTAGGAGTAGAGTCTCTCTTAGGAATCAGAAAGCTGCAGCTTGTCGCTTGGTTTCTGTTTTGGCAGCTGGTTTCTATATGCTATGGTCCTTATATCAGGATAATTTCTTTTGGCTTAGAATGCTGTGTTCCTCTGGTTATTCTGTGCTGCCATTCATTTTAAGATGCTATATTAAGCTGAGTTTCTAGAAAAGTGAGGTACAGTGCTAGTTTTAGCATTCACCTGTGCTAGCAAAGTTCAGGCATTTAGCCAAAAAAGGGACATCTTTCACAGTCAAAGGAACTTAGTAATAAAATAAAATAATTTAAAAATAACAACAGAATAATAACAACAATAATAGGATAGGTACCTTAATTTGGAAATCTTTATCAAAGAGTTCCAGGTTCTAGCTTGTTTTTTCAGGTATATCGTACCTTTTGGAGGGAGAGTTTTAGTAATGATTGTTGATTTAGATTTGAAATTACTTTGGTGATTTGGTTTTAATAAGAATGTTAGACATGATTTCCTTCCCACTCTTACTTTTAATTAACTTTTTATGGAGATATGAATGAATTCTAATGAACACAATTGGCAAACTAATTGGTTTGTTTCAGAGCACAGTGAGTGATCAGTATGCTGGCAACATTGATATACTATTCAAGGATGTCAAACAGTTTTTGGGTTAATTTTCTGGCAGAGGTTAGTTGGGGAAACTGCTTAAAATATGTACTGTTTTTGATTTTCAACTAAGTGCCTGCTTTTTTAAATATTCAGTGAATTAAAAGATATCTATTCCTTTGAATTTATAGTGTCTTTAAATTATCACATTGCCACTGGGGAGTTGCTTTGTGTATTCTGTGCATATTAACAGAATACTTTTACATGTGTTATGCACATGAGAATATTAAAGATAATTTTGAGAAGATAAAGCACTCATATTGCAAGAAGAAAGCCAAGGATATGCTCCTCTGTTTAAAAAATTATTTTTAAAAGTTGCCACAAAATCGAGAGTGGTCAAAACAAATCCTGAAAGCATCCATTTACAGAAAAATAAAGCAGAACTCCAAGAGGTTACTGTTTTGCCAGGGTTCTCACTTTAAAGGTTTTGCTTAAATAAATCCCAGTGAAATGACATTCTTTTATAGTGTTAAGAACAATGAGCGGGTGAGAAAATATATTATGACATAGTTAAACACAAGGCTATAATTTCTAAACTGCATAAATTACATGTTTTTCCCTATTATGATACAGACAGCCAAACTGAACATTTTTGAAAGAAAATGACCAACGTATGATTAATTGCAAGCTCACAGATTTTGCAGCTTCAAGAGTAAATCAACTGCTAAGAAGTGCTAACTTGCTAAAATATAAACTAATTTTAGTCTCTAGATATTAAAATATAATCCATCTTCTTCCTCCATTGGGAAAGCTAATTAGAATTGTGACTGGCAGAAGGAAGAGAACCCAGAGAACACAAGGATTAAGTTCACACGCTTAAAACCTGAGCCCGGAAAAAGTGGCCAGATTTTTTATCCTTTACGTTTTACATATTTGAGTTTCCTGAAACCAGCTTACGGTAATGGCTGCTGCCCAAATGTGCAAGTGACAGAAGAGAGAATTTGTGAAAAGAACACGTTTAGTTAACATAGAATGCTATAAATATAATGTGGAGATATAAAGAAATGGCCCATGGATTCCATTTGTACACTTCTCAAAAAATCTGATTGTTCACATGCAACACATCTAACAGCTAAGGTTTTGGAAAGGCCATCAGATAAGTGGCAATTGTGTTTCGAACCTTTATATTCTAGGAAATCTCCCAAACTGGGAGCAAGTCTTGACTTCAAGTTGGCTTTACCTGGGCTCTGAGAATTCTTTCATTGGAAGTTAAGGTAAAATTTTACAGGGTTGGAAACGCATAATGAATAAATAGATGTCTTACTCACACATTCAGAGCTCTCATTGGTAAGTTCATATTTCTTGTTTTATATGGCTAAGGTCTTATTTCACAGAATTGTCATTTTGACACATTTTAAAAGCATAAGTACACTATTTACCCATTTCACAGTATAACTGTGGGATTTTTCAATTGAATAAATAATGGACATAGTAGAAATGCAAAGGGAAGTCTCCTTACCAATACGATGATTTAGTGTGAATAAGTGAGTGAATTAGAATTGCACAGTTTCAAGGAGCAGCAGTTTTATAATAGTAACACATTTTTTAAATTTGCCACTGAAAAAAGATTCAGGCAAACATTTCATAATAGAAATAGAAGACTACCAAATGTGAAGTTGATATTCTATGAACATTTAAAAAAATTTTTCAATGGATATTTTTATGTACATTTGGGATAAATGTATAAGTCTGACATTAAGCTTAGTTGCAATATAGCTTTTAAAGAATAGCATGAGTTTCCCTAAAGCCTTTTCAGTAAATTCAGTATGCATAACAAGACAATGAGTTTCTCATTGAGTTTTGTTCCAACTAAGTTTACGCACATTCCTTTCCCTGCCCTTCGTGAGTAATGATTTTAACTGGCCAGGATTCCAAACTCTAAGGTAATAGTCATAATGAAAATAGTAATTGTGAGAGGCATTCTACGTAGAGATTAAGAACTAGACTACGAGAGTTTTATTTTGACTCTACCACTTCCCAGTTGTGAAATAGTGAAGCAATTATTTAAAATATCTGCCTTAGTTTCCTCATCTACAAAATGAGAACAACAATAGTACACACCTAATTGCATTGTTACAAGGATTCAAGATATTGATACATGTTATATATCTGGACCAGTGCCTGGCACATAGTATGTGATTAATAAATATTAAACCACATACATATCTTAAACATTATATGGTATAGCCAATGTATAATATGCATGAACCTACGGCAACAAAATTTTCCTTCTTTCAGTAAGGTTCTTTGTCTTTGGTTCTTCAACATAAGGTAGGATGAAGCCAAGATAATCTGGTAAGATGAAATGAGAGCACAGGTGTGGAACACTTGCACTCCTACAAAATCACACCCATGTCTAAGGATACATGACATGTAGAAACGGAATATATCACTGTTTTTTAGTTCACACCTGAGTCATTACTATAGGATTTTAGTCAGAAGTTTATGATTCAGCACAAATAATGGTATTATTTTCAAAGTACCTAACACTTATTCATCAATCTATAAAGATTAACAATTATAATATGGACATTATTCTCTAAGAAGAATTGTCATTTTAAATGCCTTCTATGTGCCAAACACATTTATTTCAGTTGTTGCTAATTATCACAATGCAAAATGTTTACTGTTATTATTATTCCCATTTTAAATATGTATAAACACATTCAAAGATATTATTTAATGTACTCTGGATCATAAACTTGTTAACAGTGAAGTCAGTATTCAAATGCAAATTTAAGTTTAAGCCAGTGTTATTTGTACCACATTATATATTACAGGAGATAAGAAAGCAAGATTTGAAATATGACCATGCTTCTAAAAAAATTAGCTTTGCTTTTCTTTGATTTAGCAACCTGTACAATGTTTGAAAGGTGGAAACTCTGTATTATTTATTTAATATTTTAAGAAACAGGGTCTTGCTCTGTCACTCAGGCTGGAACTCAGTGGCATGATCATAGCTTACTGCACCCTGGTACTCCTGGGCATAAATGATTCTCCTGCCTCAGCCTCCTGAGTAGCTGGGACTATAGGTGCACTACCAGGCCTGGCTTAATTTTTTTTTTTTTTTTTGACAGAGACGGGGGTCTTGCTAATTTGTTAAGGCTGATCTCTAACTCCTTCCATCTTGGCTTCCCAAAATGCTGGGATTACAGATTTGAGCCCCACGCCTGGCTCTGTGGAAAATTTTATCTCTAGATTCTTAGTCAAGAACCTAAAAATACGGGATAAAAGGAGCTGTAGATGTCATCTGATTTATCTGAAGTACCGCTTTCTCACATTAACTATTTCCATTTCATTGCCTCATCAAGTCATCAATGCTCTTAACCCAATGGTCTCTGAATTGTATCAGATTATCCTAATTGTTCTGTGTAGCAGCACAAATCTGCTTGCAGACTAACTCTAACCCATCCGGGACCAATCCCTTGACATGACAAAATGAAAATATCTTATATATGTTATTGAAGTCTCAGAAAGAGTAGAAAAAAAGAATGAGTGAAAGCAATATTTGAAGAAATAATGTTAAGATTTTTCAAAATTTAAAAACTGTACTAACACACAGATTAAAAAAAATTCTATAAACCCAAGCAGGTCGAGTATAAGGAAAAACACACCTAGACACATAGAAAAAGATAGCTGGATACTGAAGACAGAAAAAATATTGAAAGCAGTCAGAGAAGAAAAGACATGTTGCTTTCAATGAAATGGTAAAGAAATGGACAGCCGAGTCTTCAACAGAAATTGTGGAAATAAAGACAGTAAAATTACATAAAACGCTGAAAAAATTGCTGTCAACATAGAAGTATCCAGCAAAAATATAAAACTGTACAAAGCAATGGAGTGCAACCAAAAGGGTAAGTATATGTATGTAAGTAAATATTAGTGGATTTTGATTGGCACTGAATATGCAAAGCAATAGTAGTAATGTTAGAGAACTTTAAATATATGTAGAGCTAAAATGCATGAAAATGATAACATAAAAATTAGGAAAAGTAAATTGAATTAAAATATTTTAAAATTTTAGCATTCTTAGGAATGTGGTACAATTATTAATTTTAATAATAAATCAATCTACAATAAATCAAGAGTGTATCTTATAATCTAGGGTATCCATTAAAATAATGTTAAATTATTTGGGTTAATAGAATAATGAAGAAAGAAATACATTAAAAGAAATATAAGTAGCATAAAAGGCAATTAATGGAAACAAATAGATGAATAGTAAATACAAATCTAAATGTACCATTATTTTACTATAACTGTAAATGTACTAAATGTTGCAATTTAAAAGACTAAAGTTGTCAGATGGGATAGTATGTAGCAAGAAAGGAAAAGGCAAAAACAAGGAAGGGAAAAATACTAGCCAAAAGCAAAATCAGACACAAAGAAATAAGAAAGAGTAATCTGCCTCAATAAAGCAAAGAGCTAAGAGTAGCAGAATTACACTAGAGCAGAAGTAACAACAATGGGAAGAAGGAATCCCCCTGAGAGTGGGGAAGCTTAATGAGAAAGCCACATTTTTATGAAGTAAGGAGAAAGAAACAAGTTAAATTTAGAAAAAAAAAATAGTTAAAACGACATAGTAGTGTGTCGAATCTCATACTGGATTTATTAAAACATGAATAATGCACTAACTTTTAAGTTTATTTTTGTTTCCAGCAGTGTTATTATTGAAGCTCATAATAATGATCAGTACTTATCAAGAAAACGTTAAATTACGTTGAGTATACACTATTTTCAGAGATTAGGAAATATGTGATACATTTTGGGAAATTTTCCACCCAAATAAGGAAGCATTACTGTAAAAAGTGATGCATGTACATTAACGAGAAATTCAGGATACTCTCCCTCACGACTCTAATGATAACTCCTTCTCTTATGTTGGAATAATGAAGGACATGAACTTCATGTCATGGGGAACTAAGTTGGGGACATGAGAAGCATTTAAAATTAGCTGATAAAAGAGTGTGGGAATAGTCCTAAAATACATAATAGAATTGTTAGGGTCGTGTTTCTCAAAATTTGAAAGTGATATGAATTATCTGATGTTTCTGTTAAAATAAATATTCTTATTCAGTAAGTCTGTGGTGAGGCCTGAGATTCGCAACAAATTGTCAAGTGATGGACAACACTTGGGGTAGACAGGTTGAGAGAACACAGAGCAGCAGGTTCTTAAGATAACAATCAACAGTTGATGAAAATAACTTATTTATTTTATGAACACTGCTCCCATGGTTCTAAACTCTGTCAAGTCAAAAGATACTCAATAGAGCCCAAAAGGAAAAATATACCAAAAGAGCAAGTCATTCAGGAGATTTAGAAAACTTATAAAAATGGAACAAATATACACTAAATTATTTCCACGAAGGTAATTTTTAAATGGGTTTGGAATTTTTATTCTACAAAGCAAAAGCCTTTTAATGCTGCAATTGTGTCTCAGAACTATCAAATTCAACTTGGAAAAACAAACACTTCCTTAGAAAAATTCTTACAGGGAAGCTGCAGTCATTTTTGATTATGATTTCTAAACTATAATTCCTACCAAATTTCATATAAAATTAAAACCCAGGGTCATATAAAGCTGCCAATCAAAACACTGGCAAATGAAAAATGCACACAGTAAACATTTGTGAAAATAACGTAGCAGTTTTCTTCTTTTATTAAATTTTGACTGAACAAATGGTAAGTGCTTTGGTGTCAGAGAAGCTGCAAGAAGAAAATGCAATGAGGTTGGAAGCAGTGTGTTATAAAGATTAAGATAACTATATTCAATTATCTTACTTGAGTATTCCCCTTACCCTATAATACCCCTGTCCTCAGACCAAAACTTAATCACTAGTTTTAAAACCTGAAAATTTCTGGGAATTCTTCATGTTGCCTTATTTTTGTGATTTTTTAGCTCTGCAAATACTATGAAGAAATCAAGAGCACTAAAGTATAAAATAGTTTTTCTAAAAAAAAAAAAACACTAAGGGAAATAAAGTATACTGAGGTGTCTTAAAAGAAATCTAATTCTTATTAAAAGTTCTATGTATATAGGGTTTAAACCAATATTGTTTAAAACCAATATTGTTTAAAACCAACGATCATCTTTCCATTTAATCCCATAGCCAGAGTAATGAGAGGAAAACTGCATAAAAACATTAAAGTAGGAAATATGAAAATTTAGAAGAAAGACATAAATTTGCATAATCAGAACTGAGAAAATCTAATTAGAAGAAGAAAAATAGTAATAGAATCTTCTAGCAGTTTTCTGGAAAACTTTATATAAAGGTAAAGATGAAATAGGAAACCATTTGGCACAACAGGACAAAGAAATATTGATTAAAATCCTGACAGTTCTTACAAAATAAATATTATATTATAAAGAGAAGAAAAGGAGAAAAGTTGTTCAAGTTTAGAAGTGAAAGGAAGACTTAGAAAAGCACTTTTTAATTCATAATTTTGAATGTATACCTATGTAACAAACTTTAAAATGTATGTTTACACTGTAATTAGTTTCTCAAGATCTTAGTTTACTAAAATAACAATGAAAATATCACCATTATCCTCCTTCACAGTTACTTGTTAAACACAGCTCCATAACAGACACTTTCTAGACCCTGAAAACCCAAAAAGTATAAAATATGGTGAAGTGTTCTAAGTAATTACAAACCAGTGGAGTGGAGAATGTATCATCTTATTTATTCATTAATTTATTTCTTCATTCAATTTGTATCAGCGCAGTGAGTACCAATTTGGTACAGAAGGCCACTAGAGAGGAAAAGATGAATACGGTAGAGTTATTGGCTTCAAGGAGCTTATACTTCAGTAGAGAAAATAAATCATGTGCATAAATTAGGTACAATATAGAAGACATCAAATGATGAATTACTCCTCTGTTAGCTGCAGAATCAAACACAGGTACTGAGACAGGCCCCTGAACATTTCTGGAAAGAATATTGAGTTTTCAAAGAAAGAGAGAGAGGATGTACCACATAACGTCAGTGTTAGAACTATTACTTACGGATGATGAGAACAAGGAATGTTTTCTTAAAGAAGTGACTTAAAAGCCAAGTATGAAAAAATTAATAAGGTTTAAACAGAATGATAAAACAGGGAAGGGTCATGGGGCAAAGTGAAGAGCAGGGACTCTGAAATAGGAAAAACAGGAAAAGCATAGGGGAAATGGAAATAAAGCTGACGTGGTTTGGCTTGAGTATAAGAATGCATATAAGGAGACATTTAATACAGGTGGCTGTGAGTTCATACGTTAAAAATACTCTATCTCCTGCTAGCTTATGGATTTGTAAGGTATGAACTCACAAGCCACGTGACCATCAATGATAGACTGGATAACAAATACGTGACACATATACACCATGGAATACTATGCAGTCATAAAAAAGGATGAGGTCATGTCCTTTGTAGGGACATGGATGAAGCTGGAAACCATCATTCTCAGCAAACTAACACAGGAACAGAAAACTAAATACCACACGTTCTCACTTGTAAGTGCGAGTTGAACAACACATGGACACAGGGAGGGGAACATCACACACCGGGGCCTGTTGGGGGCTGGGGAGCTAGGGGAGGGAGAGCATTAGGAGAAATACCTAATGCAGATGATGAATTGATGGGTGCAGCAAACCACCATGGCACATTAACCTACGTAACAAACCTGCATGTTCTGCACATGTATCCCAGAACTTACAGTATAATTTGAAAAAGTACTCAAAACACACCACAAGCGTGCACACCCTGGCAAACATCAAACAACGACAGATAAAATATTTCAAAAGGGAAAACAGTCAGATGTAAGAACAAAAGGAACATTTCTGTGAACCAGAAACTGTCAGAAATATAATCAGTAAGTGCTGAAGTAGCTTGTCTCCCCAAGTAAGAAAGAAGAGTCTAGGAATTCAACTGGTGCAATCTAATGGGAATTACTTACACCACTGGAGGCAGGAGATCATAGCAGGTATTGCTGCTTGCTGGCTGAGAAGTGTCAACAGCTGCCCAGGCTGACCTGTGACTGTGCTGCCATCTAGGACATTCCCTAGAACTAGAGTCCAGAGACCAATAGTCCAAATTGAAGATTCTGAGATCCTAAATACTATATAAGAAAGAGTTGAAATTGAGTGAGAAAAATAAAATTTCACTCAAGAAGAGTTTCCAAAGTAAAATTTCAAGAGACGAAATAAAATAAACACTAGGAAAGATAACACTCAAACAAAGGGAAAACAGAAAATAGACCACATGTTAAATATTGAAAAATATGTTTAAGAACGTTAAAGAAATATGGATAGGAGTATCATTAAAATAGAAAATTAAGAAAAAGAAGATAGCAGCTAAGAATAAGGAAAGAATACATATGAAAAACAGCAAAGTAGAACTCATGTAAATAATCACTGAAGAAAAAGATTACTGCCAAAAAGAGGATTACTAAGTTGAAGACGGATGAGAAAATTATTCAGAACACAACTTCAAGAGATAAGGTTAAAAATATGACAAAAAGAGGCAACATCGTAGCAGAATGACAAGAGAGAGGAATGATAGAGAAACAAGCAAAGAAATGACAAATAATTGTCCATAATTAAAGAAAACCTTAACCTCTCAATTTAAAAGAAAACACAGATTTTTAAAATGCCCAGACACATTGTATGAAACTGTAAAACACTACAAATAGAAACACTCAAACGTATCAAGAAAAGGAAGAATACTTACAGTTGAAACATAGATCAGCAGCATGATTCTTACTAGCAAAAAATATGCCAAAATATAGAATAATAGCTCCAAACCATCCAGCTAAACTTTTAAAGGCGAGCACAAAATGCACACTTGCAGATTTGTAAGAAAGCATTTGCCACTCATTGGCCTTCACTGAGAGAACTACTAAAGGACTACTGATACATCAGCAAGAAAAATTGTCATCCCGTTCATTCCGTAGCAAATGCTTTATGAGAACAACCTATATGGTAGACATTGTTCATATGCTAAGAATAGAATGGCCAAAAACAAAAGCAAAACAAAATGCAAAGTCCCTGCTATCAAGGCGCTTTTACTGAAGCTGGGGAATGGTACAAACTAAAAGTATATTACTTGCCCTCAAATAATGATGAGTACTATGAAGAAAGAACAACAAAGCAGAGTAAGATAACAAATAGTGAGAGTCTTATTGGTCGGCATGTAGCAGTCAGTAGTCCTTGAGAGCTTTTAAACTCTTCTGGTCTCTAACGTTGCCAGCCCTTCACCCCTACGCCCCAGGATAGAGACTATGCCTTGATTAGGTCCCAGATCTCCCAGGGAGCACCTATGCGTTTCGTTGTTTGCTAGGGCTCCTGAATCCACACTTCCTTTAAGGTCATCCTCATTTGCCATTTCGAAAGAAGGCTTTGAAGGATGTGCCTTTCTTAGCCACTGAGCAACTTACTCATTCACTTTTAGAATGTAGAAAATTGGGTGCCCAGAGGTGTTTTTGACCTCTCAAATGGATTCAAACTCTTTTTGTCCTGTCCATGCTGATAATGTGGTTGCCAAGAGTTCTCTCAAAAACCTTACTGATTTTCCTTATGTTTGGTTCAATGTTGAAAGCCACACTCACAATTCTTTTGGAGACATACCTCTTTCTCTAGTTTTAAAAATGATATTTAAATGCATCAGATTTACGTGGGACCATCCCTTAAGCTTTCCAGGACCCCTTGTATCCAGCTGAAAGCAACTACCAGACTTAGAAAACATAAAGTTTGTTAATGTCTTAATTCATAAGTCTTTCCAAAAGGTGTTGATAGCCACACCCTTGATTTGGTCTTTGCACTGAGACCATGTTTTACTACCAGTACCTGAATTCTGAGGCTGTCATAAAGGTTACACATTTTATGTAGTGAGAAACAATTTCATTTATATCACTAAAATCTACAGATTCTCTATATTTTCTTTAAATTCTTCTTGCAAACCAGCCAACTATTTTCTGAGCTTATCTCTGCTTTGTATTACCTTTTCAAATACAGCTAGTAGCTACCAGAGGCAAAGTCTCATGGCAAAATATAGGAATTCCAGAGGGCAAACCCAATCATGTAACTCTCTGATCATGCAGTAATTCAGGTCTCTGATCACATCACATCTTGTAACATCCCATTTGGACATCATCCCATATGACCAAACTCAATGTCGATTGGACAGAGAAGTATACTCCTTTGGAGGTTGGGTGAGGAAAGGAGGAGAGAATGTTTGTTGACCAATTATAATACAGTCAACCATACATAGGAGTAATATGTAAGGTTCTAAACCTTCACAGAGGATAGAAGACTATATGTCAAAACAGATAGTACTGAGGCTGTAGAGAGTATACATAAACAGAGAGGACGTTGTTGCAAAGGACTGTTTGACAATAGTTTGAAAATGGCAGGGGTAGAAAAACACATGCATACTCCTCTTTATGGTCTCAAAAAAAGAGGAGGCAGAAAACAGTAGCTTCTTTTAGGGATGACTTTAAAATAATTTGTATATACAAGGAACAGCCATTACATATATTCATATACATATGTTCCCGAATGTTGGACCTAGAAGATTTTAAAGCTGAAAAATCAGCTATTCAGAAAGGCATCATCCATCTCCACCTTCAAGTAAGAAGTCTCTTTTATTTTGGGTGTCATATTAGTGATCCTTTAAATATGTAGATATAAGACAAGTGGATATTCCCAGAGATGGGAAGAAGGTTAGGCCCTGAAATGTGGAAGCTACAGGGACTTGACTGAGTTGTTTTGATGTCAAATTTGAACATGTGGATTATGAGTGGACACTTCCTTTCTTTTCTTCCCACTTCTCTCCCTTCCTCCCTTTCTGCCTCTCTTTCTCTGCTTCTGTTTTCCTTCCTCCATTCCTTTTTTCTTTCTGTCTCTGTTTGTTAAAAAATATTTTATTTTGAACCATATCTATCACATGTAAAAATAGGAGAATAGCATAATGAGGTCCCATTGCACCTGTCGCTCAGCTTCAGCATTTTCATTTCATGGCCACTATTATTTCATCTATACCCCAGCCATCTTCCTTACCCCAAGATTCAGAGAGAAGTAACCCTAGATGTACTATTATTTCATTCTAAATAATTCAGTAGAACTGCCATTTCTGATAGTTGTATCTCATTTACTTTATCTATAAGCTTTCAGTACAATTTTGTCAAAAGTGAGATTTGGTGTGTATTTTGCCATGAAAAATTATGATGGTGGCATGTGTCTGTAGTTCCAGCTGGTTGAGAGGCTAAGTGGGGAGGATCACTTGGGCCCAGGAGCTCTGATCACACCACTCTACTCAAACCTGGATGGCAGAGAAAGATCTTGTCTCAAAACAAATCAAAAGCAAACAAAAAAGAAAAAAGAAAGAAAGAAAAGAAAAGAGAAAGAAACACTTGTCCATGTTCAGAAAGAGTAGCTAGGGGAAACTGTATCTTTTACAGGATTGGAGTGGGGTTGTTAAGACAATTACCCGGAGCAGAATTTTGTGCATGACAGAGAGGGGATCTCAAGAGGGAAGGGCGTCTCAGTAAGGCAGCAGTATGGGGCATGAGAAGAAACCCAGAGATGAGGTCCATGAGAAACAGGCCTCCTGAACGGTACTTTTCAAACTCTAATCTGCTGTCCATTAGTGGTGAATAAAATCAGTTTCCTGGGTAACACCACCAAAAAATAAAATAGAATATGTACGAGACTAGAATAGAAAATGCCTGTACACATAATGTGTTTTAAGCTACATGTATGTTTTAAGCTACATAATATGTTTTAACTACAGTATTGTTTTTGCCAACTCTCGCGTGGGTATACTGGGTCATGATTTATAATACATTGATGACTGACAATTATGGCTACAGATATTTGAAAAGCATCACTTTAGAAACTCTGAGAAATTGCTTGGGTACACTTTGAGAGGACCTGGAGTTTATGACAATATAGCCCGTAGAGACATGTTGAGTTGGCTTCCTGAGTATAAGGACTCACTTTGCTCACTAATATTTTCCTGGCTCCTTGCAAAACATCTGACACACAGTGGGTTCTCGATAAATATTTGCTTAATAAATGAATAAAACAAATAAATGTATTTATGATTAGCTAGTGACTTGCCTTCTTGTGCTCATTTAAGTGACATAATTCTGTGATTCCACCGTTCTCTAGGGCCTCATTGTCAACTGCATCTAGCTGCTGCTGATGAGGCCCTCATTGAAAAGAGCCCAAGTAGACATTCCTGCTCTTTAAAGCCTAGGCAAGATCTAGACTCATGTCTATTCCAAAGTGTAAAGGAGGCTGGAAAACAGAGTTCAGCTGTGTGCCCAGGAAAAGAAAGAAGTAGATTCTCTAGGCAAATGGCACAGTTAAATAAAGCATACACAACGGCACAGTTAAATAAAGTATACATAATACAGACCAAATAAATAGTATGGTGAATGTTTTCTGTTCCAGTGAAATTGAGAGTGATGTTTGAGAGGTTAATTGAAAAGATGAGTTAAAGAGAGAAAATTTCAAAAAGCTAACATATAAATATTAAACATTGATTTTTAACTTAATGTAATTTTTTTGCCAATTGTCAGTGCAATTTGAACATTTAATATAGGTCTTCCATTGGATATATCTTCCATATAAAAATAATATCCATAGGGCAAATGATTTTCAGGTTTTCAGGTTTATTTCTTGAAGTTGGAGTGAAAACTTGTGAATCAACTTTCATGCAGAATTATTCTAGGTTTTTATGATTTTTCAAACTATTTTTTCACTTATATATAGGCTGACATCATATTTTATTAAAAGAACTCTGATTAAATCTTTCCATTATTTTCAGTGTTTTAACAGAAACAGTTCTCTGTTATTCTATGTTTATTTCATTAGCTTAACATATGAAATTATATCATTACAATCTGCACTGGAAACAAGCACATTTGGGAGTAAACATCACTTATTCTTTGTAGGCATTCAAATAAACTTTGGGATTCGTTCCTGCTGGTAACCTATTAACACAAATATTCAGCATGTTGTAGGGAAAAGTCAGTAGTTTTCACCGAAAGAATGGTGAGCAATGGAGAGTTGATTAAGGGGAGGATGATTGAGATGGCTTCATCTGTTCATGATTAAATATTGCTTATATAATCAATCTTTGTTGCTACACCCTTAAAATGCTCTTATAATATCTATTTTATATGCATAAATATTTAAAGGTCATATATTTAATATTTTTATGTTTTCTCTTTTTGCTATTCAAACAAAGCTGAATTATATTAGAATCAATCTTCTTGGCTCAAGGCTGTAATCCCAGCTACTAGAAAGGCTAAAGCAGGAGGACTGTTTGAGGCCAAGAGTTCAAGGCTGCCTGAGCTATAGTAGCACCACACCAGCCTGAGAAACAGAGCAAGATCCTGTCTAAATAAAAAATGGATCTTTTTGATGAGTAAATTTGTTTAGTGTGTGGCTATTTTTGGTTATTAGTGAGGTTACATGTAAAGTCTTTTCTTACTCTTGATAATAATAATAACATAACAAGGTATTTCTTATACACTCGGTCCCCAGCTAAGTATTATATATGCATCAATTCTTATAATACTCTAAGCATCCTAGGGGAAGATATATTAGTATTCCTATTTCATAAAGGAGAAAACAGGTTTGAGGTGCTATTTTGCTATGATCACAGAGCTAGAGTCTAGGTTTAAACTAAGATACTTTGATTCCAAAGTCAATGCTCTTAACTGCTGAGTTAAATGTTTTAGTCATAATTGCTAACTTAGGCGTCTCATGAATTGACTCAATTATTTAAGTAAGTTTCTGCTATCTAAATGTAAAATGGGGTACCATAGGCATATGTGCAAAGGAAATTAAATGACCATCTCATACCGATGATGGCATTCTCAAGTTCATTGCAGCATCATTAATAATAGCCAAAATATGGAAGCAATCTGAGTATCTGTTGACAGATGAACGGATAAAGAAACTGGTAGACAATGGAATATTACTCAGCCTCAAAAAAGAATGGGATCATGCTATTTGTCACAACATGGATGAGCCTGCAGGACATTATGCTAAGTAAAATAAAACAGACACCGAAAGAAAAATGTAACATGATCTCATTTATATGTGGATTCCTAAAAATAAATTTAAATATATAAAAATAGAGAATTGACCAGGTGCAGTGGCTCACACCTATAAATCACTTTAGGAGGCTGAGGTGGAGGGATCACTTGAGCCCAGGCGTTTGAGGTTACGGTACGCTGTGATTGTGCCACTGCACTTCAGCCTGGGCAACAGAGAAATGCCCTGTCTTATTTAAAAAACATGGTAATAGAGAATAAATGGTGATTACCAAGTGTGGGGGTAGGCGATGTGTGTAGGTGCGAAAGAAATGGCAGGACTAGGTCAGAAAATACAAAGTAGCAGAAACATAGGAAGAACAACTCCAGAGATCTAATGTGCATGAAGACTATAGGCAATACAACTTCACTGTGGTTGAGATTCCTGTTAAATGAGTAGATTTTAGTTAATCTTGTTGCAAAAATGAAAAAAAAAAAAGGGTAATTGGGAATAATGGAGATGTTAATTTGCTTCCCTATATAGTAACATTTTACTATCTATATGTAACTCATAATATGTTGTATATCTTAATATACACAATTCATTTTAAACAATTTTAAGTGATACTTTTGAAAAAGGGAGTGGAGAATCATTGTTTTTAAAGAAAACTTTATCAATTTATTTATTTTTAATTAACAAGTAAAAATTGAATGTATTTATAGTGTACAATATGATATTTCAAAATATGTATACATTGTGGAATGGCTAAATCAAGCTAATTAATGTAGGTATTGCCTCACATACTTATTTATTTGTGAAGAGAACAATTAAAATAACTAATAATGATGAAAGAAATAATACTTTGCTTGCCTAATCCACAAGGTCAAGTGGGATTAAATAAAATGTCTGTGGAAATGATGAAAATGCTGTGCAAATGTAAGTTGCCTTCTGTTTTTAAGTGAAGAAGAAAGCAATGCTGTAATTATGCTCTTCATTTTTCTTCTTTCATTAACATTTCCGAGAATGCACAATATGTTTTTCTAACAATCCAGTTAAAATGCAATCAAATAATTATGATATGATGTGGTAAGTGTGGGAGATTAAGTCTACATCTGGATGAGGCCAACCTCTGAAGTAAGGCTTCAGAGAGGAGGTGACATATGAGTTGAACTTTGAAGGCTGAATAGGAATTCAGCGGGATGGCCAACAAGAGGATTTCAGCAGGGGAAGGAACACAAGTAAAGGCATGAATGTGTGTCACTCCTCAGCTTATTTGGGAAAGAAGGAGACCAAGATTGCTGGCATACAAGGTGTATAGGATGCATGAAGTGGCAGGAGAGGCTGAAGAATGAGATGTATTAGGGTTCTCCAGAGAAACAGATCCAATAAGAATATATGAAGAGATTTATTATGGGAATTGCTTCAGGTGGATATGGAGGATGGGAAGTTCCACAACTGCAAGGCGGAGGCCCAGGAAAGCTGGTGATGTGATTGAGTCCAAGCAGAAGGTCTGAGAATAGGAGTGGGATGAGGGACTGATGCTGTCTTGGGTCAGAAAGCCTGTGAATTAGGAGTGCCAATGTCTGGGAGCAGGAGAAGACAGATTCCCAGATGATGGAGACAAAACAAATTCACCCTTCCTGTCTTCTTGATCTATTCAGCCCTCAAAAGATTGGACAGTGGCCAACTATATTGGTGAGGGCAGCTCTTCCTTACTCAGTCTACCAATTCAAATGCTGCTCTCTTCTGGAAACATCTCCACAGACACATCCAGAAATGTTTACCAGTTATTTGAACATCCCTTAGCTCCTCAAGTTGACACACAAAATTACCCATCAGAGAAGAATTGAATACAATTATGCAGGACCATTTTTCCCTGGATAATTTATATTATTGTATATATAATATTATATTACTGTATATGTAGTCATATACTATATATTATATACTATATTACTGTATATATAATATATAATATACATTTATACATAATATACGTTTCTGTGTATACTACTACATGTTATATATATTTTACTGTATGGCAGTGGTTTTAAACCTAGTCTTCATTTTAGAATTCTCTGGGAGCTCTTAAAAAATACTAATGCCTGTGACTAGTTAAATTGGAATCTTTGGAAATGAGGACCAGGCATAGTAGTTGTTTTTTTTTAATCATTAGGTGATTTTAATATGCAGCTGGTGATCAGAACCTGTACAGCTGAATGACTAAGAAAACACATCAATATCTTCAGTCAGGCATTGTTTTTCTTGAGCAAATAGGCCTGAGGACCAGCTGCCTCCTGCGTCATCTTCAAGCATACATCATCCCGGACCTGGAACAGATGCCTACCTCACATTCAGAATTGCATCATCATTTCTCACCATGTCCCAAATACACACTTTGTATAAAATTCTTTATTCTGGTTAATGTCACCAAAATGCATCCAGTTCAGAGATCCCTTAGTCATTCTTGAGTCCTTTCTGCCACAATCACCAAATTCTTTTTGTCTGTCTCTTAATTACTCATCCAGTTTGCCTAAGTTCCCCTTATTGCACCGCCACTCCCCTAAGCCAGACCTCTGTTTCTTTTCACCTGGACAGTAACTGGCATCCTAGCTGCAATTTTGTCCCAATTCAATCAGTTTTCTATATAATTGCCTTAGTGACATTTCTAAAATATAGATCCATGAGTCATTCTAATATTGAACACCGTTTGATATTTTCTCATTAAAGAAATTCAAAACATTTTAACATAAATTGAAATGCCTTTAAAGCTACTTCACTTCCTGCTATCTGCCTCTTTCCCTTTGTTGCACTTCTCAGTGGGATGTCCACGTATGCTGTTCCTCTCTCATGGAAACCTACACTTGCTACTCTTTACCTGAATAACTCAGTTCATCCTTCAGCTCTCCTTCAGGTATTCATGCTTGACTCTCTGAGACCACAGAAACCTAGAGTACCCTTATCAAGGCACGTATGGGGCTATATTTTAACTATTGATTGAATTTAATATTTTACTCGCAGGATATAAAGTTGTGTAGTACAAGGAAAATATTTTTCTTGTTAATCGTTCGTGTCCTTAAAGGATAATGCAGTTATCGACACAGAGCAGGCATTGAGCAGTTGCTGAATGAATGTGCTAATCTTGGGGGTATAATGATACAATGATAGGCAGTACGCAGGTCCTGTCTATTAGAAGTGTGCAGTCTAGTAGGAAGCAGACGAGTGAATGGAAAAACATAATGTAATGGGATAAGTACTATTTTAGGTAAAAGCTATGGGTTTCTGTGGAAGCCATAGGAGTGGCATCTAATTCAGCCGTGACAGGGGTTAAGAGAGGTTAGTTAAACATGATTTGGATGAGAATTTAATATCTAAGCTTATCCCCAAAGGCATAAGGAGTTGGTGAAGAGCAAAAATTATAGTACACAAAGAGCAAGGTGCTAAGCAAAGTCCAAGGGAAAGAGAAAAGCAGCACAAGGAGGAGGAACTCCAAGTATTGAAGCATGGCTGAGAATTTGCAGGGAAACAGGGGGGAGAGAGAAAGGGAAAGAGCTAGCAGATCCCATATAATGAAATGGATTTGCATTGGGGACTTGATCCTGACAGCTAAAAGCTAGTAGATATCATAGGTAGGCACTTGACACGATCTGACTTAAGTTTTTGGAGTGATCACTGACTGACTCCTAGATATTTTTCAAGAAGGGAACAGCTGGAAGATCAATTACCAAACCTGGGTGGTTCAGGAGAAAGGTAGTTCCAGTGGAAAGAAGATCCGTTCAGCTTCGGGCCATTTGCAGGCAGAAATGTCAGTTTGCACATGGGATATAATTGGCACATGGGTTAAATTGTGTCCACTCAAGAAACACTTGTTGAAATATTACAGCCTACTACCTCAGAATGTTACCTTATTTAGAAATGTGGTCATCGCAGGTTTAATTAAAATGGAGCTACAGTCATACTGGGGTAGTGGGTCCCTAATCCAATACAGTTGGTGTCCTTATGAGAAGACAACCATGTGAAGACAGGCACAGGTAGACCACCATGGAAGGACAGACGATCGTAGTGATGCATCTACGAGCCAAGAAGCACCATCAAGTATTGCTGCAAACCGTCAAAAGTTAGGAAGAAGCAAAGAAGAATTCTCCTCTAGAGGCTTAGGAAGGAGCATGGCCCTGTCAGTAACTTGATTTCAGACTTCTAGCCTCCAGAACTGTGAGATAATACATTTCTCTTGTTTTAAGGAATCCAGTTTGTGATATTTTGTTATAGCAGCACTAGGAAATGAATATAGATTTTATGATACTACTACTTAATATTTTTGAACATTTGCTATGTGCACATTTCTGTTCTAAGTGATTTATGTGTATCAGCCAATTTAAGCCTCCTGGCAACTTTATGATGTAGGTACTAATCTTACAAAATATTAATGACATATAAATTATTATTAAAACAGGAAGCAAAACGAGTTGAGGAAGAGAAGGAAATTGAGGAAAAAGGAAAGGAATTGGGTTCGTTTTCTGTGTTTTGGGTAACACTTCCTTTTGAGACACTTGAGCATGCCTCAGGAGCTGCTATGGATGACAGAGGTCAGCAGGTTTCCTTTAATGGAAAAATCAAAGCAAACAAGGAACTCTACAGTGAGTGATACCTAAATCTACCAACTGTATAATGTATCCACTTGTGTCCGTGTTTCTGGTTATCTCACCAGGTGCTGATGACAAAGACCAACGTGGAAGGAAAGGAGCGAATTCTCCCTCCAGGTGCCAGAGATCACATCGTTTTAGATGGATCTTTTGGTTTGCTTTTATGGTAAGAAATGAAAGGGGCAGCTGATGTATTTAGATGAAACACAAACAAGCATGTTTGATTGTTTGATTTGTTTGAAAAGTTGTCAGCTTTATATCCATGTGGCTGATTTTCTTGAAGGACAGAGCCTATTCCTGCCCCTCTGCTTAGCACTACCCACAACCAAATGAACACTTTAGGTAGCCCCCGTGCTCTGTGGGTGGTTGCCTTGGGATTTGATTTCCTTCCTGCCTAACTGTTAGGGAAACACATTTTCTCAGAAATAAATCCCTACCATAAGTGTATCTATGAGTTGAGCCTGTAAAGTTATGAGATGAATTTTTTCTTGTGGCTTGTGGAATCAGTTTTAGAAGCCAAGGAAACAACGGAGGTGATTTAGGCTGCCCAGATGGATACGTTATAAGAGATAATTTCTGTGATGCTGAGATATGTGATAGAGTTGAGATGATGTAAATGAAGAGATTTTGTAAAGTAGAAAGGACTACATAAATATACTCCAACTCAGAGTGGTTAATAATCACTGTGTTATACAGCACACTGACTGGAAATTAAATTATTTTATATAAGCCTTGTATTACAGGTTAAACGTTATCTGAGAGAGCATTTTAGGAATTGATTTCTATTTCATCTGGAGTAGTCTTCTGGTTTTCATTATTATTTTAATATTATTGACAATGCATATTTGTTTTAGCTGACGAGGATGTACACAGTGTTACTTGCACCTTTTCCAGGGCTGTTGCAGTGTTATACTGGCAAGCATTAATTAAACTTTGCTAATGGACATAAAGGCACAGGAAAGTTGAGAGTGCTGCTTGACATCACACAGCAAGGCAGCAACAGTAGGATAAGGTTAGAACACAGAAGCCTTGACCTTCAAGTATGTGCTCACATCTCTTGCACGTTCCCTCTTTTACTAAACATTTTTAAATGTTGTATTTATACTTAAATAATGGCCTAATTAAAGAACTCAGAGCTCAATTTTCAGCTTATAAATTCTCCTAAACTGAACTCGAAGTAGAGACAGGAAATGATCACACTTGCTAATAGATGCAGCAAATGGAACCACGCTATTGTGCTCATTAATATATGGCTGACAATGAAGATAATCACAGGTTTATGTACTTTGCATTAAAATTTTCTCTATAACTCTGTAATACCAGATATTGGTATATTTGTATTCTGGGAACACATAGGTTTACGTGTCATTCTGCTTTTTAGCAATGATTTTTAATGTCCAAATGCCCAGATATTTCTTTGGGATGTATGTTTGGAATCTTGAAAAGTGAATTTGTGGGTAATTGTGAACGTGGAAGTAAGGTACCATTTCGAGTTGATGTCTGAGGAAGGTATCTTTAGGAAAATGGCAATCACCAACTCTGGCTGCAAATACATTTTTATTATTGCTTGTGATGCAATTGTCCTGTACAGAAGGAATTTCTATTTACATTCACCAAAAAGACTGTAGCAGAGAATAACAGGAGCACTAAGTACTAACTAACCAAGAGATTTTATTTGTATTTACTTATTTATTTACTTATTTGTGGACAACTGGCATACTTGATTATCCTGTGTAGGAACATTCTGTCAGTTGTGAATGTGTTTGCTCTACTTTCATGAATGAGTATATAACATTCCAAGCATTCAAAATTAACATGATCATTTCCATTTTTATGTTGTTATTCATTTAAGAATAAAAACAAAATAACAACAACAAATAATGAGTTGATGTCACTGACACTATTTGGCAGGGATGAGGTGGGGTGAGAACCCAACTGGTTCAATGAGGGTAATGTTACATTATTACTTTGAAATACTAACAGAAAAGTTTGGGGGATAATTAGGTACACACTCCAAAAAACTCTCTGGCTTCTAGAAACAACTATGTCTTTATGTTATACTACTTTGAAGCATCCTGCATTATATTTGTCATTGAGGAAGAGGAAATTATTATAAATTACGTATTTCTAACTTCAAAATAGCTTCAAACACAAATACTAATGATATGAGTAAACTAAGCTAAAATAAAATAAAATTGCATATTTACATACATGCATACATACATATATTTCTTCTCTTAGGTTGAGTCATCTTTTTGAAATGTTACCTTCTAAATCATACTAAGAACAGCATATCTTTAGGTTGTGGTTTATTCTTAACTCAGGAAAGTTACAAGTTAACATTGATTTAAAAAATGGAATATTCCCTTTTCTTCATAATCATTTCACTTCCACTAGCTAATAATACCAAAGCATATAAATGCCCATGTTTCGATCCTAAAAATACTGTTGCCTCAGGTGAACTCCAAAATATGCACACATCTGTGCTATCAATCAAAGATGAAAATGTTGGTATTGATAGGCCCTACTCTAATGTATTTTAAACTTATCACAATTACATTTTAAGGTGTTTGCAACTCACTTAACGTTTGCATTATAATCAATAATCTCTCAAAACATGTCAACAGTATTGAAATGTACTTTGGTGCTATGTGCTGCCCTGAATTTGGGAAGCATTTATTTAACTGAGAAATGGCAAATTGGTACAGTTACTTCAGTGAATCTTTTTGTATGCCTTCTCATTTCCAATACGACAAATACTTGTATGTCACAGACGCAGCGAAAGATCCAAATAAGACTCTTTAAGTTTTCAGTGTGACTATCATGAACATAATAATATGGTATTCCTTCTGCTTCATTCATAACTCTGTAGATTGAGGGATCAGAATTTAGCTGGACATCATGCATATGATATATGAGAACACAATTTAATTTGTAGTACACTGATTCTACAGTGCTGACTAAAAAAAAAATCAACTGATTTACATATTAAACTCATTTATCTAAAATAAAAATGCACAGTGAGGCAGAAAGAAAAAAATGCTTAAAAAAGATTCAAAACGTTAAACAAATTGCTTTTAATTATAATTTAAAAACTGCCCAGTTTCCTCTAACCCGTCAGTTCAAACATAATTATTAGAGTCATCTGTGCTGCCTAAACAGGAAAAGTATATCATCATTACTGAGATCAGCTCCTGAACTGAGCGTGAAAACTTAGACTCTGACTGTCCAACCAAATTTGTCAATTCTGAAAGAATAACAAAATCAATTGAGAACAAAAATTAATTAAACAAGTATTTGGACAAGTACTAAACACTCTCTTTTTTTTGGATTTTTTTTTTCATATTGTTATATTGGTAGGGTTCTTGATATAACCTTAGTTTCTGATTTTTCAAAATATGCTACTGAGCACTATGGCTTTGCAAAAACCAGTATCAGTCACATACCAAGGAGGTATAAATCCTTGGCCCTACCTAGGATGTAGTTATCCTCAGGAACCAGAGCTACGATACTAGTGTGTTTTTAGATGAGGTGGAGGTGGCTATGCAGCAATCCTGATGGATTGATGCACCACTCACCTTTGATGTCAAACTCTAAATATTAGCTAAGCTATTTTATCAAATGCTCCATCTTTAATGGATTTTCTCCCTTTCCAAGACAACTTTTGAGAAAAGCATCTTCTGTTTTGCAAAAGCCTGGATAGGTTTAAAAAATATCCATTGTTGCTTATGTTAGCTTTTTGCTTTTCAGAGCAAATTCCCTATGGCAAGTATATCATCTAGATGACTTCTGAGTGTATGAGTGTGTGTGTGTGCATGTGTCTGTGTGTATGTGTGTGTACGCTCACACACAGATATTTTAAATTACTCTTTTCCTCAATTTCTAAGAAATCAGAAGATTAAATGATTTAATTATACAGGCTCCTATTTCCCAAAATCTTATAAAGTGTCAACATCTCCTATTTCGTCTTTGCAAACTTGAAGTCTCTCATTCTTAACCCATTTATGAACATATCTGTTTTGTGTGGACCTTTTAGAGCTGACCATAGTCACACAAAGAAACTGTTTCTTCAGTTAGACATTCGTTTTTACATGCTGGTAATTATTAGGTGATAAGAGATGAAATTAGAGAAGTGAAAAGATGAAGTTTGGCTAGAAAGGTGCTTTGTCCTGTTTGTTTATTTTAATTTTACGGAAATTAAAAGGTACCACTGACTCATTTAGTGCTCCTTAACATTGTGGACTGCCTTACTGAAGGGTTTTCCCTTGTTCTCACGTTACACACACGCGCGCACACACACACAAACTAGATGCTCAGTTACTATTTATAGACTATCATCTGCCAGGGTCTTTGAAATTTCTGTTTTGCATTAAAGACAAAGAATTCCTCTTTCTGACTGCTCATTGAGGGTTTCCTGATACAAGAACATAATTAACTCTTTCCTGGCCTAACTAATTTGTGCATTTTAAAAAGTAGCCAGATATGACAAAAGTGGAGCACTCAATCCACAGGGCGGCCATTAACTGCACTCCGTTACTGTATGTTCTCAATTCAGACCACAATTACTGTCAGGGCATTGCACTGGAAGCTCCTTCTTGTACGCAAACAGGAATACTATTCATTAAAGAGCACTTTCAATAAAATGCAATCTATATTTTTTAATGAATATTTGAGAAAGAAAATACAATCTTGGGTTCAGAAACCTGGAATATGGTTATTATTCTTTTAATAACATAGACCTTCTCATGTACATATACTGACAGACGTAGAAGAAGGAAGCAGAAATGAGACGCCGGGCTTTAACTCAGAAAAAATGAAAAAGACGAGCTACAGTAAACTAAGTCAATGTTAAATAAGGATTTCCTCAACCACCTACAGCAGACACAGCTTTCTATGGGTTTTATTGATGTCCCTGGGATAGTAGATTCCACTTAAATCTTTCAAGCCCAGTTAAATATGGCAACATGAGGCACTTCAGAGACTGAAAAAAACCAAGCCCATTTAAGACTACCCCCTGCTCTAAGAATTTGCCACTCCACGCCAAATTCTCTTTCCTCTTAATGTATTTTTAATTTTAGTGACTGTGATTTTCATATTTTCAGACTGTTGGTTCTGATAAAACACCTAGTTGCAGTCCCTAGGACGTGTTTAGTGCTCAAAAGAGCCTACAATTATTTCCTTTTAATGAACTTTAAATATGAGTCAGTGCTAAAAAAAAAAAAAAAAACAAAGACAGAAATAGCAGTGTGTGTGTGTGTATACACACATTTGTAGGTATACATACACATGTATATACACGTATATATTTGCAAAAAGAAAATAAGCCAGTAGACTTGTTAAATGCAAGAGTAGTTTGCTCTGCATTGGTAATGCAGCTGCATTGCCAATTGCTCTAGAGAGCAAAAGCACTCCATAGAGTGAGAGTGGTTCTTCTTTGACCAAAAAGAAAAAAAAAAAAAAAATTCCAAGAATTCTGCTACTCAAACTAACCTTTCATTGAAAATCTAAATTGCGCTTTCCAGAAAACAACTGGATTACAATTCTTTCAGGAATGAAAAATAGGTGGATATAACCTATTAAGGTATAATAAGCTGCCAAGGGAGAAAATGCAACATCTTAATAAAGAAAAGGCAGATCACTAATTTAGAGTCCCCTAAAGAAAATTCTTTCATAAAACCCTGAATTCACGCTGGGTTATATCATTGAAAATCATATCATGCAGCATTCATTCCCTGACTCCCCACAAAAGAAACTGAGTGCCGGTTATCAAGATTATTATCAATATCCTAGTATTAGTTTTGAGTCGTACTTTAATAAATAAGATGAATAATTGTGAAGTAAATTCCCTCAAAAAGAACATGGTGTTTCCTTTCTTTTGTTTTTAGTTTGGTTACCTAGGAGAACCAGAGTTCGATAATACACTGATTGAATATTTGAGGATAGGGACATAGTAAAAATGCCTTTCAATATTGCCTAAAGCAGGTTGTTTCTCCTCTTGCCTATCATTGGCAAATGGAAAAGGATTTAGAATTTCAGAGACAGCCCTTTGCTCATGTGTGCCAGTCATGCATGGAGTGAAATGTGTTAACCTTTAAACAATTTGGGAGTGGATGCAGTTAATAGGTAAGACAGATAGTTACAAAGTCCTGATTAACTACACAGCGCATAGACATGTGGAAACTTGTATATGGTGAAAGGGAAGAGACAGCAAGGATTATTTACCGTTCTAGAGAACAGGTCCCTAGGAACAGAATGAGGAAATTCTGAACAGCAACATTGCCCTCTTTTGGTAAAACAGTGTACAATGTGTTTACCTTACTCGCAGGTGAAAGCATTTCTTCAGGACACAGACATTTTCCACATCAAGAAAAATGACACAAACTAAAACAAACCGCAGAGAGGAAAAGAGTTCACCTATATGCCTGTAAGGTGGACGGAATTTGCATACAGAGTGAAGACACTTGAAGTGACAGGTTAACAAAGAAGCTTTTAGACTCAGTCTTTCTGGGGTCCAGTTTCAGTGACTGCGGGATTCTTTAACCCTTGTATTTATCCTTGACTGCTTCAAGCCATCTGCGTTGTAATCAGAATCATGTAGCACTCAGAATGGGAACAAATAAAACAGGAGCTAGTTCCTTTTGAGTCCCCAGTGCTTAAATATGCAGGGAGTCTGCAGCCTGAGCGGAAGTCACTGAATAAAGAGCCATATCCCGCAGAAAAGACGTCCCCAGCAGTTTGTGCTTTGTGGCTCTAATGAAGCCTGCGATGATTTAGGACAGCGAAGGAAAAGGGGCCTGATGGCATCAAAGAAGAAAGAGAAAACTGTCAGGACAAGACACAATGTTAAACTAATTACTTTTATTCATGCTGTAGGTGCCAACGGCACTCTTTAAATAATACTAATTTCAGGCTTGTCTCCATCACTAATTTCCTCTGTGTTTTTCAAGTTAGAGTCCTTCTCTCTCTGGATCCTTGTTACGGGATTTTTCTACCTGATACTTCTGGAATTTAGGAATCTCTAGCACAAATGCAGATGCATTGAACCAGTTTAGAAGATTATTTATTATATTTTTCTCTTCCTGACTAGGAAATTAATCACCATTCCTGCTAGTCGCCTTTGCTAGCTTACGGGCTAAATATATTTCAAGGAAGTTATCGGTTCCCTTTAATGTTCACAGTCCTTTTAGGGACCAGGACAAAGCAAGTTCATCTTCTTTTCCTCAGTAGTTTGAGAAAAATTTTGCCTCATGAAAGGAAGGTAGCATTATGTTGCATTCTTTAGCATTTAATTAATTGTCGCTAAATAAAATACTAGTAAAGAGCAATGAGTTTCTGCAAGTGAAAATATAACTGTAAAATAAGTAATTACAGTCCTGGAGTAGGAAAGGTAACTCACATTTGTATTTGTAAATTGATTTTTCTTCTTCTTTTCATTCTTGTGATTTGGAATACCTGGACCATTATATATATGTTACCAATATTTTCAGAGTAGGATTTGACAGGACTCAAGGGTTTAGTGTTTAGTTTACATTTTCTTCATAGAATTCATTTGCCAAAAAATACTTGAATCACTTACTATACCAGGACATTAAATTACATAAAAATTCTGAGAAACTCCTTTGAGCTCTTTTGCAATTAATTTAGAAAATCTTAAGTCAGTTAATGCTATTAGTGCTAAAAGTTTACAAACTGCTTTCATATAATAGTCAGTAAGGTAATTAGAGATCTATTATTGCCTCCACTTAGCGGATGGAGAATTTGGAGATCAGAGAGTTAATACGACTGTCTAAGAGCATACAGAATGTTGATGGTGAGGTTGGACTCAAACCCAGAGTTCTAAATTTAATTTTTGTGCTCTTTTACTTTTCCTCATATGTGAGCTGGTATAACTTATTTCTCTACCTGCCTAAAGGCAAAGCTAATGGAAGTCTAGCCCTTAAAGACTCCAAGTAGCATGTAGAAGTTGAAACTAAAGTGTATAGAAATATTTTAAAAATGAAACTGAAGTTGGGCCTTCCTGTTCACTCCTGTTTAGACAGATTTAGAACTGCAACATTATCTCAATGGAAGTACATTTATAGGAAACCACATTCCACAAGGCGAAAACAAAGTTTTTACTTTCTCAATTCCATCTACAGTATCAGCATACTTCGAAGCCAAGATAAATCTATCCATTAACGTCCTTGCTCTGTCACTATCGAATTGACATCTCTCCCACATCCAGTGGCACCTCTGTACGTTGTATCTATCAGCCTTTGCAGGATTCATACCTGAAGATAAGGAAGCTAATTTTCCAATGACAGGATTTGAGGGGCCCCTAGACGGCAAAAGCAATTCTATAGGTCTGCTACCAAACACAAACAGCACTACCAGGTAAGCCTTCCTAGACAGCATTGTTCAGTTAGACCGTATTTTCACTGAATTCCCCTTTGAACCTAAGGAATTTGCTTACTATTACCTGTAGAAGAAAATGTCCTTGTGCAAATTTCTCCTGGCCAAAATATGCAAGCCTTTATAATAGTAAGAAAGAGCCAGTTCCCTATAGTCGTCTATGGCTTTCTGCATGAATGTGCTCATTGACCTTTGAGGCCAGCAACATAATTGGGGAGTGGGGGGAAAAGAATATCATTTCTTCCAGGATAAAATAAGAAAAAAAATCAGTAGTTTGCTGCTTTTTACATCTGGAAAGAGAAAGAAACAAATTTTTCCTGTCTCTGTGAGTGCTGACATCCACATACACTATAGATTTAGAGTAACTTGTGGGCTGTTTCATTTTCACATAGGAAATATAATTCAAGTAAGATTCAAGTGACATTTTCCAGCATGATGCTCAAGTTATAAATAATAATGGTTCCCAGCATTTTTTTTTTCTGAATCAAAATGAATCCAAAATGATTCACATAGGTATTGCTACTGTAATTTAATCCATTGGTCAAATAGGAGTGCTTATGTTGAAAAAATTGTTAGCATTTTTTTCTTTCTTTGTACATTTGGATCCTGGACACAAGAGGTGTCAGGATATTATTAAAGGTTACGGTCATAGGTTTCTTTCAAGAAATTACACAATGTCTTATTAGTGTATTCTGTAAAAATTTTCTAGTTTCTTGTGAATGCTTTAATTTCCTGATTTTTGAAATGTCCTCAGACATTTTTATAAGTGGCCAAATGTTATATATGTATACATACAGTTATTGTCCTTCTTAAGCTTGGTTGGTTTCTCTATGCTACTTTCCACTATTTTTATTAATACTAATTTTGTCTTCTGGTTTAAGTGATCAGTTTGAATAACAATTTATGTCAGGTGAGGGAAAATAAACGAACTTTCAAAAATGAGCAGTAACTCACTGCAAAATTGTTTGGGCTGGTGAATAATTTGATTTATTTACATATGGAGTTGCAGACTTTATGATGCCTAATGGTATCAAGCCTCAGTGGTTTTTCAACTATGTATATAGGCAGTCCCCTCATTCAGAATGGGTTATGTTCTGAAAGTTCATTTGTAAGTCACTTGCGTGGAACTCAGAATGCATTTTCTTCCAGCAACAATATTATAATGGTGATTAAGACCCCAGGCTAACCTCTCCCAATGTTTTTGCAACATTGTTTTCCATTTTCACAAAAATCCTGTAAAAATTGTGGGTGTTTTCATACTAGTAATCAAATAACACAGGAAAATAATAAAATTGAAAAGGATAGTTTTTGAAATACTGGTGCTTGAGGAAAGCAGGTTTAATTAGAGGAGGATGAGGATGTGGGTGGAGACTGTTGTGGAAATTCTGAAGGAGACTCTTGGGTACACTCAAGGGCTCTTGCAGTGCACACCACTGGCTTATGATTGAGTCTAATTTCACTTCACAATTTGAGACTCTCCTACACTCTATATTACAGGTGTATCATGAATGCTTATAAACCATAACTGAGGTCATTGTTTCTCTGTGTGTTCAAATAGAAGGAATTTGGAAGGAATTGCTAAGGGGGGAAAAAGATTATTTTGAGGTAACTGCGTGAGAGACAGGAGAGGGAAACCAACATTCACGGCAATGCCAGGACAACCACAGGCTGTTTCCTGAGGGGAAATTGACGAGTCATAAATGGTTTCTCAGAAGGAAAGATGAGCAGAGCACCGTCTAGTTCCCTGAAAGTAGGAGGTGTGCTGCAGATGCTTTTTTTTTTTTAACCCTGGTTAGCGGATCTTCTCTAGAGAAAGCTAGGGGAAGGGAAAGATAGGATGGCTTCATGTGCATAGGCTGAGTTAGGGATTCTTTCCCTGTTGGATATTTATGAGATTGGATATGTCTGTGTTCTGTAAGTGGGAGAAATAGGGAGGCATAATACATAGAATAAGCTATGTTTGCCATGCTGTGTTTTAAATATTTGTAAGCTCACACATTATCTAAAAATGCACGAATATGTATACAGAGAGGGATCAATAGATTTCAATATATGGGAAAAAGGAATGAAAATTGACCCTTGCATTTTCATAAAGGGCCCTAGTTACACTTTCTCTTAGAATTTACTTTTCATAAATTTTGAAAAAAAATGTAAAATATTGAAAACCAAATCCCTTGATAAGCTAATTTGTAAGGAGAGATTGTGTGTGTATATGTGTAGAAACAAAATTGATCCTTGAAATGATATATGTATTTTAAAAGAATTCTTAACTGTAGGTTATACAAAGAGAATAATCCCATTTTCTCCCATTTTATTCATGGCTACTTTGAAACATTGAAAATAGTTTCCTATTAAAAAGATGTTGAGAACCCCTGAATCTAAAATAAAAGTTAAAAAAAAAAAAGGATGTTGAGGTATGCCATGTAACATATACTATCCATAACTACTCCCAAGAACGTTGTGAAAAAGGTTCTTTCTAGATCTTTATAGAAACTGCAAGTGACAGATGTTATATAATTTGTCCAGGATTACACATATGCTTCCTGATGAGGGGATTTAGACACAAATATGCTTAATTTAAAATCCACTACTTCTTATAATTATGTGGATTCCGATGCAGAGAGTTGTTAGAATGTAAAGAAAAATAAATTGTCTTACTTAATTCATTTCAGGTCAATGGATTTCTTCCACTGGTTTCTGCCCAGTTCAATGGTGACCTCAGAAGGCAGTGACAACAATGAAAACAGTCCTATCCTCCAGGGTCTGATAGATCAGCTTGCTCCTTTCCTGGTGAGAGGTCTTCAGCTGACTTAGAAAATCAGTGCCACTGTCACGAGGAGGACATGTGACACGTTATTATGCAATCATTTCTACTACAGAAAAATCTTCAAATTATTCTTACAAGTGGCTATTTTACCTTTCCAGAGATAAAATTCACTATTTTTGTGAAGTTGGAGATATTGTTAATCAATGAAACTTGTAAATGGTTAGTGGAATTAAGTAGAGTCACCAAGGTTGTTTTTATTTTTTGCTATCCTTCATCATGGGCTTCAAGTTATATGAATAAGCTTCCACTTACTAGACACACACTAACTCTGGTCATTCCCAGGACCCACCTTCTGCTCGAATAAATGCATAGAAATGCACATAAAGAAAAAAAGAAAGAAGAGAGAGAGAAAAAAAAAGATTTTGAGAGGATGAGTCAGAAATCAACCAGTGATTTCAGCAAATGTATGAAAGAAAGAAAGCAAATAAGTATAGAAGAATGGATGAAATAAGAACACTACAGACTAAAACCTACCACAGGAGAGCTGCAGAGAAGTTTGAAGCCAGTTTTCTTGCAATGAAATTATTAAGAAAACCTGAGCCCAGAGTTAGCACCTACTGGAGAGGGCTGATGTGATATGCAGGAATGAAAAAAAAAATTAAAAACTTTGGAATAAGAAACTTCTGTGAATTAAAAGAACTTGTTCTAACCCAATGCAAAGAAACTAAGAACGTTGAAAAAAGGTTTGACGAAATGTTAACGAGAATGGACAATTTAGAGAAGAATATAAGTGAATTGATGGAGCTGAAAAACACAACATGAGAACTTCGCGAAGCATGCACAAGTTTAAACAGTCGAATTGATCAAGCAGAAGAAAGGATATCAGAAGTCGAGGACCAGCTCAGTGAAATGAAACGAGAAGACAAGAATGGAGAAAAAAGAATGAAAAGGAATGAGCAAAGTCTCCAGGAAATATGAGACTATGTGAAAAGACCTAATTTACGTTTGATAGGTGTACCTGAATGTGATGAAGAGAATGAATCCAAGTTGGAAAATACTCTTCAGGATATCATTCAGGAAAACTTTCCCAACCTGGCAAGGCAGGGTAATATTCAACTCCAGGTAATACAGAGAACACCACAAAGATATTCTTCAAGAAGACCAACCCCAAGGCACATAATTGCCAGATTTATTAGGGTTGAAATGAAGGAGAAAATACTAAGGGCAGCCAGAGAGAAAGGTCAGGTTACCCATAAAGGGAAACCTATCAGACTTACAGCAGATCTCTCAGCAGAAACCCTACAAGCCAGAAAAGAGTGGGGACCAATATTTAACATCCTTAAAGAAAAGAACTTTCAACCCAGAGTTTCCTATCCAGCCAAACTAAGCTTTATAATCGAAGGAAAAATTAAATCTTTTGTGAACAAACAAGTACTTAGAGACTTCACCACCACCAGGCCTGCTTTACAAGAGCTTCTGAAAGAAGCACTATACATATAAAGGAACAACCAATATCAGCCTTTCCAAAAATATATCAATAAGCAAAGAGCATTAACACAACAAAAAATTTACACTAACTAATGGGCAAAACAGCCAGCTAGCATCAAATGCCAGTATTAAACCTATATATATATTCTAATTGGATAAAAAGCCAAAACCCATCGGTATGCTGCATCCAGACCCATCTCACATGCAACGATACACAAAGACTCAAAACAAAGAGAAGGAGGAAGATTTATCAACCAATCAGAGAGTAAAAATAAACAAATAAACAAAAAGCAGGAGATGCAATTCTCGCCTCTGATAAAGTAGACTTTAAAGTAACAAAGAGCAAAAGAGGCAAAGAAGGACATTATATAATGGCAAAAGGATCAATGTAACAAGAAGAGCTAATGATTTTATAGATCAATGAGACAGAAAATTAACAAGGACATTCAGGACTTGAACTCAGACCTGGAACAAGTAAACTTAATAAACATTTACAGAACGCTCCACTTCAAATGCACAGAACATACATTGCCACCTCACACCTATTCCAAAAGTGACTACATAATTGGAAGTAAATCACTCCTCAGTAATCACATAGCATTTCATAGGTTTAAATGAAGTATTGGTTGGCTGCTTGTTTGTTATTTTCTTCCCTTATTCCTTCCTGTCTACATCAAGTATAATTGGTATAAAAGAGGTTTTCAATACCCATTACTAAACTGCATTCTAGCCTGGGCAAGAAAGCAATACTCCCATTCTCTCTCTCTCTTTCTCTTCCTTTTTCTTCCTCTTCTTCATTTTTTTTCTTTCTTTCTTTGAAAAAAAAAAAAAAACTTTGTAAGGGTCAAATGAACCTATGGTTTCATGAATGGTCAACATTCACCTCCAGGTAGAAGACAGTTGAGTTTTCTCTAAACAAATGATCTGAAATGTCTGTTAAAAAGATGTATAAGTTTGCAATCAGTTTTTAAAAATGAGAAATTTGATGATAATCTCAAAGATATTCACAGAGAGAAACAGAAAGGGAGAGACAGAAATTGTAGAAAGGGAGGTTTGAAAATATAACAATGCCATTAACAGGACTGGAGCCTGAGGAGAAAAGGTTGTAGGGGAAAGTTTTGTGGAAAAAGGAGTCAATAAATTACATGGTATTATTAAAAACTGGGAAAAAAAAATGGCTACAAAAAAAGAGACAAATTTAAATTTTATTTTATTGTGATAAGACAGCATGAGCATTAATACATTTTTAAGTGTACAATACATTATTGTTGACTATAAATATGATGTTTTATAATATATCTCTATAGCTTATTCATTTTTCTTAAATGAAAATTTACAGGGGTAGTTTTTCCCCATAGTATTGTTTTTAAAGATAGTGAATTTTAGGAAGAAAATCATGATCTCAATATGAGATAATTGAAAATATGAACATTTAAATTTGTAATTGTATTAATAGCATAAGAAAAGAGAATCCATTGGTATTGTTTTTGATGTAGAATTGGAGTTGTTTTTTTTTGAGACAGGGTCTCCTGTCACCTAGGCTGGAGTGAGTGATGTGATCATCACTGACTGCAACCTTAAATTCCTGGGCTCAGGTGATCTTCTTGGATCAGCCTCCTGAATATGTGAGACTACAGGTCCATGCCACCATGCCCAGATAATTTTTAAAAATAATTGTTGTAGAGACAGGTAATGCTGTGTTGCCCAGGCTAGTCTTGAACTCCTGGCCTCAAGTAATTCCTAATCCTCAGTTTCTCAAAGTGCTGGGATTACAGGCATGAACTGCCATGCCCAATCCAGGAACATTTTTTTATTGAGTCATCCAGAGTCATGACGTTGGACCAAGAGAGAAAAAAATTAAATTCCCAGCCCACTAATTGGCTCAGCAGTGAAAAATTTTTACATAGCCATAATAATGTTATTCTTTATATCGTTTTTCAACTTGTAAATTCATGGCCAGAGTTAGGAAGACTGCCTTTCTTGTAGAAGAAATGTAAATGTTAACAATAATAATGAGGCAAAAATTCAAGTGTAATAGACAGGAAGTAGGATACACGAAAGGTGGCAAAAAGGGTAGAGGAAGAGGTAGAAGAGCTAACATCTTTAACAAAGTGGGGAACAAAGAGATATTATTGAAAATGACCATCTCAGATTTAAAACCAAGGCAATATAAGGCCATGTATCTAAATAGCCTGTTGTATTCAAGCAACACAGCAATTCTTGACAATATTGGTTCCATGATCTTCTCCCTCAAACCCCTCTGAAAAAGTCTAATCTCCTTGAATTTCACAGTGGTAAGAGTGATCTAATTATCAAGTTGCTACAATCACTTCTATACCAAACTGTGGCAGGCAGGATAATGTATGTCTCCAAAAAAGATGTCTGTTGTTTTAAAATGCTAACCTTATGATACTTTGTTAGAGCAGCAATAGGGAACTAATTCACAAGCCAATTTACACAGTTTGTCAAGAGAATGGATTTCTGCCATTTCTCTGTCCAAGGTCACTTTCAGGCCTTGTGGCAAAAATATGCTAGAGAACAAAAAAAAATAAATATATGGATGTACAACTACATGATGTTTATTCATTCAGTCTTTCTGAGTAGTATTTCAGCCCTAGTTGCACATTAGAAGCATCTGAGGTACTTTAAAAAATAGCATGAGCCAGGCCTGACAGTAAAACAATTAAAGCAGAACCTTTGGGAGTGAGGCTTGGGCATCAATATTTTTCGAAAGGTCACAAGGTGATTTTATTGTGAAGTCAGAGTGGAAGACCAGCAGTCTACATGACTCAGGTAAGTTACTGAGAGACACAAGAGGTGGTACAATACATATACCTTTAAAACAGGCAGGACCAGTATAAGACCTTATTAATAAGCCACATTCTCCCCCTTGGTCCTCTCATGCGCTGTTGTTAGTCAACTTAAAACTTAACACAGGGAAAATTGAGGGAAGAGAAGGACACAGTAAGATAGAGATAGAGTATAGTAAATGCTCAATCTAGAAATATCTGAAAATTATTATTAAAAATAAATGCCCAAAAGACAGCCAACAAAATAAAAATCAGTTGCTGGGAGATGAATTCAATGTAGACAAAGATGAAAATTATAAAGTATCCCCAAAAGACTTCACAAACATTTTGAGAATCTCAAAAAGATAAAAGACTGAATTATATTTACTAAAACAACCCCTAAGAAATTATAAAAAATCATAAATTAAAATTATTCTTTTAAAAATTCAAAAGTGATATTAGGTGGACATGAAAGAATCAACTAGAAATGCTGAAGTTATTACTTAAAAGAGAATTAAAAAATGTAACATCTAGACAGAGATGAAGAGAGAATTCATGATTCAAGAGATAGCACCAAGGATTTAGTCCAGATTGCAACACAGAGAAACTGAGTTAAAAAAAATACTAAAGAGCAGCTAAAAAAAAAAAAAACATGTTTAGTTGTGTTTTTCTTCACATTTTTTTAAATGCTAAAGTAATGTTTCTTTATAAATTTAGGAAATATGGAAAATTAAAAGGAAGAAAAAATTTACCCATAGTTCCATCATACAAATTCAATTTCTGTGAGTTTTATTTTTGTGTGTATAATCTTCATTCTTCTTCATTTTTAAAATTACCATGTATGGGATTCTGGCTGGTTGCTTTTTAAATTTCTTTTCACATAATTGTAATTGTGCTGTATACAAAATTCTGGTTTTAAAAAACATTTCAGTAAGCCGTTCAACATCTTTAAGTCCTTTTGACAACTATGCATTTTTTTTTAAAAAAAAAATAACTATTGTGTTTATTTATTCAACAAGTTGTCCTGTGAACTGATGGTAGTTCAGGCACAGACTGTTCTGGGTGCTAGAGATAGAGCAGAAAATCATCTTCCCTTATGGAGTTTACACACAAGTGGGGAGAAATCCACATTCAAGATAATAAATGAGTCACTTACATAGGATATTAGAAGGTGGCAAGGGAGATGAGTGGTATTGGGGCAAGCTTCCAACACTAGGTAGGAGAGGAAGGCCTCACTGAGCAAATGACATTTGACTGAAGATCTGAAATTGGTAAAAGTGATGCTCCCTATTGACATCTGTGGGAAGAGTGCCACAAGGGCAAGGGAACAGCCAGTGCAAAGGCCCTAAGGTGGGTGCATACCTGGTTTGTACAAGGAAGAAGAACAAAGTGGCTAGACAAGAGTGATCATGGTGAAGAATACAAGAGCTTAGTAATATAATGGGGGCAGAGAGAAACTCACATGAGATCCAAAGTGTCAATGTTTTGACTCTTATAAGAGAGAAAGGAAACCAAACTCACTGAAATTAGTTTTAGTGGAATTTTGAGCAAAACTTTTAATACTAAAGAACTAATTGGAGAAAACACTATATACTGTATTATATAAAGAAAACGTTCAGGTCATTTCAGGAAGGACTGAATGACCTTTCAATCTTTTACTTCTGACATTGGACTCTGTATAGTAACAGTCTATTCAAAAATGCTTTTGGAAAAAAAATGTAATCTAATGGGGTTGTCACTGAGTTATGACTCAGCAGGGTATTTAATCTGCCCTTGACTTAATCTTGAGACGCTTGATGCCAGGGCACATTGACTATGGTCTCTGCTATGGAATTCTCTGTTCAAGTTATCTTTTAATTTCAAATTAAATTGGAAAGTATCCATTTGCTGCTGTGTTCAACCTCCTGAAAATGCAGAAATGTATTACTGAGCATCCAGCAAAGTGTTCTTGGACTTATCTATTCTTTCTATACATTTTGCTTTTGGGTAACAAGCAGTAAGGTCAACTCAGTTTTGGCTTTACCATACACGGGAGTCATACATTTCTTATATTTTTATGCTTTGGATTGCCTTAATGATACGTGGGATAAATACATACACATAAAGACTCTATGTGAATATGTTGAGTGTGGTGAAAAGGATACTCATAATCCATTGTGTCTTTTATGGTGGATACAACTTTCATTCAGTTAATATTTACTGTGTACTTACTCTGTGTCTGAGGCTGTTTTAGGCACTGCAGGCACACAAATTAGCATTTATGATTCCTACCTTTAGAGCATTTGAATAAGCAAGTCAACATCATGTGATCAGTTCTATGCTAGAAGTACAAGATGCCACATGAACATATAGAAGGGTCATCTCAGCCAGCTCTGGAAGTGCAGTGTTATTTTGGGTATGTTTCAAATGTTTAAGTACACATGCATGGACACACAAACACAAGTTTAGATGTTTTAAACATCTAAGAAAGCTGCATATGGGGGTGTTTTTCCAAGTGAACAGCCATTTGTAACCAGAGAAATTGGTCCTGTCCTCATCATAAAGTGAAAATCAGGGGATTTCTTGATAAAATAAAATGAACGAATATTTATCACCTCCATAAATTTTGCTAAATTTAGATGACCTGTGCTTTTACCACATTAGAAACTTCTTATTTCTAGGAGAATTCTAACCTGGGAGGTAATTGCAGCAGCTACTAGCAGATTTGCAGTTACCTGAAATCAAGCAAATGGTTGACTACATCATCTTGGCTACTAGCAATTGGTATAGAAATTGTTTTATAGATAGATGCTACATGGGTAAAAGTCAAGAGCCATTTTGAATATAAGACTTAAAGTTCTGCAAAAACAGTAATAAAATTGATTGCCTCCAATAAACAAGTTGGACGGCTGGGATTGGGGCTGTCAGTACAGATGTTTCAACAGCAGCAGAGGACAAGCCTCTGGTTTTCCCTTTCTTTGGGTATGCTCTGGAGATTAGTTGTCATTCCACTATATTTAGGACCAATGTGGTGTTAGAAGAAATTGTTTATAGTATTTTCATTGTCTACCTAGTCTGCAGCCAGGACCTTAAGTTTTCCTAATGCATAGGTTTCCTACATTAACAATCATTTTCCCCCACTAGAAAACAAGAACTCTCTCTCTCTCATGTTTTGTTGACAAGTGGTGGAATTTTGTTCCAGCAAATTTATAAAGCAGAGACATTTAAATCTCATTCCCTGGAAAAGAAAAGTGAATCAAATCCCAAGATGAAGACCCATTCTTGCCATGCTGGAAGGAGTTAGAACAGGTTAACACTTTTGAATAAAAGTACCTCTATTGGCTACAAACAAATGCAAGAAATCTGCAAAAGTTTCCTGGAGGAAGAGTCTAAAAAAGCCCTGAAAGATGGGAGGAGTTAGCCCAGGAAGGAGTAGTAAAAGAGTTTCAGGCAGAGAAAACAGCTGTGTTACCTGGAAGCTAGACGTAACATGAAACCTAGGAAGAAATGAAGAGATACAGGTTCTGTATGGACTGAATGGAGAACATGAGAATACAATATGTAGCCATGAACTAAGAAGGGCTTCATGACCATTTGTAGAAGAAATAACTGTTAAATATACAGGTTTGTCTTAGAGAGTTGCAACCCCTCTGAGTTGTGATTATGGAAAATTTGTGATTTTCAAAAGAACTGGCAGACCTCATTACAGCCATTTTTTTTCTAGAAGAAAAAGAGACCCAAATTTTAACTCTTGCATAGAAATTCAAGTTCTGAAGATATCTTCTTTCATGGACTATCACTATAAATAGAGGGGTAAATATGATTATTTAGTCTTACAAGTATATTTTTGAAGACATTTTATGTGGGTAAATGTACATTTCAAAATGTCAAATATATGAAACTCTAAGAATGCAGTCTTCAGGGTCATTATATGAAATAAAAAGTTCTCAATGTCATAGTAAACAATCTATTTGTAATTTTTTTTCTAATTTTTAGATGATGCACTATTCTTCTTGACTTTATTTTTCTAATATGCTACTTTTAAAAATCAGATTAATTTATCTTTCATGTATGTTGAAGTCATATACTAGGTCACCTTAAACTGATCCTTTTTTTCAACTGAAAATATCATCTTAACATTTTCAGTGGAATTCCAGACAGTTGGTATCATTTCTACTTCTATACTCTGTGCTACTTGCTTGCCTGTAATGTATATGCATATGGTGGTCACTCATGGTAAAGAACAGTGCATTTGACATTAGGCTGGAGGGCTGCTATCTTCATAATAATTATAGGGTTTTTGACACATGGCTTTAGATATCTTACACGGCATTGTGTGCTAGAAAGAAAATGAGCTCTAGAGACTCACATCTGAGCTTGAAACCCAGCTCTTTTATTTAAGACTACAGAAACTCGAGAATATTAATTGTCCTCACTAAGTCTCAGTTTCCCTAGTATGTGATGGGAGTAAGTGCATCATTCCAATGTAATTTTAAATGTTAAAAATGTAATAAATGTGTATAAAGTACCTGCAACATGGTTAAAACTTAATAAAGAATAATTGTTGTGGCTAAAATAATACTTAAAATAGTATTTATATAAGCTAGCAGCAAATATTTTATGGAAATTGGGCAAAAAAATTAGAAGTCTTAAGGAAATATCCTTTAAAGAGATATGTGATACTTTGTAACGATAATTTAAATGAAATTAAGAAAGAAATGATCAAGTAAAATTTTATATATTGTGGAATAAAAATCCAAACGCTTTCAATTATACTTGAGTAGTTGCTGGGTATATAATGAAATAAAATATAATTTGATAAATCTAACTTTTTAAATAAAACCTAAAATACAGCTTTATTTCTTCTTTGTTTCTGGAGTTTCTTCTTTTACAATTCATATTAAACTCAATATTTCCTGTAACTGCATTTCCATGTTCATTGGTCAAAGATTATAAAAGGACTTTTAAATCAATAAGCATAATAAAAATGAGTATATCCTATTCTTGGTATGATGAAGTTTATGCATTTTTAATAATGTACAATGCCATTATAGTATATGGTATTATAAAGTAATATCCACCTAATAAGTCATCTAAATTGTCATCCTAATCTCAGTTGGGTTACTGTGTCCTACATCATGAACTAGAAAGGAACTTGAATTCAGAATTTAATTCAGGACATTGATTTCTTAGAATAAGTTAAGAGTTATAGTGTAGTGTTGATGAACATGCTATGTCAAGAACTATTAGGAATAACCCTAATTCAAAAGAATGGCTTTTTCCTTGGATGAAATAAAAGCTGGAAAATTTATATGACCTTGAAAATCAAGGGATAGTCAAAGACAAATAATATGAATTTGCAATAGACACATACAAAAGAATACCAAAGAAGGGAAAAGCCTGAAATAAATAGACATCACCAGTGTTCCAGATAAGAAACTGAAATGTATAAACTACAAAGTATATCACTTGGCTTTTTTTTAATCATGCTGAAAAAATTCATACATACACAAAAATAGAAAAAATGCTATGAATCCCAGTGTTAACATTCAGCTTCAGTAATTATCAACTGCTATTCAATTTTGTTTTATACCTCATGCACTTCCCCTCTTTTTTCTAGACTATTTTGAAGAAAATCTCAGGTAGCATGTAATTTCATATGTAAATATTCAGCATCAAAGGATATTTTTGAAAACATAACCACAATGCCATATTTCACTAAACCAATCACTAACAATATATTAGTGTTACCATATAACCAATAGTGTTTAAATTTCCCTACCTGTCTCATATATATGAAAGTATATGTGAATTCATGTGTGCATATGTGTACACATACATACCTATATATACATTTTTACACAGATAAATATACTGTTTTTTAAAATCAGGATCTACAAAGGTGTTGACCATTTTATTGCAACTGGTTGATATATGGCTTTGTTCCATGATATTTAGGCCTAGGACCTTGATCAGATTTAGGTTCATTTTTAGTGTAAGAATAGTTAATAAATTGTGTTATGTATTGTTATATATGTCTATCAGGAGGCATATACTCTCTTGTTATCTCTGTCTCTGATGTTAGCAGCCATTGATAACCATTGTCTATATCAAAGATAAACTATGGCCCATGGGCCAAATTGTCTTGCAGCCTCTTTTGGTAAAAAAAAACGTTTTATTGGAACACAGACGCATTTATTCATTTATGTTTTCTCTATGCCTTCTTTTATGCTGTAACAGCAGGGTTGAAACAGAAACCATATGGACCTCAAAGCCTATAATATTTACCTTCTGATTGCTTACAGGAAAAATTTGCTGACCTCTGGCCTAAATCCATTATTTTGATAGATTATGAAAACAAGCATACTTTTGTTATGTCATTTCTTCTTCTATTAGTAGATTGTATTACAGTTAGTATTCAAGTAGCTGGACTACTTTAATAAAGAGAAACTTTCCCTCATCAACTATTTGGTTACCTTTAGATGAAGATTTCTTAGAAAAATCATATTCAACATTTGATTCACTAGTTTAAAAAATGAGTTGATTTCTCGGTATCTTCTAGAGGTCACCCATACATTGTTTTTTTCTTTTAATGTTACTATAGACTCATTGATTTAAATCTTTTAGATGATTTTCAATCCATTGCATGTTCACACCTACTGATGCTAGATTGTCTCAGTTCAGTCTATTTACAATATCTTCAAGTAGGCTCCCAAGGCATTTCATTATTACCTTTGTTTCTTTGCTTTGGTATGACAAAATATTCCAGGGGCCTCTTGTATATATTCTGCTCAAAATGTGGAATCAGCCGTTTCCTAAGAGATTCTTATATTCTTTTAGATAGAAATGATATTTAGAGTCCACTTTGAGGTCTAGAGTTTTTTTTTTTTTTTTTTTTTGAGACGGAGTTTCGCTCTTGTTACCCAGGCTGGAGTGCAATGGCGCGATCTCGGCTCACCGCAGCCTCCGCCTCCTGGGTTCAGGCAATTCTCCTGCCTCAGCCTCCTGAGTAGCTGGGATTACAGGCACGCACCACCATGCCCAGCTAATTTTTTTTTTGTATTTTTAGTAGAGACGGGGTTTCACGAGGTCTAGAGATTTTATTTGATCATTGCTTCTAGGATTTTTCAGTGGACAGAGATAAGAAATTTCTTTTCTTTTCTTTTCTTTAATATATCATGGATACTTGCAATTCATATTCAGGATTATAGAGTTTTTACTTAAACTCATCTATCTGACATCTGTATCCTGTTTCTCCCTTGCCAAAACTCCCTGGTTCTCAATGGCACCAGCCTAATAGTGTATTTGTTTTTTATCCTGTAATACATACACAACAGTCTGAAAATAACAATACTTATTAAATAAAGACTTTTTTTCTCCCCTTAGTTATATTCCACTAGATATAATCAAATATTCCAAATTTTAGAATTATTTGGAATAGTGTTTTACATTTTGCCACAAACGGGACCACAGAGTTGAGTTTCATATGTTGAGTCATGCTTTACTGCCTTCTCTAACCACATATTTTCCAATAACTCTGGCCAGTCATCTTGGAATTTTAATTTTTCATCTCAATAGTACCAGGATAGAGAGTGTTTGGGCTTTTGACTCTCCTTTCCCCTTTCAAAAAATATCTTCTTTTCTTGGCATGAGCAATTCACTACTGAGCATATATTCATGAAATGGAATACGTATTTTTCCTATATGGAGATAGCCAGACATATTAGTTAGGGCTGCTTGTATTGACATCACCTTTAAGTTAAGAATATAATAGGAATAAGGATATATATGGAGATAATCTGTATCCTTTCTTAACTGGAGAATCTGGCTTCCTAGAATGATGATCTACTCTGTGCTACCACTTTTTAAAATGTAGAAATGTAGGAAGGAGACCATTTAAAACATATTAGATAGAACAATGAAAACTCATATGAATTAGAATAACACATGGAACATAACATTTGATGGACCTAATGGTCTTAACTACTCCAAATAACTTTTATTTCTCATAGTCAATACAACATTTAGGTAAGATTTTACATGTAAAAAATTTTAATTCCTAGAATTTAAATAAAATTTGTCAGTGTCAACGCAGAATGACAAAATGGATATTTAACAGCACTATGCATGCCAGTAAATCACGGGGAATCTCTCTCTCTCCCTTACTCACTCTCCCTAGTGGGATAAACATGGTTTGCTACATTCAGAGAATATTACATACTGTAGGAATAATCAGAACATATTGTTAGCTCCAATTTTCCATCATTTATGTTTCAGTGCCAAACAAAAGTAAACCTCACCACACAGTTTAGTCATGGGTAGAAAGAAAATTAGCCTTTTAATGGGAGCTGCTGTTTTAAAAAGTGGCTCTCAGAGGTAGAAGATGGAAGGAAACACCATTCATATTAATGCACAATTGTTCATTGTGCTTACTAATGCTATAGAAAAGCCTCTTTAAAAACTTTTCATTCTTAACTATTTTGCATAATGTCTGTATTAAAAATCAATGTACTATTTGCCTCTGGAACCACTACAGCTAATCTGTAAGTCAGTTTGGAAGAAAACTGAACTCATAGACAAAGACGGATACTTCACCCATCTGATATGTCATGCCAACAAATGGTTTTTTTGTGCACTCTGTCAGTGTCTTAATCAGTGTCGACAGCCCTCAGCACTGACACAGCTCTGAAAGCTCTTCTCACACTTAATCCTTCAACTTGTATATGTTGTAGAGACATTCAGATGAAGCATGATGATACACATGATTTACACGGTCCTGTCAATTCTTGGATTTGTCACACATCAAAGTCACATAAGATGATTTGCTCCCTTATTGCTACCTAAACTACTTAAAGAATAAGTTGCAAAGATAATTCTTAGCATAATTTCTATGCAGAACTATTTATTGTAACTTGAGGTTAGAATTTTTATAAAGAGAGGTTTTTATAAACCTGTTATTAAGATTTTATAGTAATGAAGTTCTCATGCATAGAGGTTTTTTTGGCAACCTCCACCTAGATTTCAGAGCATAAATACTATCTTATAATCTATAGCATCATAAATAAGTTACTTAACCTTTCTACACCTCAGTTTCCTTATCTACATCATGAAGCTAGCATTAGTGAGTGCTAGTTTAGTTTATTATTTTCCTTATCTACATCATGAAGCTAGCTAGCATTAGAGAGCATTAGAAATGTTGTGAAGATTACGTTATAAATTTCATGAAAGCTGATTACCAGCTAGCATGCTAAATGTGTTGAATAAATGTTAGTTATTATTAATATTATAATTATACAAGTAATAAATTATTCGAGAATATAATGAAAAATGATCTGATTAACATGAGAAAAAAATATTGTATAAAATACTGGAAAATAATCTCAACAAGAAATGTATGGGACACGTGGAAAGAATCACTAAAATTGTGCTTAGGTAAATAAAGAGGAATACTTAGCCTTTGTAACCATGTCATTTTTTTTTCTCCAAATTGAATTAAAGTTGTGTCACAGTTTTATTTAAAATAAAGGGGTATATTTTGGGAAATCTGACAAATATTTCTGAAAGAAAAGAAACTTTGACATAGGCATAGGCAAGGACTTCATGACTAAAACACCAAAAGCATTGGCAACAAAAGCCAAAATAGACAAATGGGACCTAATTAAACTCCAGAGCTTTTGTACAGCAAAAGAAACAATCATTAGATGAACTGGTAACCAACAGAATGGGAAAAAATTTTTGCAATCTACCCATCTGACAAAGGGCTAATATCCAGAATCTACAAAGAACTAAAACGGATTTACAAGAAAAAACACAAACAAACCCATCCAAAAGTAAACAAAGGATATGAACAGACACTTTTCAAAAGAAGACATATATGAGGCCAGCAAATGTGAAAAAATGCTCATCATTACTGGTCATTAGAGAAACAAATTAAAACCACATTGAGATACCACCTCACTCCAGTTAGAATGGCGATCATTAAAAAATCTGGAGACAACAGATGCTGGAGAGGATGTGGAGAAATAGGAACACTTTTACACTGTTGGTGGGAGTATAAACTAGTTCAACCATGTGGAAGACAGTGTGGTGATTCCTCAAGGACCTAGAAACAGAAATTCCATCTGACCCAGCAATCCCATTACTGGGTATATACCTAAAGGATTATAAATCATTCTATTATAAAGACACATGCACACGTATGTTCATAGTGGCACTGTTTACAATAGCAAAGACCTGGAACCAACCCAAATGCCCATCGAGAATAGACTGGACAAGAAAATGTGGCATGTATATACCATGGAATACTATGCAGCCATAAAAAACGATGAGTTTGTGTCCTTTGTGTCCTTTGTAGGGACATGGATGAATCTGGAAACCATAATTCTCAGCAAACTGATACAAGAACCGAAAATCAAACACCGCACATGTTCTCACTCATTCGCAGGTGATGAACAGTGAGAACACATGGACACAGGAAGAGGAGCATCACACACTGGGGTCTGTTGGGGGGACCAAGGGAGGGACACTGGGGAGGTGGGGAGGTCAGGCAGGGATAACATGGGGAGAAATGCCAGATGTAGGTGACGGGGGGATGGAGGCAGCAAACCACATTGCATGTGTGTACCTATGCAACAATCCTGCATGATCTGCACATGTACCCCAGAACCTAGAGTACGATAAAAAACAAAAACCAAAACAAAACACAAAAACCTCCTAGGCTGTTCCTAGCCCAGCAGAGGGGTTTGAGAGTGAAAAAAGAAAAGAAAGTTTGAAAAAATGCATAAGAAAACTAGTTCTTAAGGAGAAAAAAGGAGGAAATCAATGAACCCGCTTTATCATGTTATAAACAAACTATCATAATAAAGGAGAAATTAAAAATTAACAGAGTGGAATAGATGTCCTGATACATTAGTTAAATTGAACTATCTGAAATTACCAATATTTAACTGTTTTTTACCTACAAAACTGGCAAATTCTTATGGTTCAACATAGTATTTTCTATGCATAAAGGTAGCATATAAGTGAATGGAAAAAGATAAAATAGTCAATAAATGATGATTTAAAAGTTAATTAGTTGGAGAAACATTAAATAAGAACTTTACCTTAATTTAAATTTTAGATGAGTTCGAATTAAGTAATAAATAACATATGAGGTGTTTTTTTAATAGTAGCCAAATTTCTGTTTGCTACAAGCAATTCATGTATCTGATGGACAAGAATGGTTAAATTGCACTGTGTGTAGAAAGATATAGTCAATAGTAAGGGTTATTTGGGAGAACACTTAAAATGTGGCAAAAAATTTTTCACCTATAATTCTGGGAATAAAGCAAAATTTCCTATTTTACATACAACCTGATTCAAATAATATATATATTTAGGATAACTTACTAAGATCAATAAATTAATATAGTAAAATCTCCATGAAAAATATATTAAAGCAAAATAGATATATAAATATTGTTAGAAGGTTAATCATGTTGTGACAGTTATAGGATTTTTCTAGCATATCCATATCTGTTTTATGTTTTTTAAGTGGCAAAACATTATAGATAAGACTTAAGTTACATCCTTTTGTGTCTCCTTATCTACACTGAGGAAATCTGATCTTGAATTTAGGGTTTATCATTTTTATGTAGTTTTAAAACTATTCATCTTCGGAAGGCTGAGGTGGGTGGATCACGAGGTCAAGAGATCGAGACCATCCTGGTCAACATGGTGAAAACCCATCTCTAGTAAAAATAAAAAAAAAAATTAGTTGGGCATGGTGGCACGTGCCTGTAATCCCAGCTACCCAGGAGGCTGAGGCAGGAGAATTGCGTGAACCCAGGAGGCGGAGGTTGTGGTGAGCCGAGATCGCGCCATTGCACTCCAGCCTGGGTAACGAGAGCGAAACTCCGTCTAAAAAAAAAAAAAAAAAAGTATCTATTCATAAATAGTGTATGTTCTTTTTATATTAAAAAAATTTTTATGTAAATAATGTATCATTTCTTATAGTTTTATTGTGATAGAACTTATATAACAATACTTTCATTCTAAGTATACAATTCAATCATCTTTGTTACAGACTTGTGTTTCTCCTATACCATCACCATAATCCAATTTTAGAACATTTGGTTTAAATTTCCTAAGTTTCTTGAACCCCTTTGCACTCAATCCTGTCCCCATCCCAGTACCAGAAAACCACTGATTTTCTTTTTATTTCTAATTATTTGCTTTTCTGAACATTATATATATACAATATTATAGAATAATATTTTGGTCTGACTTCTTAATACGTTTTTGTGGTCATTAATGTAACATAAATTGACATTTAATTCTTTTTTAGTATTGAATAGTATTCTATTTTATACTACATTTTGTTTGTTCATTTACCAAATAATGAAAATTTGAATTATTTCCAGTCTTTAACTCATATGAATAATGCTGCTATGAACATTTGTGTACAAGTCTTTGTGTTGACTTACATTTTTATTTCTCTTCGGTGGATTCCTAGTAGCAGAATTGCTGAGACATCCTTTTTCCACTGAGCATATGGCAAATATGTGTTTAACTTTTTAAGAAACTGCCAAACTATTTTCCCAAGTGGCTATAACATTGTACATTCCCTTTATCAACCCATTAGCATTTTAATTTCTCCACATCCTCACCAAATACTTGTTATTGTCTGTTTATTTTATTAGAGGCAATCAATAATGCCTAATAAAGTATCTTTTCATGTGCTTATTAGCTATTCTTACATCTTGTTTGGTGAAATGTTCATTTAATTCATTTAAATTTTACCTATTTTTATATTGGGATTTTTGTGTTCTTATGATTTGTGAGACTTCTTTACTTATTCTGGATGCAACACCTTTATGAGGCATGTGATTTGCAAATATTTTTTCATAGTCTTTTGTCTTTTTCTTTTCTTTTTTTTTTTTTGAGACGGAGCCTTGCTCTGTCGCCCAGGCTACAGTGCAGTGGTGCAATCGTGGATCACTGCAATCTCTGTCTCCCGGGTTCAAGCCTCACCCTCCAGAGTAGCTGGGATTACGGGTGCCTGCCACCATACCTAGCTAATTTTTGTATTTTTAATAGAGACAGGGTTTCACCATCTTGGCCAGGCTGGTCTTGAACTCCTGATCTTGTGATCCACCCACCTCGGCCTCCCAAAGTTTTGAGATTATAGGCGTGAGCCACCGCGCCCAGCCATTTTTAAATTTTCTTGAAGTATCTTTTGAAGTGCAAAATATTTTAATTTTAATGAAATTTAATATATCATTTTCTTTTGTTTTATGGACTGTGCTTTTGATGTCATGTCTGAGAACTCCGCCTAACTCAAGTTCACAAAGGTTTTCTCCTACATTTTCTTTCAAAAGTTTTATTGTTTTAACTCTTATATTTAGACATATAACCCATTTTGAGTTAATTTTCTTGATAGTGTGAGAGAAGAGACTAAGCTAATTCTTTACAGATGGATAACTAATTGTCCCAGCACTGTCTGTCAAAAAGACCATCCTTTCTTCAATTGAATTGCCTAGGTACCTTTGTGAAAAATAATTTCATTTCTTAAATTTCAATTCTGTTGGTCTATATTCCTACCTTTATGCTACTACCACTCTGTCTTGACTCCTGTAGCTTTAGAGTGCATTTTAAAATTGAGTAGTGGAAGTCCTTCAACTTTGTTCTTCTTTTTAAAAATTGACTTGGCTTCTGTTATCAGTTAGGGTTCACTCAGATGAGCAGATCCCATGCAGAATAAATATTAAGATATTTACTATAAAGAAATGACTTAGGGCCAGACGCAGTGGTTCATGCCTGTAATCCCAGCACTTTGGGAGGCCAAGGGTAGGCGGATCACCTGATGTCAGAAGTTTGAGACTAGCCTGGCCAATATGTTATAACCCATCTCTACTAATAATACACAATTAGCCGGGCGTGATGGTACACGCCTGTAATCCCAGCTACTTGAGAGGGAGGCTGGAGAATTGCTTGAGCCCAGGAGACGGAGGTTGCAGTGAGCCAAGATCAAGCCACTGTACTCCAGCCTGGGTGCCAGGGAGAGACTCTGTCTCAGAGAGAGAGAGAGAGAGAGAGAGAGAGAGAGAGAGAAAGAGAGAAGAATTCGCTTATGTGATGATGGGGGCTGACTAGGAAAGTCCGCCATGAGGAAATGCAGTCTCCAACTCTTGGGCACAAGTTGAAGCTGCTGTTCATGGCAAACTTTCTTCTTCAGAGATGTGTCAGGTCTGATTTGAAGATCTTTCAACTTACTGAATCAATACTGCTGAGATTATCTGGGATAATCTTTCTTACTTAAAATCAAGTGATTATGAATTGTCATCACATCTACACAATACCTTCACAACAACATCCAGATTAGCATTTGGTTGAATAGCTGGGGACTGTAGCCCAGTGACGTTGACACATCAAAAAAAAAAAAAATCACAGCTTATTCATTTATTATTATTATTATTTTTCGAGACAGGGTCTCACTCTGTCACCCAGACTGGAGTGCAGTAGCACAATCTCAACAATCTCAGCTTACTGCAACCTCCATCTCTGGGGCTCAAGCAATCCTCCCACCTCAGCCTTCCAAGTAGCTGGGACTACAGGTGCACGCCATCATACCAGGCTAATTTTTTTTTTTTTCGGTAGAGACAAGGTTTTGCCATGTTGCTCCAGCCAGTCTTGAATTCCTGATCTGCCCGCCTCAGTCTCCCAAAGAGATGGGATTACTGGCTTGAGCCACCGAGACCGGCCAAAGAAAAGAAAAGATCAGTATCAGCTGCTCTACGTCCTTTGCAATTTTATATGCATTACATTCAACTTCTCAAAAAAAAAAAAAATAGACTTCAGAGTTTTTTTCTTGTTGTTGTTTAAATTAGAATTTCATTCAATTGGCCAAGGGTGGTGGCTCATACCTGTAATCCCAGCACTTTGGGAGGCTGAGGCGGGTGGATCACAAGGTCAGGAGATGGAGACCATCCTGGCTAATATGGTTAAACGCCATCTTTTCCAAAAAAAAAAAAAGTACAAAGATTAGCTGGATGTGGTGGTGCGCACCTGTAGTCTCAGCTACTTGGGAGTCTGAGGCAGGAGAATCCCCTGAACCAGGGAGGCGGAGGTTGCAGTGAGCCAAGATCGTGCCACTGCACTCCAGCCTGAGTGACAGAGCAAGACTCTGTCTTAAACAAACAAACAAACAAACAAACAAATTTCATTAAATTAGTGTAGGTAGAATTGGCACTTTAACAATATTTTCTTCCAATCCACAAACATAAAATATCTCAATCTTTAATTTCTCTCATCAATGTTTTGTAATTTCAGTATGAAATCTTACACTTCTTGGTTACATGAATGCCTAAGTCTTTTCCACTTTTCTTTTTTCTTTCTTTTTTTTTTTTTATTGCATTTTAGGTTTTGGGGTACATGTGAAAAACATGCAAAGTTGTTGCATAGGTGCATTCATGGCAGTGTGATTTGCTGCCTCCCTCCCCCTCACCCATATCTGGCATTTCTCCCCATGCTATCCCTCCCCAACTCCCCCCCCCCGCTGTCACCCCCACTCCCCCGCAACAGACCCCCGTGTATAGTGCTCCCCTCCCTGTGTCCATGTGTTCTCCTTGTTCAACACCCGCCTATGAGTGAGAACATGTGGTGTTTGGTTTTGTGTTCTTGTGTCAGTTTGCTGAGAATGATGGTTTCCAGGTTCATCCATGTCCCTACAAAGGACGCGAACTCCTCGTTTTTAATGGCTGCATAATATTCCATGGTGTATATGTGCCACATTTTTCCTGTCCAGTCTTTCATCGATGGGCATTTGGGTTGGTTCCAGGTCTTTGCTATTGTAAACTGTGCTGCAATGAACATTCGTGTGCATGTGTCCTTATAGTAGAACGATTTATAATCCTTTGGATATATGCCCAGTAATGGGATTGCTGGGTCAAATGGAATTTCTATTTCTAGGTCCTTGAGGAATCGCCACACTGTTTTCCACAGTGGTTGAACTAATTTACACTCCCACCAACAGTGTAAAAGTGTTCCTATTTCTCCACATCCTCTCCAGCATCTATTTTCTCCAGATTTTTTAATGATTGCCATTCTAACTGGCGTGAGATGGTATCTCAATGTAGTTTTGATTTGCATTTCTCTAATGACCAGTGATGATGAGCATTTTTTCATATGTTTGTTGGCCTCTTGTATGTCTTCTTTTGTAAAGTATCTGTTCATATCCTTCGCCCATTTTTGAATGGGCTTGTTTGTTTTTTTCTTGTAAATCTTTTTTAGCTCGTTGTAAATTCTGGATATCAGCCCTTTGTCAGATGGGTAGGCTGCAAAAATTTTTTCCCATTCTGTTGGTTGCTGATTCACTCTATTGACTGTTTCTTTTGCTGTGCAGAAGCTGTGGAGTTTGATTAGGTCCCATTTGTCTATTTTGGCTTTTGTTGCCAATGCTTTTGGTGTTTTGGTCATAAAGTCCTTGCCTACGCCTATGTCCTGAATGGTTTTGCCTAGGTTTCCTTCTAGGGTTTTTATGGTGTTAGGCCTTATGTTTAAGTCTTTAATCCATCTGGAGTCAATTTTAGTGTAAGGTGTCAGGAAGGGGTCGAGTTTCTGCTTTCTGCATATGGTTAGCCAGTTTTCCCAACACCACTTATTGAACAGGGAATCCTTTCCCCATTGATTGTTTTTTTCAGGTTTGTCAAAGATCGGGTGGTTGTAGATATGTTGTGTCGCCTCCGATGCCTCTGTTCTGTTCCATTGGTCTATATCTCTGTTTTGGTACCAGTACCATGCTGTTTTGATTACCGTAGCCTTGTAGTAGAGTTTGAAGTCCGGTAGTGTGATGCCTCCTGCTTTGTTCTTTTTGCTTAGAATTGACTTGGCTATGCGGGCTCTCTTTTGGTTCCATATGAAGTTTAAGGTGGTTTTTTCCAGTTCTGTGAAGAAGGTCATTGGTAGCTTGATGGGGATAGCGTTGAATCTGTAAATTACTTTGGGCAGTATGGCCATTTTCACGGTATTAATTCTTCCTAACCATGAACATGGAATGTTTCTCCATCTGTTTGTGTCCTCTCTTATTTCGTTGAGCAGTGGTTTGTAGTTCTCCTTGAAGAGGTCCTTTACGTTCCTTGTTAGTTGTATTCCTAGGTATTTTATTCTCTTTGTAGCAATTGTGAATGGCAGTTCGTTCTTGATTTGGCTCTCTTTAAGTCTATTATTGGTGTATAGAAATGCTTGTGATTTTTGCACATTGATTTTGTATCCTGAGACTTTGCTGAAGTTGCTTATCAATACTACAGATGTCTCTGATTTATAATGATTCCACTCTTGATTTTTTGGCTTTATGATGGTACAAAGCATATGCATTCAGTACACTCCTTGGTAGAGTTACCTCTGGATGTTGCAACTATCTGTACATATGGTAAGTTGAAAACACACTTTCCACAGTTTTAGTTTAGGATATCTTCAATTTGCGATGGGTTTATTGGGATATAACCCCATCGCAAGTCAAGAAACATCTGCATTGTAAATAGAATTTTTTAAATAACTTGTAGTATATAGATATACAATAACTAGTGTATATTATATATTGTATAATATGTAAGTGGTCTTTAGCAGGTTGAGGAAATCCCCTTTTATTATTAGTTTTTTTTAGCTTTTTGAAAATCACAATTTCACTTTTATTCTTTATTTTTTTCGTTTATTGAGATTATCACATGGGCATTAGATATTCATTCTATTAATATTGTTTATTACATTAATTAATTTTCAGATACTATACCTATCTTTAATTCCTGGGAATCTCACTTGGTATATAACCTTTTTGGTATGTTACTGAATTTAGTTTGCTAAATTTTTTGTGTATTTAAGTATATAGTTAAGAGCAATATTGGTATCTAGCTTTCTTAATTAGTGTTGTCTTTTTTCAGCTTTAGTTTCAGTATCAGGGTAATGCTAGCTTCATATAATGCTCTGGGGGAGTAGTTCCATCTTCTCTAATTTTTTCTCTTTTTTTGAAGGAGATTGTGTGGATATTAATTGTTCTTTAAATATTTGAGAGAATTTGTCAGTGAACCCACATGGGCCTAGAATTTCTTTATAGGAAGTTTATTTATTACTAATTTAATTTCTTTACATGGTATAGATATATTCTCTAGTTTTTATTTTCTGAAAAAGTCTTACATTCCCTTTAATTTTTACATTTTAAAAGATAAACCTATAATTTACATGTAGAAAAATTCATGCTTTCTATAGGAAAATTATGCGAGTTTTGTAAGCACCACTATGACCAAGTAAAAGGACAATTCCATCACATAAAAACATTTCTGGATTCTTGCTTTTTGTCAATCCTTCTCTCTAACCCCAACCTCTGGCAAACAATGCTCTCTGTCTATAGTTTCATTGTTGCAAGAATGTCATATAAATGGAAGCATATGTACATACATTGTCTTCTGCAGAGCAGGAGTTCTTAAGTTTGATGGCATCCAATTTTTGTGGTATATGGATCATGCTCTTGGTGTCATGTCTAAGAAATGTTTGCCTAATCCACGGTCACACAAATGTTTTCATATTTTCTTCTAGATGTGTTTAAATGTTAGAGTTTACATTTAGGTCTATGATTTGCTTTGAATAAAATTTTGTATATTGTGCAAGTTATGGTTTGAGATTTTTTTGCACATGAATGTCTGCTTTTTCCAGCACCATTTGTTGAAAAGCCTATTATTTTGATATTGAATTGCCTTTATGCTTTTGTTGAAAAACACCTGACCATAAAGTGAGGATTTATTGTTAGACACTTCATTCTGTTTCATTGATAAAGGTGTCTTTTTTTTTCTGCTAATGCCTAGTGTTTTGCATACTACAACTTTATATTCTTTCAGCCAGCTGGAATAAGTCCTTCTAACTTTAGTCTTCTATTTTCAAAACTATTTTGGTAAAAGGAAAAATATTCATTATCTTTTACTCTTCAACATAAATTTTATAGTAAGTTCATGTATTTAAAAAAAACTATTCTGTAAGAATTTTGATTGGAAATGTATTCAATCTATAGGGCAGTTTGGGGAGAACTGGTACTTAAGTATATTGAATCTCCTCATCTATGACATAGTATATTTCCTCATTTGTTTATTTCTTCATTAATTTCTGTTAGCATCACTATTTAGTGTTCAGTGTACAAATAATGCACATATTTTGCTGGATCAATACCTAAGTATATGATGTTTATTATTGCTGTTGAAAATTGGTTTCTAAAATTTTAGTTTCCAATTGTTTCTTGTGACATATAAAAACACAACTAATTTTTATCATGACCTAGTTTTTTGTGACCTTCTTATAAGTCACTTATTAATTCTAATTGCTATTGTTTACATTCTTTGCATATTCTACGTATACAACGAGGTTTGGTTCTTTATTTCCTATCTTTATGGCTTTTACTTCTTTTTCTTGCCTTTTTTCCTTGGCTAGGATCTCTAGTACAATGCTGAACTGAAGAGGTAACAGTAAATACATTTGTCTTGTTTCCCTTCATACTTAAAAGATTTTTCTACTGGCAGAAAATTTGAAATGGGTAGTTTCATTTTCTTTTAGCAATTTGAAGATGATATTCCATTTTGTCTTGTCTTTCCTATTTTTTTCTCTGTGAATTTTTTTAAATCTTTCTTCCTTTGTACTTAATATGTTATTTTTTTCTCTGATTAATTTTAATATCTTGTTAATTTGTTTCAACATTTTGAGTGTGATTTTTCTTAGTTTTATTTGTATTTATTCGGTTAGAATTTGTTGAGCTTCTTGGATGTGTTGGGTTATTCTTTTCATGAAATATGGAAAATATTCAGTCATGTTTTTCTCTTCCTTCCGCCCTCTCCCCATTTCTGAGGCTTCAATTACATGAATGTTAGGCTCACATGATATTGCTGCATATCTACGGGATCTCTGGGTTTTTGTTTGTTTATTTTTTATTCTTTGTTCCTATTTTGGATAATATCTAATGTCACGTATTCAATTTGTTTGGACTTTTTTCTGTGTCTGCTTTGCTATTAACCCCATACAGTGAATTTTTCACTTCAAAGATAACTTTTTAAACTCTAGAGGTTCCATTAAGTTCATTATTGTATCTTCCATTTTTCTTCTCATTATTTATATTTTCCTTTAAATCCTTGAGTATATTCATAATATTCATGATAATTGAAAATTCCATCATGTTTCTCATTTTAGGTTCTATTTACATTGGTGGATTTTTATTTCATTTTTGGGGATCACATTTTCCTGCTTGTTCATGCATCTAGTAATTTTTTTTATTGGATGCTGGACATTGTTATTCTTACCTTGATAAGTAGTGGATTTTGTTATGTTTCTTTAAACCATGTTGGAATTTGTTTTCTCAGGTAGTTGGATTACATGGAAATGGCTTGATCCTTTTAAGAATTTCTTTTGAGTTTTTTTTTGTTGTAATTGGTTTATAGTAGTCTTTACTTGATTTAGTTCCATTGCTAATGTGAAAACCTTCTTGGGTCTCTTTGGAATACTCTGTGTATTCAATAAGGTCTCCCTATTCTGACTGTTGGGTATTCAAACAATTCCCATCTATGCACTTGGAATTTTTGTTTTTCAGCTTAGAGCTTCCTGTGTAATTGCTCTTTTTTTTTCTTACTAGTTGCTGATTAACTCAGACTTGTGGAATTTTACCTTTTACATGTGCAATTTTCAGCTCAATGAAGAGCCCATTCAATGCCTCTCTAATCCCCTTCCTGTGAGGAATCCAGGATCTTTTTTTCTGCATAGTTTCCTTTCCTCCAGTACTCTGCCTTGGACATTGTAGTCACCTTGGGTTCTTTGAAATCCATTCTCTATATCCTCAGTTCAATTCTCCACTTTTGCACTGCAAACCAGAAATTACATCTAGGAGAAAACTTTTGGTCATTTTAAGACTCACTGAATTTGGTTCCTAGCTTTCAAAGATCACAGTCCTGAATTTCCATTGTTTCAATATCTGAAACCAGTTTTTTTCATATATTATATCCAGTTTCTTAGTTGTTTATAGTGGGATACCAAGTCTTGATGAGATTACATGTACATAGATGGAAACCACAATGCCTAATTTTATTTATTTTCTATGTTTTCCTGAACTTCTGAGTGACTTTCTTGCTAATATCTTCTACTTCATTGTTTTTTTGTACTTTTTTAGTAGAGACGGGGTTTTACCATGTTGGCCAGGCTAGTCTTGAACTCCTGACCTCAGGTGAATCACCCACCTCAGCCTCCCAAAGTGAGGGGAGCACTACACACTGGGGTCTGTTGGGGGAAATAGGGGAGGGACAGCGGGGGGTGGGGAGTTGGGGAGGGATAGCATGGGGAGAAATGCCAGATATAGGTGAAGGGGAGGAAGGCAGCAAATCACACTGCCACGTATGCACCTATGCAACAATCTTGCATGTTCTTCACATGTACCCCAAAACCTAAAATGCAATTAAAAAAAAAAAGGTGTGAGCCACAGCACTCAGCCTTCTTATTTGTTTTTTTTTTTTTTTTTTAATGTCTATATATTTTCTTTTCATTTTCAGTGTCACTATTGGGACTTTTTGATATCCACTCATTTTGATTTTGTATCTTGCTGTTTTATTTTACATCTTTTTTCATTTTTAATGGATACTTCTCTTTAATTATCTTTTTGAGCATCCCAATAATAATAATTAATTCTATCTGTGAACTAACTTTTAATTTACAAGGAATTACATAGCAAGAGTTTATTCTGTTGTTGTCTTTTTTATTACTAATTTTATTCACATTTTATAATTTTGGTAGGAAACGCTTTTGTCTATTTTCGTTGTTGTTTAATTTTATTTTCCCTTCCTACGTGTCTGGTAAGTTAGAAAGTGTGCAGCTTCCTACATCCTTCTTTGTGAACCTCCAACCAGAAGCAATTATTTTTTAAACAACTTGTCGCTTGGTTGCAAAAGAAGCAGTTCTTGAAATGACTTAGGCGTCTCCTTTCTGTGGTTACATCAGACATAATGTAGATTTTTATCATTGTGTTTAGTGGGTAATAAACACAGTTTGCATCATAAGCTATGCCATTTTTCTCTTTTCTTCCCAGTTCTATAACCTTTAAAGCATCAAATCATAAGCGGTTATGTTTTTGCCAGATATTTTGGTTTAGTTTTCTTTGCTGTGACGGCAGTCCTGGTTTTTCATTTTGTTTGATGTAATTTTTAAAATTAAATGCTTTATTGATGTATAACTGATATTAATTAAGCAATATATCCTTAAAATGTACAACTTGATGAGTTTGGGCACATATATATTCACACTCCTGTAACCATCACCACAAGGGGATAGTGCTAAACCATTCATGAGAAATACTTCCACAATCCAATCACTCCCACCAGGCCCCACCTCTAACATTAAAAATTACAATTTGACATAAGATTTTGGAGGGGGACACGGTTCTAAAACATACCAGCTATACATACATTTAAAACAGATTAATAGAAACAAGTAAAATAATGATCTGCCTAACTATTTCAGTTCAGGTTTATGGGTGGCTGGCACTTATCTTGACAGCTAAGGGCACAAGGCAGGAACCAACCCTAGAAAGGACACCATTCCACTGCGGGGTGCACTCACACAGAGTCACTCAGACTCCGACAGTTTGGACATGCCCACTAAACCAACGTGCACATCTTTGGGATGTGGAAGGAAACCAGAATACCCAGAGAAAACCCACATAGACATGGAGAGAATGTACAAACTCCACATAGACAGTGACCCCAGCTGGGAAGTGATTTTTTATTTCTCATCAAAGTTACAGCAAAATGATTTTGAACAAAATAACTTTATTTGAGGAACTGCTATAGCATTTTTGGAAAAAAAATGTAATTTTTATGGGAAAAATGGATCTGAAATTTCTAGAACTTATCACTTTGTTAAAATAAAGTGTTACCTACCATAATTATGAGATGCTTAACTGTTGCTATTACATTGTCTTCTACTTTATTTTGGTTAGATGGCGGCCTTCAAGCATACCATCAATATATAAAGAAAACGGGGGAGATGAGAATAAGTGAGGGGCTTGCTCTACTGTTCTTTTTCTTTTTGGCATTTTATTTGATCTTTATTCTTCTGCAAAGGTGTGTCCTGTGATGTTTTAAATAATCACAAAATATACTTCTTGAATCCCATAACACTTATCCAGACTCCAGTTTATAACCTTTAAATGGCTGTTGAACATTCTTATTTGTATCCTGAGCTGTGCCTCAAACTCACCATGTCCTGCATGGAATTCATTAAGAAGCACACTTTTCTGACATTGTCATTCATTAAAATGGCACCATCACTCTTGTAGTTTTATAGACTCAAAATCTACTATCTTTGGTCTCTTCTTTTCCTCCACCATTCTCTTCCCTCCTTTAATTTATTCTACTAACAACAATCTATCACATTTTGTCATGTGAATTTTTGAGTTAGCTGATCTTGAAGAGCCATTTGAGTTCTAATATCCTATAATTCTTATAATGAGATTTTAAAAACGTATTTGTTCCCTTCAAGTTAATTGCCACTGTTATAAGGACCTTAGTTCTGGTACTTCCATTTCAATGAAAATTAAACAAATTGCCACCTACATAGCCTTCCCTTATTCCAACCTTAGCCACATCCCCATGCCCCAACTAAATTAATTCTGCATATGATTTCCTGATTAGTGTTTATAAGACAATACATGTATCTTATGTTACTCTTTGACTCAAGAACCTGAGAAAATCCCAAGTTTCTAGCACAGAATTTCAGGAAATATATTCATGGTTTGGTAATAGTCACTTTCACTCATATGATACATGCAAACACACAAATACACATATACATAGTTCTATAGTAAAAAACATCTAAACGAGTAGGTTATAAAAATTTAAGCCCCTCATTTTAAATGAAGAACTTCTTGGGCTCCTTGGGCTTTTTATGTATTAATTATCTAGAGGGAAATTATGTAGAAATTCAGCATTTCTCAAATATATTTTAATCTTTTTTTTGGTCCCAGAGTATTTTGTGGCACCAAGTGCTTCAGGTAAATCACACAGGAAATGCTCTATTAGAACATTAGTTCTAACCTCCTATGTCTTGCCAGTGCATCTTATTGTTGGGTCCTAATATATACTTCCATCTTTTACATGTCAAATTAGGCAAGGATATCTATTGACATTCTCTGAGAAAAATTGTTGACTGGCCCCTTTATGATGCATTCCAACTCCCTTTTGCCTTTACTTAGTCTCCCAAAAACTTTGTATTCCTTTACCACCTGACAACCTCCCTTGTAGCTAAGCACTGATCCTATGACAGAGTCCTTGCAGAAAACCAAAGTTTTCAATTTAGGAAAACTCAAAACTTGAATGAAAATACAATGCCTCACCAGAAGAAGGCTTCTGTCTCTCTACCTAACCGCTTCTTCTTCCTGCCTAGAGAACGTGCCTAGCATGTCTGGAGGGGTAGAAAGGATCTGCGTTCGTGAGGTGGTAAGTGTAGAGAACTGTGCCCTGAACAGTGTTAGCTCAAGGCCCAACGCCATTCACTTATGGCATCATGGAATTGTGGAGTGTGGCAGCCCCAGTCTCAAGATCATCAAGCCTCTGAACCAGTTGTAGCAATTTCTCCCTTCTGAATTTGTTTTAAATGAGAAATACTGGTCTTTGCAGAAACTGGAGTACCATTTTTTTGTATAAGGTCCTTTATTAGGGTTGTCTCTTATTTGTACCAATTGTAATTCTAGCTTAGGCACTTCCTATCACACTGTACCATTGCATGTAACTTTGTATCTTTGCATGCAGTGTTTACCCATTCCCTGAATAATAAGGATCCTCCTAATCAACTTTCTGAGTCCTGCTCAAGCACTACCTATTTATGAAGTCTTTCCTAGCAATTTCTACCTGCTATGTCTTATTAAATAGTTTGTCCTCATTGTTTGTACTGTATGATTAATATCTTCGTACTGCCATATGATGTAGAGCCACACTACTTTGGGAGATTATGTGCATGTTTGCTTTTTCCTAGCTGTATTCTCAGTGTTCATGAGAGTGATAGTAGGAGATTGTTATATACTTCTTTTTTACATTATGCAACCTATATATGAAAGGGATTTGGTTAATTAATTTCAGGATATATTTTACTCAAAATATTCTCCATTATCTTTTTTGTCAGTTTGTTGATTAAACAACAAATATCTGTAATAGTCACCAAATTTAATTCATGCATATAACAAGTTTTAAAAAATAACTTGTTGAGATATAATTTACAAAGTATATAGTTCACCTATTTAAACTATATAATTTAATTTTTAAGTATATTTAAAGCATTGTACAACCATTATGGTCTTTAAAAGTTTCATGCATTTCTTAATTAGTGGAAATATAGGTAATGGTTTGTGACTTACTGAGTCTTTGTTAACTGTATAATGATATAAAATACAAAATTAAGGGGTCTTATAGGCAATCTGGTATACATAGAATAACTCAAGAATAAACACATTACAGACTCTTATTCTAGTTGATTTAATGGAAACATTGTTTAAATCATAAGCTAATAATTAAGTAAGTGTGTTCAAATATTCAGATATTTATATCACCACATGAGCAAGATATGATTGATTTAAAAGTTTACTTTCTTTTGGATTTTTCTCTTGCAGCTCTCTGATAATTCATTTTTATCTCTATCCCTCAAATATAATTTGAATTTGCTTTCACTTTATACTGTGGGCTCATCTCAAATTATTTCTTGCACGAGATCCAAGAATCCTCTCTTGGGGTCTGGATTGGGACCCCATTCTAGTAATGTGGGTAACCTGGGGACCCCATACTTGCAACTGGTGTCTGAAGTGAAGGCAGTCTTGTGGGGATGAACACTTGAAACTGGATTCTGACATTAACTCCTGGTAGTTTGTGTCAAAATTGAATTGAATTGCAGGATACTCAGTGTCAGATTATTGGAAAATTAGTTGATGAAAAGAACCCTCTCAATATGCTAGATTCCCTTCTTTTGACAAATTACTAGAAACACTAAAGAAAAAACGAACATCCATGGAGGAATAACAAGAAAGGTGTCTTTGGTGAACTAAAAATTACAGCAAATTTCCAAAGACAAAAAGTAGATCATGTTGGATCTATAAAGCAATTCATTCTCTAAAATATACACATTTTAGAAACTGTTTTAAATAGTTTAAGAAATTGCTTAAATAGTTGTAATGCTCAATAACCAGAGGTGGGGGTTTTAGAGGGTGTGAGAAACCAGTTCCTTAGGACAAACATGCTCAGTATGGTTGAGCGCATTAAACGTGTAATAGTTGCTCAGTTCACCCACTTCCTTTAACTCCAACATTTGTCCTAGGTAGTATCTAGGATACACTAAGTGTAAATGCATGGCTTGGTAGAAGAGCCATGCCAGTTTCCATGCATAAATATTATTTACCTTGTCTTAACTTTTAAAAATATACAATATCTGGCATTGAATCAAAAATTATCAGATTCACACACATAAACACACACACACACACACACAGAGAGAGAGAGAGAGAGAGAGAGAGAGAGAGAGAAACAAGAAAAAATAACCTTATATTAAGAAAGTAGAACCAGACCCACAGATGATCCAGTTGTTAGAAACTGTCTATGTTAATATGTTAAGAAATTTAGTAGAAAAGGTGGGCACATGCATGAAAAGAAAAAATTTTGAGGAGCTGCAAACTATAAAAAAAGACAAGTGAAATGCTTGAAATGAGAACTACAATATCAGAGATACATAAGCCTTAATCAAAGTATGTGGTAAATTGCTAAATGTGACTCACAAACATCTAAACTGATGAAAATCAAACTTTTTTATTATTAACTTTTTTTCTTATGATGCCAGGCTTTTAATATACACATTTGCACATTTCAACAAGAAAGAAAGTATAAAACCTAAGTGAGTACCAATTTCACAAGGTTAGTTGCTAAGAAGTATTCTGTCTTCCAAACTTCTGACTCAAATGCCAGGTGCGTGAATTCCTTTTTTTTAATGTATCATACCCAAAGTCACTCTGCCCGGTTTTAAACATTACTTTCCTATTGTGCTCTGAAATATATAACCATAGCCAGCTTTGCTGAGCATACCAAATGTGAAGTCAAGCGAGTCTTTGTTTGACATCCAGTTTGTCTGGCATCTGACATTAGCATTGCTAAGTACCTAATTGCTAAGTGTTACCAGTTCAGATACTTTACATCATTCATGGAGTCTGGCTACTATTTTATTTTAAAGGAAGGTAATAAATAGTATTTTATAAAAAAATCAGGCATAATGAAACACACACTTGGCTAGTTAGGTGAACTGGTTTCAGATATATACACATACATATATTCACACATGTAGATATGCTTAGTAAATAAATTATAGGAAATGAAATTTGTTAAATATTGAAGTGGTTTAATAATAATATTGGAATTATTTTTAGATGTTTTAAATATAAATTTTTTAAATACTTAGACTGGATTTGTTCAGTTTTGTCTGAACAAAAGAGCTAAGGTTAAATATTTTCTCAAAGTCAGTCATCTAATAGTATAACAAAGAAAATATTAGGCGCAGAAGAAATTCACAAAGGAAAGAGAAAAGTGCAATGTGATATTACAGAATAAAATGTAAAATGAAAAAACTAATTTGGTAAAAATCCTTCTACATGCAGGGACCAGTGTGTACAGTAAGTTGTATACACAGTGTAATCCTCAAGGTTGCAAGGTTTAGGAATGAGAGCGTGTGCACTGAAGCTTGCCTGGAAAGATTCTGCTGGGAGTGGTGAAACAGGGTTGGCAAGTCGTGATAGGCCACGGTTCAGTGAAAAAGACCAGTCTTCACAGAGTGAGTGTAAATTGGGGCCCATAAGAGAGTTTACCTGACTACGTCACATGTGAGCTTCAGCCTGTAGAGGATGAAGACAAATATGTGCAATCTAAAAATGGGGTTAGGCCGGGCATGGTGGCTTGTGTCTATAATCCCAGCATTTTGGGAAGCCGAGGTGGGCGGATCACTTGAGGTCAGGAGTTGGAGACCAGCCTGGTCAAAATGGTGAAACCCCTTCTCTACCAAAAATAAAAATATTAGTGGGGCATCGTGGTGGGTGCCTGTAATCCCGGCTACTTGGGAGGCTGAGGCAGGAGAATACCTTGAATTTGGGAGGCGGAGGTTACAGTGAGCTGAGATTGCGCCATTGTACTCCAGCCTGGGCAACAAGAGCAAAACCCTGTCTCAAAAAACAAAACAAAGCAAAAACAAACAAAAAAAGATTGTAATAAAGTACTTGAAACAAGAAGCATCTGGAATCGGCTTTACATTTCTGAGATTTGCAGTGAAGTGGCTAAAGCAACATTTGAATAGGCTACTTCAATACGTGTCTTTCCTTCTTCAAAATTCTGTTCATCTCTATGATTTCTATATTGAGTGGTTGTTTACTAAAATCCCTGACAGAATAAATCCATCTGATTTTTAAAAAATCATATTACTTTCAAAGGTAGAGTTGAAAAATTACTGGGTCAATTTTTCCATAGATTTGTTTGTTGTGTTTCCACTTTAAATTGTAAAGACAAAGTTTAAGATCTAAATCTGGGAGACAGTGATGACATTGTGTCAGTGTTTAATGAAAAAGGAAGACAGAGAGACAAAGAAATGGAGATAGGGAAGGGAAGGGAGGCGAGGGGTAGGGAGGGGAGGAGAAATAGAAATTGGTGAAAATAACTGCATGACTTGGGAGTGGACTGGGACATGTGCTTTGCCATGTGTAATTTTCCTCATCTTGGTGCACTCTTGGATATCATTTGAAGTTTAGGTTTAATCTGTTTTAGAAGTAAAAAGATGAGTTAAACAACCTTTCAATATTCTTTGCATCCTATGATAGCTTGTGCTTTCATCTGTACTATTATTTAAGGAAAATTACAGCAGGTGAAAAGAGGGTGTATGCATTCTAATACTACATATTTTGAGATCCTGATTTTGTCCACCTTCACTTACGTAAGAACATGTCTAAGAAATATAATTGTATTTTAATCACCCTCCAAAATAGCTATTTGCTCACACAAAAAACTGATGCCGGTTAGTGCAATAGTTAATTGCATCTTCATTGTCAATGTACTTGACACTGAATGTGTACGTTTTCTGCAGATGGGAAAATAGTATTTTTTTTGAAAACTTCACCCTGTGTTCTCAGGGGTATATTTGGGCAAAGGTAAAATGTCATAACCCAGAGGTCTCCGACAAAAGTATGCACTGCCTAGAGACACCATTATTGAAGAAATACGGCATTGTGGACTGCCAAGAAAAAATTCAGCATCCAAGTCTGAGTGAGGACTGTTGTATTTCATTGTGTATGAAACTTGCCCACCAGAGGCTCTCACTGCATACATACATTTCACTATGAAAACAAGCTCTCATTCCTCTTATCTACTTCTTCCTTCTCAAAACAACAGAATAAAGAATTAACTACTAGAATAAAATTAATAAATCTTGTACAGGCACTTATCTATTCTTATTTATTCATTGATTTGGCAATTGTTTATAGAGAAAAAATGCAAAAGTAGAGGTTATGAAACTGCAAACAATTTTAAGACAAAGTTAAAATATAGATTGAAATATAAGACACATAAGGAAATTTGAAAGGCAAATGAAACTAGAAATTTCTATATTGCATAGATTTTTCTTTTTCATATCATTGCCTAATCTGAATAAAGAATTGGCAAGATTTTAACAAGAGTGTGTTAGGTCAATTAATGCTAGCTGATAGAACAAACAGCTCCCCCCAAATCTCAATAGCTCAACAAAATAAAAATTTTTACTCATTCCACAGTCCCATGCAGGCCAGGCAGCTCTGATTGACAGGTTTTACTAAAATAATAGGTAGAAATAATAAAATTCAACATCAACTCTCTCTTTAGCATGGTCACAATGAGAACACATGGACACAGGGAGGGGAACATCACACACTGGGACCTGGGGGTGGGGGACTAGGGAAGGAATAGCAGGGGGATTGGGGAGAGATAGCATTAGGAGAAATACCTAATGTAGATGATGGGGTGATGGATGCAGCAAACCACCGTGGCGCATGTATACCTAAGTAACAAACCTGCACAGTCTGCACGTGTACCCCAGAACTTAAAGTACAATAAATAAATTTTTTAAAAAAGAAAATTTAAAACAATTTGTCTCTTTTGGGAATATGATTTCTGCAAGTAAAAGCCATGGCTTGGAAATGATGTCTCTGCTATGGAATTTAAAATTTACTCAAATATTAGACTCATTTCTTGATTCCAGGCTACAGTCTTCCTCCCCCTCAGGTAAGGAGTGGTGACTCTGGGACCATAAGTGAAACACATGGGCTAGGAAGCCTTTAAGTCAGCCTGAACATTGTCTCATTCCATCTACATTCATCCATGTCCTCAATAGATGTTTGGCTATGGTTTCCAGGTTCCTAAGATGATCCTTTCTTTTGTTACCTAAATAAAAATCCCTGAAACATGTATTTGGATGTTCACTGACATATTGCAAACCAGTACATACATAAATATACACTACATATGTATAGTGTGAGAGGACCAGCCTCTTTCTCAATATCCCTGCAGGTGCTTAACAGGTTTTTATTTACCTGGTCACTTCTGCTATATATTATTTTCCTACTTTATTTTTGATTCCTCAGTTTATATCACCCCTCTGTGGCCATTTATCTTCCTCTGCCCTATATTACTCACCTAAAGGTGAAATACTATCCTTCCTTTTCTATCTTCAGCAACGCCAATAGATGAATGACATGTTAATAGCTGTTTTAGTAAGTTTGGTGCTGCCTCAATGAACATGAAGGGGAGGAGAATTTGAGCACTGCATGGAGGAGGAAACAATTTAAGATTAAATATTAGAGGTCAGTGTCTTAAACATATTAGCCATTTTCTACCATAAAGAATTTTTCACTTGCCTTGTCCTCCTAGGCCTTGGTTTACTGCCTTTTCCCCCAATCTTCACCATAGTGACATTTCTCCTCCTTCTTTCAAATTTTCTCTGAGTTTCAGAGTTCTCAAGTTCTTGTCTAACCTACTCATAAGTAGAAAGTAAAATTCCTATTTCCTCTCCCTCTCCCCTTTTTGCCTCCTCCCTTTTTCCCCTCTTTCCCCCTTCTTTCTCTTCTCCTCCTTCTCTTTCTTCTTTACATTTTTTTTTTGCAAGACTTAATTCCCCTCACATAAAACTTTTCTACTGGGCTGCCTATGCCTAAGAATAGAGTTCTTCAATTTTATAAGTAAAATCTATTATGGTGTTTTCCCTGAAAAAAATGAGTAATCATTTCCATGAGTAGAATTCCAGTTTATTCTTAGATCAAAACTCCTCCAGTTGTAGTCAACTTCTAAATTAACTATTTTGCCTTCATCATAGTTACATAGATAGATGATGGAAAGAAATAGATAAACACACACACACACACACACACACACACACACACACGGTTTTATTTTCTCTGATTCTGTGCCTGGCCTGGGGATGGAGGAATCAAGGTATGCTTTCCTTGGGGCGTGATGCTGAAAGTGATTCCTGAAGGATGAGAAGGAGTTTGAGGAGGGTAGCTGAATCCTTTGGAGTGGCTGAGGTCTTCAAGAATCAAATTCTTGTTAAGCGAAGAGCTAGGGTTAAAAATTGAATTCCTGTCACCTAAAACTTTTCAAAGATTCTTGAGTTTGGAAAATTACTATTATTTATGGGATTGTAATAATATGTAAACATTTTTCTGAAAATCTCTTAAAACAACAAAGAGTAATAAATATATTTTGGCACTCAGAATTATGAAAATATGCAGGCTCTGTTGTTATAAAAGAATTTAGTAGAGAGGTTGCAGAACTAATTTGGCCTTATCTGAACATAGCTGCGAAATGTCAGAGTTTCAGGAATATCGATTTTACACCGTGCGCTATGAAAAAGGGATAAGTCATCACACAGTGAGGAGTAACATCCATTCTGTTGAAATCTTATGCTTGCTTACAATCAGTTCAACACATATTTTAAAGTACATTATGCAATACATTAAAAGTAATGATTTTGAGACAAATTAAGCCATAACATCCTCAAATCAGTTTGCCCACACAGTTAATATGTTGATTAATGTCCTGTTAAGACTGAGACACTCATTTTTATCTCATTATTCAACCCAGTGTTTTTCCACAGCTATTGAATAAAAATGTAATTATTGCTTTAAATTATGTTATTATTAACTTTCACATGGTGTTTCTTGATAAACAGCCACACAAAATAAAGGACCATGAGGATCAAGTAAGTCAGAATAAAAAGTATATGGATCCACTTGCTATTATGTGTTTCAACTATACCCAGTGCTGAAAAGGATAGTGTTTTTTTCTTACACAATTACAATCAAGGGAGTGTAATATTAAGGGTTTTAAATATTGATGTTACAAAGCCTGCATTTGTCAAATAAAATACAAGTGATAATCATTCCAAATACTGAATTTTGTTCTAAAAATCTGTGACTCTAGGACAGGCCTCTTCTCACATGCGCATATTTATGGATTCTTGACAGGGTGATCAACACAAAGGTCAATCACCCCAATATTGCCGTATTTTCTTCTAATATCTAAAGTTTCAAAAGGAGCATTTCTTGGTGACCTTTACCTGAAACAAACATGACTTCAGAAACAGAGCTCTGGGATCAGATTCACACCTGTGTACTTAAATGGAATACTTTCTCCTTATATCTTGTCGGAGATATACAATGCAGACTCACAAAGCATTTTGGAATTCCTTAAAGATAATATATCAATCTGCTGGAGTTTTATAACTAAGATGGACCTTTTCAGAGTTATGCTTTTGACATTATTGTTATGCAAAATGGCAGTTTCATGCGTTAATCCCCACGAGAACACTGAGTGTTACCCAGTAATGTTATCACATTCAATAAAAGAGATTGCACCACAGTTTGATGGCTGCAGCATTTTTTTTTTTTGCTTGATTATTTAAAAGGATAAAGTGTTAAAGAATTTCTATTTATATAGAAATGACTATATTTTAAGCAATTCTAATAATACCCCAAGAAACTAAGAATCTGATAAATAATCATCAATGCAGATTCCATAGCAGGTGAGAGTCAAGACCAGAAGGATAGCAGAGTTTAACTATGAAAAAGTCTGTGAACTAGGAGACCAGAGCTTCGTCCAGAGATTCAGAAAAGCACTATTGGCAAGAGTGCCAAAGATGTAGAATGAGTTCAGCAAAAGGGGGATGGAATTATAATTATAGAAAGGGTACCTTAAACAATGCTCTTTTAATGGGAGGCTCAGAGAAGTTATGTGACTTGGACAAGATCATATAATGATGTAGCAGGAGAGCCTTTTCTAAAGAACCCATTCCCCAGCATCATGTATAGGAGGCCCACTACAGCAATCAGAACTTGGTGATAAAGACAAACGTTCAGGGATCAAGTAAATAACAAAAGACACAGCAAAAGAAATCAAAACAAATATGTTTCTTGGTGCTTTGGGTTATAGTAGGGTAACTATAAGCCATACCCCAGGCCTACCGTTCTGTCATAAATATTAATAGTCCTTCTTTTCTTTTCAAAATTTTCCTGAGTTAGACAAGGAAATATATTGTCACCTAGTTATCCTGAAAATAGCATGAAAACTGGATAACTAGTTTTACCTCAGATATTTATTAGCTATATGATCTTGTCTAAGAAAAATGAACTCCATGCTATAAAAGAGTAATAGAGTCTGTATTTATTCATCACTTAGATACTACTCTTTTAATCACATCACATGTGGCAAATCATTCATTTCTCATGACAATTTTGTGAGGTAAGCATTGTTTCTCCTCTTTTGCAGAGAGGTTTAGTTGCCCAACTGGGATTCAAACTTAAGCAGATTGGCAGACTAGAGCTCACCTCTCAACTACTGCACAACACAACCTCCCTGGATAATAATATTGTAGAGGTGATATAACAGTAAGAAGACATCATGTATAGGAAAGAATCTAAACTGAAAAGAGTCAAACTCAGGTTAATGATAATTTATTTTTCTGGTATGAAATTTAATCCACAAATTTTAGTGTGTAAGGAAAGTAACTTTAAAATATTTCTATGATGAATTAATATCTACTGTGAACTTCCATTTCCTCTGGCTTTATATACAAGTTTTGGTGAACTTACATAGTGCCATAACCTTAGGAAGTTAAGGCTGTATATGGCCTTTGGTGTCCGCAACCCACACTGACATTCACCAAGGTGACTGTTACTCAATCTACTTCTCAGTAGTTTTAGATCATTGCTTCTCAGGCCCAAAGACCCTTCTACTACCTCAGTGCTTCCAGGGTATGGAGTGATTCCGCAGAGATCATGCCTAACTAGATGAGAAAACTATGGAGCTGTCTCAGCCATCACATGGTCATTCTTACACTGGGATCTTGCCACCTTTCTATATTTTCATAGAGGAGAAAATCGTATTTCCATCTGCTTTGAAATCCTCAAGCACTTCTGGACTTTCTGTTATTCCTCTCCCTCCACCCTAACAGGGCATGTTCCCTGGGATAAGAGTGGAGAAGAAGTCTCCACTACCAGGAATCCTGAAATACCAAGGACTCCTTGATTCCCTCTAACTCTACTCCTCCCCATCCAATCTTTGCTAATCTTGAGTCAAGAAGTGTTTCTTGTAAATCATCATATTCTTCCAAATGCACTGCCTTCTTCAATTTTCTGAGAACATAAACTTTTGAAATACAAAATTGTTTCATCTCTAATCCTTTCCTGAGTCAATGAGCATGAAATTGTTTGGCCAACAAGTAATTCGGAGATAAAAACTGTAACAGTAAACACTTTTTAAAGAGTATCCAGCTATAATTGTTTGGAAAGGCTGTAGTTTCTTCTTTTCTAAACTGCACGGTGCTAGAAATTTATCAAAGCATCAGAACCTCCAATTGTTGGAAAAAGTAGCTTCAGGGAAATATCGAAAGACTTTCACATAAGATTTTGGCACATGAAAGTTAACTAAGTTGATTGTGTTTGGAGTCAATTATGCCAATTAGGCAGCTTCAAATTTCTGTACTATTAAATGAGTTTTAATTAGGTTTTTGTCTTCCCCCGCTCCCCATTGCCACAAAAATCTCCAGAAGTTGTCTTGTAAAGAGTATGTGGGTGTGTGTATTTTTTTTTTTCTTGAGACGGAGTCTCGCTCTGTCGCCCAGGCAGTGGTGCAATCTCAGCTCACTGCAACCTCTGCCTCTCTAGTTTAAGCGTTTCTCCACCCTAGTCTCCAAGAGTGTGTTTAATCAATTGTAGAAGTTGAAAAATTTGGAAAACAGGTGAAACAATATGAATAAAGTGAAAAACAATTTTTCCCTGATAAAACAAAAGCATAACTCAAAGCAAAACTCAACGTGTTATGTCTAATAGTGAAGAACCTATACATAACATAAGATAATATAATAAAAACCTACCTACTTTTTAAATCCCTTAAATGTGATAGAGTTTTACTATCTCATGACACTTTAGAGTCACATTTAAGGGATTTAAAAGTTTTGGTTGAAACTTGCATTTTGAGTCAATAAAAAAGACTTAGGCTTTTATGTGAAAAAAAAGGAGAAGATCGGTTGTTTTGTAAGTAAGTACATTCTTAAAAATCAGTTTATATACTCAGTTGATATTAAATGAGCCAAATTATAAATTTAAGTCAGCTAAATTATGTTTGTGGTTACTGGGCCCAAATATAATTTCACCACAATAGGGATGATCACATTAGTAATTTACATGTTTATTCAACTCCTTTTTCTCTGAGTTAGCCCTAAATTTTCATGAAGCCTTCTTCTTAGGTCTTAGAATAAGTTGGAGGAAGTTACAAAAGTCCCTTAAAAAAATTCAAAGCAAGCTGGGTGCAGTGGCTCAGCACTTCGGGAGGCTGAGGCAGGCAGGTCACTTGAAGCCAGGAGTTCCAAACCAGCCTGGTCAACATGGTGAAACACTATACTAAAATGATAAAATAAAAAACTAGCCAGGAGGGTGGCACTTTTTTGTAGTCCTAGCTACTCAGGAGGCTGAGGCAGGAGAATTGCTTGAACCCAAGAGGCAGAGGTTGCAGAGAGCTGAGATCACGCCACTGCACTCCAGCCTGGGCAACAGAGTGAGACTCCATCTCAAAATAACATAACATAACTTAACATAACCTAAGATAACCTAACATAACATAAAAAAAATCAAAACAACAAATCTTACATAGCAATTTTCTATTCCTGTGATCACTTCTCATTCCTCAAAAGCATTGCTTATGTTTGCCACACATATATTTGTTCCTTACCTAAATATACAAAAAGGCATGGCTCATAAGTGGGGGGTGGAAGGGAGGGATAAAATACAGTTTGAACATGAAACATAGGAGGTTTGGCTCTGAGAAACATCCTGCTTTATTTCCAGCAGAGGCCAGGTTCTCGGGTAAGAATGAAGGAATTTAAAAAGGGGCCCTTATACAGCAACAGCACAGATGACACATGCATTTGGATCAGGTCACTTCACAAATAATTTTTTATTCCCCAGCTATGCTTCATCCTGAACTCCTTTGGCCTCAGTGGTGGATGGCCTCTCAGATTCTAACATCAGCTTTCCTCCTCTACTCTTCTTACCTGTGGCCACAGAGTCCCTGATTCTTGGCTTGAGACATTAGTTGGTCCCCACGTTTTGACTTGCACCACCCACTTTAAAGACAGTACCTTGCCTACAGGCTCCTCTAGGGTCTTCTCCTTTTCAACTCCGTGTTCATTCTCTGTAACATGAAAGAAGATAAATTAACCAGAACTGGTATCAACAAGGAAGCATAGTTAGGAGAAAGAGAATACTTACCAAGGGCCCTAAAATCAGATCCTGACCCTGTCATCAAGCCAGTACATGATGTTTCAGGGTAAACAAACCCTCTTGCCTTAAAATGAGATGGCTGGGATAGGCCATAATTTTTTATACATGATGTTACATTTATTTCTCTTGTACTTTTAATAGACATACTGCCTCACTGGGAGGTATCACCAGCTATCTTCCAAAATTGAGACTGAGTCCCACAGGTGATTTTAATGTTACAGGAGAAAAAGATATACACAATTAGAGAGAAGCAGATTTTCCTAAAGTAGTTTTATTTACACATTCTCATGAGACTTCACAGCAGGGAAACTGAACCTTGCTTCTCTCTGTTAGAATACATCTTTGGATGATGAGACAGGATGTGTCATGTTAATATGTTTCGTACTTCATCGTTAGAGCTCACCAAGAATAAAAGCTAGAAAACAACCTTGGTAAGAGCTTCTCAATGAGTCTTTAATAACCTTGTTTTACTTTATCTCTGCACAGCTGTGTTAATCATAACCCCAATGTTCCACAACCAGATAGTATACATTCTTTTAAAAATTACTTCTAAGATTTACACTTTGAAAAAATAAATCAACCAATATTCTCCAGCTAAGGCAAAGTCGACCTTAGAGCTTCTTGGGTAATTTTCCTCTCTATAAAAAGCTGAAATATAGATATTAGCCATGGTAAGAAAGAAAGTCCATCTGAAACTATAACGTCCTATTATATGGGCCTTCTTCAAATGAAATTAATTCAACTATAGGGTAGGGGAAAAAAGATGAAAATAGAAGATTTTTAAAAGTAGAGTTAGTATATAAAAGTAGTATTTTATGACTTTAATTTTGGATTATTTAAGAACTTCCCTATGCTCACATAATAGAAATGAACACAGCTTGCATTCATTTTTGATGTCTGTTACGTATGAAATTGGTCTATCTTTAATGTTATGTATCCTTAAAATTAATATACGAGCTACTGAAACATGTGAACAGTGCTGGGATACAGTTGAATTATCTGAAATCCATTATTGAAAGAGTAGTTTTCTGGCCCATTCTTTTTTATTCAGTGGGAGTTGCCATGTAATTAAATACCAATCTCACTTAGTACATACCATTTGACTTAGTACTTGGACTTTTTCTTTTGGTTGTAATAAGAAGGCTTATATTCCATTTGTGTTGGGACTGTGAACATAAGTAGACATAAGTGTCAAGAATCAGCAATTCCTTTACTTTAAAATGAGCTTCTGATTGTAAGCATTTTGATCAACTTAAGGGTAATTAGCTTCATGCTGATAGTTGAATACCAATCAAATTTAAAAAGTGAAATGATAACTTCAGGAAGAGTTAGTTTTCACTTTCATTATTCAATTGACTAAGACCTTAGAAAGAAATTCACAAAGATCTATTCAGTTAGCCTTATTTAAAAAACAGTTCTAGAAGACTTCAATCTACTTTGACAAAATCAAATCCATTTTCAGATGAAGATTTTTTATCCTTGAGGAAATCTAAATAATAACTTGCAGACTTGAAATTAATCCAGCAGAAATAATAATAACTCATTAAATACTTATTGTTTACATTTTTAATGCCATATTACTTTATAATTATATATCTTTTCTTTAAAAGCACCATACATGGTGTCAAATTTCTTGCTTTCTCTCCAAATCTACACTTTTAGAAAACTGGGAACAGTAGTTTCCAAACTTAACTGCACATCAGAATCCATGGAATATTTCTTTTAAAATCCGGATTTTACAGCCGTCTCATATGGGTGAATTCAAAAGTCTAATAACAATTTTAAGTCAAGCATTTGTAGACCACTATCTAGAATATTTCTAATGGGACTTTCTTATAACTGAATGCATTCAAGGAACTGAATCATCTTTTTCACACCTAATAACGATTCTCTTTATATTTATCTTTTTCTGTAAAAAGTACTACTGATACCTTAGTTTTATAAAATTTATTACATGGGTACCTATCTTTTTTCTCATATCTTTCTGACTGATCTTAAAATCCAAGACATTATAATTTACTAAATGTTTTATCTTCCCACAGTCTTGATTAGCCTGCCATTATTTAAAACAAATCTGAAAATCAAATCAAATATTATATAAGATTCACGGTAACAGTAAATCCCAAGATTCTGGGCAGAAATTAGAAGAAACTTCAGGTCAACAGAGGAAGTCCCAGATGTGGAGATCTAGTCCAAGGCAGCAAGGCTAACTTTAATATGTTAAATAGGTGCCTGGGCATATTAGACCAGGAACTAGGGCAAAAATCAATCTACTAGACTGTGGGCCACTGAAAACCCATAGCGACAGGGGTGCTGGAGAAGCAGTTTCATTAAGTTGGAAAGTTTAATTGAAAGGATGATTGGGCCAAAGAAGAAAGACTATTTCTTTTTTTTTTTTTTTTGAGACGGAGTTTCGCTCTTGTTACCCAGGCTGGAGTGCAATGGCGCGATCTCGGCTCACCGCAACCTCCGCCTCCTGGGTTCAGGCAATTCTCCTGCCTCAGCCTCCTGAGTAGCTGGGATTACAGGCACGCGCCACTATGCCCAGCTAATTTTTTGTATTTTTAGTAGAGACGGGGTTTCACCATGTTGACCAGGATGGTCTTGATCTTTTGACCTCGTGATCCACCCGCCTCGGCCTCCCAAAGTGTTGGGATTACAGGCTTGAGCCACCGCGCCCGACCTAAGACTATTTCTTAACCATGAAAGAGTTCTGGCTATGCTTAGCCAGGGAATTGCCATATGCAATAGTGATTTTAAACATCTATGCACACATGCACATGATCAGAGCTGGCACAAAGGACAAAATTCTTCAGCCATAATTACCCATGGCCTGAGTTCCATCTTTCTGTCCCTATGCTTAGCTAGATCAGTAAACTAGCAACGAGCAAATAAATGTGTATACTGAAAGGTTTCTGGCATCCTGAAATTTCTAAAATTTAAGGAGAGAGGGAGGAGATCCAAGAGAAAGTCATCTCCCTTGTTTCTAGATAAAAATCTTAACTTTTGTAGATAAATAAGTATGGACAAATCAAAAAACAAGCAAAGAAACAGGATTCTGAATCTGGTTCTTTGCATAATAAAGAATAAAACATTGTGCTCATGAGTTAGAAGACCAAAACACATAAAAATAACTTGTTTAAGTCATATAAGATTTAAACCACAGCTTCTTTTAAATTTCCCTAAAAATAACAATAATCTCTTAAAACAAGAAATCCATAAAGTGGTAAATGGAAATGAAAGGAAATGAGGCAAAAATATGTAAACGGAAATAAAAAATGTGCATAGTTAATGGGATGAGTAAGAAACAGTTTAAAACAAGCTACAACATATTTTGAAAATATAAGCAGTAACGAGCGAATCAATAAAAGATATAAAAGAAATAAGAGATGAGTTGAAGAATTTGGAAGCCAACCAATGAAGAATAAATACATACTTGTTTTTTACATGTACTCTGCAGAAAGCATTAAAACAAATAATAAAGAAATGCTATTCTAAGATATAAGAGAAGTAAATTTACCTGAGCTAAAATGTACACCAGATAACAGTGAACTAATTAATAAAAGTGAACTAGATGAAATCATGTCCTTTACAGGAACATGGATGCAGCTGAAGCCCATTATTCTAAGGAAACTAACACAGGAACAGAAAACAGAAACTATTAGTATTTAATAACTCCAGAATATTAAGTACACAAAAAACACATTTTTATGTTACATGTTAAGACAACGTATAAGCAAATGTCCAAAAAAGAAGTTGCCTACCCAGTGGAAAATTTTAAACTCTTATTTTCTTTATTAAAAAAATTTTTAATTGTGCTTATTTATTTTTTGACTTTTATTTTAGATTCAGAGGGAACATGTGCAGGTTTGTTACCTGGTTATATCATGGGATTCTGTGGTTTGGAATATGAATGATCCCATCACCCAGGTAATGATCATAGTACCTAATAGTTTCTCAATCCTTGCAGCCCTTTCTTCTTTCCTCCACCTTCTAGCTAATCCACCTTCTAGTAGTCCTCCAGTATCTATTGTTGCTGTCTTTATGCCCATGAGTCTCCTGCCTCAGCCTCCAAAGTAGCTGGGACCACAGGCACGCACCACCATGCCCAGCTAATTTTTGTATTTTTAGTAGAGACGAGGTTTCACCATGTTGGCGAGGATGGTCTTGATCTCTTGACCTCGTGATTCACCTGCCTTGGCCTCCTAAAGTGATGGAATTACAGGCGTGAGTCACCGTGCCTGGCTTGATTTTTTTTTAAAAGATATTTACCTCTTTCTTCATTTCCTGGATTGCTTTAGAAGTGTCTTTGTGTTGATTTTCAACCTTGCCTTGGATCTCAATAAGCTTCCTCATAATCCATGCTTTGAATTCTCTATCTGTCATTCCTGAGTTTCCATTTTGGCTAATGGCTATTTCTGGACAGCTAGTGAAAATCTTTGGTGGTGGTACTACATCCAGATTTTTCATGGTGCCAGAATTTATGCACTGTTTCCTTTACATATAGATACTCTGGCACTTCTATTATTTGTGATTATTTTTGTGTGGGTATAATTTTTTTCTTTACCTATAATGCTATTGTTGTTACTATTTTTTCTGTTTCCCTCCCAAACCCTTCCCACCAGGTGGTGTGACTACAGAGAATGCTGAGGAGCATCTTTTGGTCTTTCAGCTTTGCTACTATAGCCCTATGCACTTCTTTCAGCAGTTTTTGTCTTGAGCTGTGGAGTTTGACCTACAAGCCCATAGATGGCACTTACAGGTAAGAGCTGGCTGCTCAGTCCTGGAAGGGTAGTAGTCATCAAGGGCAGGCCTGGACAGGGCATGTCCGTCTACAGGTCCCCCATTACAGGCACAGGCACCAGTTCTGAGGAAGAATCCAGTGAACAATCACCAAGTACCCACAAGTGTTTCTAGGCATGGAGCTGGGAAACCACCTTGACTCCACGTTCTCTGCACAGGGATGGGGGTGGCCTAAAATTCTAGCCCAGAAGAATAAAATAAGCACTCCAGATGCCTGGAGATCTGCCTGGATATGGAGCAGAGAGGGATCCCCTGAATGAAGATCTCTGCGCAGAGGATGTGAGGCGACTCAGTCTGCTAAACGAGGCAATCAGGTCTTCTTAATGGCTAGGGATCTGCCTGGTCATGAGAAGAGAGAGCCTCCCTGCAACAAGATCTCTGCACAGGAGTGGTAGGGCAGGCCAGGCTGCTAATCCAGATGAGCAGTGCTCTAAATGCCTGGAGATCCTCCTGCATGTGGAGCAGAGAGGGCATCTCTGCACCAAGATCTTCATAAGCAAACAGGTACCATCATGGGGGCTGTTTGCCAGTGTTCTTCTCTCTGGGATCTGGTAACCTTTTAGTTTAGTCATTGGAACACTAACGGCCACATGATGACATATAGCGAGTTCTGAGTTCAAGATTTTGAACCAAGTTTTCCTCACTCAATTAGTTGGTTAACAATTCAATAACATATGTAAAGGAAAGAAAAAAGATGCACTTACAGAAATACATTACAGAATTTAACAGCAGAAAATTCAAATATGCTAGATTCATTTACTAGTAGGTTTTTGTTTGTTTGTTGTTTTTTGCTTATTTTTTTGTTTCATAGGAGACAGTCTCTTTATGCTGTCCAGGCTGGTCTTGAACTCCTGGCCTTAACTGATCCTTTTGCCTCAGCCTCTTGAGAAGCTGGGATTACAGGCATATGCTACGATGCTCACCTGGTGAATTATTCTTAACAGCTGAAGTACATACAAAAGATTTGAATAATATACCAATATAAGTTATTTATTGGCTATATCAAATTGTTATATCTTTTCAAACCTCTGTGAAAGATATGTTTTAAATTAATCATCTATTAGATCTTAACAAAACTCAATATGTTAAACAGCAAAAACAAAACCAACACAGTGATTTTCACTACATCCATGCAATAAAACTAAAATTTAATAACTTAAAGCAATAAAAATATTACATGAAAATTAGGATTTTAAAAAATACTATTGCAATATTGGAATAAAAGGATTTAAAGCATACAAAAGACAAAAAAAAGACCATTTAGAAATGTACGACAATAAGAAACCTATATATCACAATTTATAGAACGTGTTTAAAACCATAGTCAAAAGAAATTTCTTAACATTAAAATGGGACATAAATACAAATAAATAGAGTTAATTATTATTATTATATAATTATATCCAAATAATGCAACATCATTATGTAATCTACTATTGAATATATACTACATGATCATATAATGTATAATCATTTATAGCATACTATATAACATCATACTTATTAATACTTATAAGTACAGTATTCTATGTAAAAATCATATGCAGAAGAAAATAAACTTACAGCATGTAGTAGAAAAACAAATATAGACTAATTGAAAGATCAGTAAGTAATGAAAAACCTAATTGACAAATTTGAGGCAGGATCTTGAAGAGATTTTTAAAAGTGACATATGTTCAGCAAGAATTTTAACAAAAGTGAAAAAGAAACCATAAATTAACAATGTTGCAAGCTAGGAAGAGAATATAAGTGCTGTTCTTTACATATATTTGTAAGTGAACACTATGCAAAACTTCATAACAAATTTGGAAGTCTTAAAAAATGAAGACTTTTCTAAAACTATACATATCAGTAAAACTGGCAGAGAATTTTGACCAAATATATTATAGCTTAAAGAAATTTAACCAGGAAGAATTAAAATTGTCAAAGGACTACTTCCAAGAAAGAAATAAGAAAATTTCAAATATAATGTCCTCACACATTCAAGAATAGATTAACTACTAGATGTTTTAAGTGTTTCCTGCAGAAGTACAAAAAAAGAAAGGTTTTCCAAGTTATTTTTTCCTCAATTATAAAGGGGAGCTAAACAATGGGTACAAAAGTCACACAGAGTGGAAAAACAGACATCAGACACACCTGATGGCATGAGGGTGGCAGTGGGGTAAGATAGGGTACAATGTGCACTCTTTGGATAACGAGCACACAAAAAGCCCAGACTTTACCAGCACACAATATATCCATTTAGCACAACTATAATTTTATCCCTAAATCCATAAAAATTAAAAATTAAGAAATTTAATTAAAAACATACAAGAAGTTTTAAAAATGAAATTAGTATAATTCAGAATTTAATCTTAGAAATTTAGCATGAATAAATTTCACATGTAGATCATTATTACTTATGAATGTCAGCAAAAGAACTAAATACTTAGAAAAAATTTTATCAATATAATGTGCTATAAATATGTAAGATTTACTTGAAATATTGTTACAGGATCCTTGGGGTGTTACTTTTCCAGACGGAAATCTCTGTGGCCAGTGGTACCTTAACTTGAGTTTTGCTTGGGCCTGCTGGGCCCACTAGGCCTGACGGGCCCACTAGGCCTGACAGACTCTGCTTGGCATGTGCTACTGGCCTGTATCTCATACTTGCCATGGGCAAGCAAGCGGTAGATGTCTGAGTGAGTGAGGGTTGGGCCTGGCTACTGCACACAGCAAGTCATGCTGGCTGTGGTGGGGTGGGCAGCTCCATGTGCCAGCCTGAGTACCATCTTATTGAGAGGCTGTGGCTTGACAAGGTGTACCATAAACAGCTTCCACCTGGAAGCTTGGAGATGCCAGGAACCACAGAGCCCCAAAGAGGGTGTCACAGCCCTTGCTCAGGGAGCTCCTAGGTCTGGGATTCCTGAAAAGGTACAGCTCTTCTCTCTTCTTTGTCTTGTCATCCACAACGTGGCAAGCATGGAGTGTGTTTCAGCCCTGTTTGTGTTGCTGCTCTTTCAGCCCCCTCCATTTAGCAGGTCTCAAGTTCTTGTCCCATGTCCAGGAAGAATGAGGTACATGAACAAGTGAAGGGTGAGTAAAGCGGAGAGATTTATTGAGTAATAGAACGGCTCAGAAGAGACCTGCTGTGGGTAGCTCCTCTCCACAGCCAGGGTGTCACTGTGAGTATTCAGCTCTCAGCAGACAGGAGACCCTGGAATGGGTAGTTCCTCTCCATAGGCAGGTCATCGTATTGAGTGCTCATTTATCAGCAGAGAGGAGACCCTGAGGTGAGTAGCTCCTTTCTGCAGGCAGGTTGTCCCATCGAGTATTCATCTCTCAGTAGGGGAGACCTTGGACTGGTTAGCTCCTCTCTACAGCATCTGCTCAGCTATCAGCAGAGAGGAGACCCTGGGGTGGGTAGCTCTTCTCTGCAGGCAGGAAGTCCCAACATCACTTCAAATCTGGCTGAGTCCAGGGTTGTTATGGACTTCAGAAGTGAGGAAGTACATGCTGATTGACCCCTGTGCAGCTGTGGGGGTGTCCAGAAAAAGCACCATAAGTTCCTACTCCTGTCTGTGAGGCTGGCAGCCTGACCCCCAGGCTTTAGGCCTTCCCTAGCTTGAAGATGGGGCTTCACCAGGGACCCACTCCTTTCTGCCCAGGAGCCTATCTGCCTCCAGCCTCTGTTTATGGTATCCAGGCTGTTTGTGCTGGCAGACCAGGGCTGAGCCATCCTCAGCACCCCCTCAGCCTCCCTCCTGTGCTCCTCTGTGCCCAAGTCTGGAGGGGGCCAAAGCAGCAGGGGGCTGTCATGTCAGTGCTGCCCTGAGTGTGTGCACATGCAGCTGGATTGTGATGGTGCCTGGGCTCGGCCTCAACTTTGCTCTGAGATCCGAGTGGGCACCAGGGAGACACCAGACAGCTGAAACAGGCACTTCTGAGCCTGTGGGGGGAGGGGGCCTTCCTGGGGACCCCAAGAGTGCAGAGTTGCCTGGGTGTGCAGCTGCAGCTTGGGTGGCTGCAGCTGTGAAGCTGCAGCTGTGTCTGAGAGGGTGGGGACCCTGCCTGCTCCTGGCCCACAAGAGCACAGGGATGCCTGGGTCTACAGCTGTGGCTGAATGGCTGCAGCTGTGACTGGGGAATGCTAGGCTCCCACACTGCCAACTCAAAACGGGGTGGGGTTTCTTCCTCTTTCCAGCTGCTTCTGGCTCCATGGAGCACATGGCCCTAGCAGTGACTCCCTCACTGCATCTGGCATCATTGCAGCAGCTGCTGGGAGCTGCTGCTGCTGTCAGTATGGTAGGGCTAATTCCTATTAAGAAATCGGTAATTCATCAGACTTATCAGATTGATAGAAAAAATATTTATTATTGACTACACAGTAGAAAATATAGTGGATGAAAATACAATAATCATTACTGATAAAAAACAAAATAATGAAACTTCACTAAAATAAGAATAAAAGAATTTTTAAAAATCCATCTCAATCTGGAAGCCAGCATTGTGCTTTAAAAAAAAATGAAATTATAAGAAACATATAGAAGTTTAGACCTACTATTATTTAACATAATCCGAGGGTTGTTCTTTAATGTAACCAGTCAAGACCATAAAATTAGAGATATAAATATTAAACCTATAATTAAACGTTATCATTTATGATTCCTATGGTGGTTTATATAGAGAATCAGTTAAGGTGGCACATTGTGTAACGCAAGAACAATCATAGACATAACAAAAAAACCTGCATTCAAAATATGCTCCCAATCAAAAAACTTTGGTTGAGGAGATAACTTGACAAAGTCATTTTGTAAAGGAACTGTTAGAACAAACTTTGAAAATCACTGGAAAATGTGGATAAAAAGAGTGTTGGAGGACATATCTGCTAATTATTAAAATATATTATAAAGTTAAAATAATTTAAAAATTAATGTTATTGTTGAAATAGAAAAAAAATTTTAAATATAGCTTCGTGTGTGTGTGTCTGTGTGTGTGTGTATATATTTATTTGTCGATCTCTTTTGAAGTCTCAATGAATTTCTACTTGAAATGTTTAACAAAACTTAAAATTATGCATCTCCTTTGATTCCAAAATTTCACATATAAGAATTTAACCTAAGCGGGAGAATCAGAAAATATGTCAAAATGCATATACAACGATAATTATCTGTCTTGTTATAATGCAAAAAGTGAAAATAGTGATTCATGAAAAAAATCATGAAAATCTATCAGTGGAATTCTATGGCTATTAAAAAAGTGATATAAGTATACAGTTTTTGAAAGGGAAAGATATCTACTTTGTACTAGTTAAGTGTATAAACCAGTGTATTTCAGTCTGATTCCATTTTTAAAAGATAAAATCAGCATTATATATTTTTAGAAGACTGAAATGAGAGTACATATGATAGAGATGATGAAAATGCTTTATTTTCTTTCTATACTTTCAGATACTTTTATAGTAAGGTATTTTTAGTCTTATTGTGTTAGGCTGTTCTTTCATGCTATAAAGAAATACATGAGACTGGGTAATTTATGAAGAAAAGAAGTTTAATACACTCAATTTCTGCAGTTTTTAATAGCATGGTGCCAGCATCTGCTTGGCTTCTGGGGAAGCCTCAGGGAGCTTTTACTCATGATGGAAGGTGAAGCAGAAAGCAGGCTTGTCATGTGGCCAGGGCAAAAACAAAGAGTGAGGGGGAGCAGTTGCCACATAGTTAAAAACAATCAGATCAGATCTCATGAGAACTCACTATAGCAAGGACAGTCTCAAGCTATGAAGACTCCAACTCCATGACCAAAACACGTCCCACCTGGCCCCACCTCTAACATTGTGGATTACATTTCAATATGAGATGAGGGGAGACAAATATCCAAACTATACCACTTTTAATCATAAAAATATTATTGGTATTGGTATAATTTGAGAGTAATGAGGATGTCATTTATCTGTTTCTCCTTTCTCCAGCTCCGTCTTTAACTCCATTCAATGTATTTCAAAAGTGTCACTCTAGCATTCTTAAGAAGGAAATGACATTATGACATGAAGAGGAGGCCAGGGCAGAGGTATGTGGCAGGATGTTTTTCCTGAGCTCATGCAAATAACTATTATCCTTGGATATTCCTGGAAATATCTGGAAAGACCTGTGAATAAAACGAATGCATTCGAACATGTGAAAGCTTATAGCTATTGATGTCCTGATGCTAACTTTACCTTGACTGCTTTTATATTCAAATTCTATTTGTGTGTAAGAGGTATAGGTCATTCATACATGAAAGAGTTTTAAGTCATCAAAATATAAAGAGTTGCTTTAATATTTGAATGATATAAAGCAGAAGTACACTCTCAATGACAAATTATCTTGACAAAAAAGCAATTAGACACATTTAAACTCCAGTATTACAATCACCAATATGCTTTATTTTAAAAGAAAAACAACAAAGCTACTTGTGAAGCAATAGGTTCAAGAATAGGTCCAAGAATGAGGAAGAAAAGACCATTCATGTATAGTTTAAATGATTAGGCCAAACCAATTATAACTTTTAAAGAATTGAAACCCTTTTAATGAAGCATAGTAGTACCTGAATTACCTCTGGCTTCCTAAAACCAGACCTGAATTAAAAAAAAAAGACCCATAGCATTAACAATATATGAATTTATCAAGCTGCATTTGATTGCCAGTGGTTTAGATTGGTATACCATTGTAAATGCTGAATGGATCTGTAAAAGTGATAATATTCAGAATGATGCAAAAATTATCAGGCATATTTTGAGAAAACATCTATATAGGAACAAAAGAAAAAGTGCTTAAATGGACAAGTCTAAAAGAACATTGAGAATGTTTAAAACTATTTTATATATAGGCATTATTGTTTATATTTTCATTATAAGAGAAATATATGTACATTATTAAAATTTGGAAAATCAAAAAGCATAAAGAAGAAAAAATCTTTCATAATCTCACTGCTATATTTGATGATGTTATATATTGTTATATATTGTTTATAAAAATATTAATCATTTTCCTTCCTGTCCTTTTTCTTTTTGGAAATATACTTCCCCACCAAAATTAAGATCATACTCTGCATTGATTTTATTATTCTTAGATTTACTTAAGCATAACAAATGCTTATATTATATCTTTACATTATATTAAGTATTTCCCCAAGCCATAAAAATTCCTTCAACTACATTGTGCTTGTTGTTTTATATTCCATATTGTGCATGTATCTGAATATATTTAAATATTTCCGTAAAGATAGACATCTGGGTTTGTTTCTAGTTTTTCAGTATTATAAATAGCATCTCAATAAACACTATTATACATACATTTTTGTCCACATTTCTAATTGTTTCCTTAGAAAAATTTTCTGAAAGTAAAATTTCAAAATAAAAGGATATGAAATTTCATAGATTCTGGAAACAATTTCATTCCAGAAAGTCTTTACTGGTTTACACTCACAAATGTGCCTGACAAAAACATGGGGGGATTTTTGTAAAGAATAGATCCTATTTTGTACCAAGAGTATCTGATAACATCCATACATGTTTCCCCAACGTTGTGTATTCAACAACAAAGGCAGTTTTCCTAAAGAAAAGATCAGAAAATTTTTATTTCTTCCCCCAAACAAATTGTGGCAATTTCCTTTTTAAGGTAATCCCAATTTTCAGTTGTAAACTCTCCCCTTCCTTTTTTTTTTTTTTCTCTAGCTGTGGAAATCTCATCCAGAGGTTATGTGAAGTCTGAACTAATTTATCTTCCACATATGATTTACTGTTTCCTACCACCAGGCACTATAACTGTGTTCCCAATTTAAACCTATGTGTTCCTAACCACAGAAGACATCTCGACGTGATGGAAAGAAAATAAACTCTGCCTTGGGAAAAGAGAGTTCTAGGCTCTCCTCTACCACAGTTGAGGCTAAACGTTCTGAGGCTGAGCTTCTATATTGTAAGGTTAATCGTGTCATCTCACTGGATTATTGTAAAAATTAGAAAATAATGAGGTTAGTAGACTCTAATATTAATTAGCACTGAATACTGTCTTTATTTTCGTGAGATATGAGTAAAAAGCCAAAAAATGTTAGCTCTAGAACCAAATTAGATCCTAAGTGGATTTAGCACTAAATTCATTTACAACTAAAATAATTCACACCATTCCTTAGGTAAATTGAAATTCACTCTCATTCCTTAGTTAACATGAGTTGTACTTTGCAAACAAAAACATGAATGGACTCTTGAAGTTCAAAATTTCTTTTCTTATGTCTTTAAAAAAGATCTATATCTAGAAGAAAAGCACAAATTGAAAAGACACTTTCAAAAGCCAGACATTATTACTGACTCATGTACACAACTGCAAAGGTAGTTGCCTCATTTTGTGTTAAGCTCTGTACCAAAACTTTATTGGAATTAATTTTTATTTCTTTAAAATGGAATCTATGTCTATTCAAATTGCTTCTAATACAATCTAGGCATGTAAAACGTTTTCCATATTCTACTCCATATTCTTCCTGTGGTGTATAAAAAGGAAATTTAGGGCTTAAAATTTGTCTCTAATGGTTGGAAGACTGGAAAGAGAGATACTGTCTGAGGTGCACCAAACTGTTAACATGTAGTCCACTTCAGCAACAGTGGTATCCTTAATGAGTTTTAAGGGGAAGGAAACGGATTGTGAATAATTTTGGTACTGTCTTGTCTTTCACCAGTTGCTGCTAATCTTTTGAAAGGTTTTCTATTTTTGACCTACATTCAGACAGACCCCGCTGCTTGACAAAGCTTGTTTTCAAGTTTGATTCACAAGAGCATTGCAGGGACTCCAAGGACTGAAGATTATTCTCCTAGAAATATAAAAGTTGCTGTTGGATAATTAACTACTTCCACAGGAAACTTGAAGTACCTAGAAATCTGACTTTCCAGGACAGCATCGTTCTATTGGTAGAGTGGAGGAAACAAAGCCCCTATCTCAGCATGCTCTTCACTGAAAACTGAAGTCAGTAGCCTGTGGGGCCGAGTCAATGGATCAGTGGGGCATGAGAAAGCTAAGACAAACACTGGGAAACAAGATGCAATTGCTCTGTGTCCAAACTAACCTCAGGACTCAAAATACTGATGCTTGAATGATCCCAGAAAACCATGTTGCTTGCAAGTGTCAGTTGCAAAATGGTGGACTGGACTTAAGACCTGAATACTTGGTTGCTTAAGACTCCTGTTTATGACTACTTCTTTCTTTTTTTTTTTTTATTGCATTTTAGGTTTTGGGGTACATGTGAAAAACATGCAAGGTTGTTGCATAGGTGCATACGTGGCAGTATGATTTGCTGCCTCCCTCCCCATCACCTATATCTGGCATTTCTCCCCATGCTATCCCTCCCCAACTCCCCACCCCCCCGCTGTCCCCCCCTCCCCACAACAGACCCCCGTGTATAGTGCTCCCCTCCCTGTGTCCATGTGTTCTCCTTGTTCAACACCCACCTATGAGTGAGAACATGTGGTGTTTGATTTTATGACTATTTCTGAGGGACTGTGCTCTAATTCCTTTCCCATGTTTCTAATGTGAAAGGTCCACTTTACCTATCACCATGTCTCTGAGAGACTGCCTTCTCTGAATTATCAGTTTTTATGTCATTTAAATAAATGTGATATTCCATTTGACTTCAATATTTTCATATTTATTCGAGGACACCAACAGACTCTATTATCACTAGATAACAGATAAATTAATTTTTAGTAAATTGCATAACTAGGATTCTATACTATTATGTATACAAATGGAACTTGGAGATTAACATGCCTTATTTCATGACCCATGTTATAAATATTTTCTGGCTTCTCTCCATAGGTTTCCAAGGAGGTGCCTTAGGTTGGAGATCTCTAGTTAATAACCAGATTCAACCTAGCCATGAGAGAAGTTCCACTTTATCTTTTAAATACAGTGTTTTCCTGAAAGATTTCTCTTGAAATAAATGTTCTGCTCCATACGAAACAAAACAAACAAAAACAACCAACAGTAACTACCTATAACTTTTTAGTAGTTTTAACTGATATTTAACTCTATATTTGTGTATTGCTGTTGTTCATTTTCAGTTTTAGATATTTTTTAAGGCCCAGTTTAGTCAAGAGATAGAAATCATACCAACTGGTTCATCAGAAAAAAATTTAAAGAATTATTAACCAGATATAAATAATAATTAGCTAAGTAACTGCAAAGGCTAAGAAGAAGGTTAAGTTACTGAAAAGATAGGGACTAAAAGGAACAGTTACCCACCCTAGGGCTGTTGGAACAGATTGAAGATGTTAGAATTGTTAGAAGTTTGAAAGAGGGGTCCCATGGGTTTTGAGCTCAGATCTCTGAGAAGGGGATGCCAGCAAACTACTGGGTGCCTCTAAAGGCCCTTGCAATAAGACTGCTTTTGCAAGTGAGGATGAAAAGGGAATAAAATGCTGTTGCTGAGGTGAATATTATCTATTGTCTTTGTACTATGTAGGAGGAAAATTTAATTCTCTTACGTTCTCCACCTCTCCATTCCCCTGCCTACTTTTGTCACTCTCTTCAACTCCCTCCATCTCTAATATATACAGTATATATTAATACACACCAGTTACATCATTATCTTAGTCTAATCCATTATTTCAGCATTTACATTATTTTATCTTTGTAAATATTATTCACAGCTGAGCCACATAATGGACTATGAATAGCTTATGAATCCAATATTTATCATCCTTAGAGTTAATCATTTCTTGGGTTTTTTTTTCTTTGCCTGCAAACTTTTCAGTGTTCTCCTGGATGCACCCTCTGACTCTCAATACACAAATTTATTGGGTGATATATAGTTTTTCTTTGATGCATACCTGTGGGTCCTCCTGCTCCATCTGGATTTGTTGTTCTGTAGTCTGCAGCACAGTTATCCTTGTGGGGTCCCTATCTCCACTGTCACCTCTCAGTGTGGCTCTGCTTTTGTCTGTGGCCAGGGCTTCTGGTATACTTGATTTACTACAAGCATTCTGAAATTTCACGATAATAGCCATTGAGGTGATCTTTCCACCCCTTTTCATGCTAAACCCTCAGTGGACTTTTCAATACTGAAATTCATGGCCTTATGTCCTGGAAGTTTTTATTTTGCTATTTCTCTGATAACTACAACCCTCTGCATTTTATTTGTCCCTATCTTCTGGAACTCCTATTATCCATGTATTAGAACACCGTAAACAGTTATCAAATTTTCTCTCATATTTTGAATCTGTCATTTTAGTTTCTGGGAGTTATTTTCTACTTTGTCTTCCAACTTTTTTACTTATTTTTAAATATTTTCTATCCTATGTTTAATATTCAAGATTTTTTTTGAGGATATTGCTTTGTGAATTACTTTTGTACAACTTCTTCCATGGATGTTTTAAAAGCTTTCAATATTTTGTGAGCATATGCTTTCAATATTTTTTCTCTCCATCTCTGTGTATTTGTCTGCTCTCTGCTTTCTCTGAGTTGCTTTTCTGTTTGTTTGGTTTGGTTTGGTTTCTGTTTGCATCTTTAAGATTTTCTTCAAATGTTGAGACATCTTTGGAGTTGGTTCATTTTTAAGAGCAAAGAACTAGACAGCTGATCTGATTAGAAGCTCAGATACCCTCTAGCAGGCTTCACTGGAGAGTGATTGAGTGGGACATGGCCATTTTGCTGAGGGTAGGGTACAAATATCTTCCCTTCGATCACTCTCTCTATAGGAAGGCTAGCAGCGTTCTTGGTACCAGGTTGGGAAGCAGGGACTCTGGCTAGAACCCACTATGATCCATATGACTTCTTCCTACCTCCCAATCTCCACATTCCAAAAGTGGGATCAATACCCAAGTTTTATGTTCTTGTTCAGCCTTTCTTTATATTAAACCTGTAATTGTACTTGAGCAAGAAGGCATCTAGATTACTAACTTAACTTATCCAGGCTTTCAGTCATTCCTCATGTTTTCAGCCCATGTTCTCCCATATGGGAATGTCAGGAACCTTTTGTTCCTGAGACTTTTCAGGGAGCTGTGAGACACAAATAGGCTTTCTCAATATTCTGTCAAATTAATCACCACTATACATTTGCTTTCCAGCTATTAATATTTTGTTGACCTATCTATTGTGCTGCAATTGCTGCTTCTATTTAAGTTTTTTACTTTATTCTTCCATTATCAGTGTAGTGGAGAATTTGGAAGTAGCAGCATTAAAAGCAAGTGTTCAATTCATTCTCAATCTACTAAAACAGAATTCTCAATTCAATTTATTTAATTGTTACTATTTTGCTAAGTATTTTTGTTTTTATTGTGTTAATTTCTGTTTTTTAACTGTTTTACTAAAATTTCAAATGTCAGTATTGACATTGAGTTTTTTTTTGTATTTTCAGATAAATTTTACGCCTTTTGAAAATTAATAATTATGGCCACATTTGTGTGGGTATATTTCAGAGTCTCAATTTTGTTCCATTTCTCTGTATGTTTGTCTTTATGCCAGTAACTTTGTAATGTGTTTTAAAATTAGAAAATGCAAAGCTTCCAGCTTTGTTTTTTCTCATGATTCTTTTGGCTGTCTGAGGCCCTTTGTGAGTCCAAATAAATTTTAGGATTTTTTTCTATTTCTATAAGCATCATTGGGATTTTGATAGGGACCAGATTGAATCTGTAAATTCCTTTGGGTATGCAGACATTTTAAAAAATATTAAGTCTTCTGATCCATAAACACAATGTCTTTCTATTTATTTGTCTCTTTTTTAAACAACATTTTGTAATTTTCAGTATACAAATCTCTTATCTCCTTGGTTAAGTTTATTCTTAAGTATTTCATTCATTTTGATGCATTTGTAAGTGAAACTTTCTTAATTTCTTTTTCAGATTTTTTGTTGGTAGAGTATAGAAAAGCATTTACTTCTGTATGTTGATTTCATATACTGCAACTTTGCTGTATTCTTTTATTAGTTCTAACAGATTGTTTTGGTGGAATTTTTAGGGTTTTCTACTTGTAAGATTATGCCATCTGTGAAGAAGATAATTTTACTTCTTCCTTTCTGATTCAGATGCATTTTATTTCTTTTTGTTGCCTAATTGCTCTGGCTAGTATTTCCAGTACAATGTTGAATAAAAGTAGTGAGAGTGAACATCCTTGTCTTCTTGAGCTTAGAGGAGAAGCTTTCAGTTTTTTAACATTGAGTAAAATGTTAGCTGTGGGATTCTTATATATGACATTTATTATGTTGAGGTAATTACCTTCTATTCCTAGTTTGTTGAGTGTTATTAACATGGAAGGGTATTGAATTTTGTCAAATACGTTGTCTGCATGTTTCGAGATGATCATGTGATTTTTGTCCTTTGTTCTGTTGATGTAGTATTTCACAGTGGTTGATTTTTACATGTTGAACCATCCTTGTAACCCAGGGGTATGTTCCACTAGGTCAGAGTATATGATCCTTTTAATATGCTGTTGAATTTGGTTTTTCAAGATTTTGTTGAGGATTTTTGCCTCTATATTCATTAAAGATATTGACCTGCAGTTTTCTTTTCTTGCAGTATCTTTTTCTAGCTTTGGTAACAGGATGATGCTGGTCTTGTGCAATGAGTTTAGAAGTGTTGCTTCTTCTTCAGATTTTTGGAGGAATTGGAGAAGAATTGATTGACAGAATTCACCAGTAGAGCCCTCAGGTCCTAGGCTTTTCATTGTTGGGAGATTTTTGATTATTAATTCAATCTTAATACTTGTTATTAGTGTGCTCAACTTTTCTATTTTTTCAATATTCAGTCTTGGTAGATTATATGCCTTCAGGAATTTATCCATTTCTTCTATGTTATCCAGTTTGCTGGTATATAAGCAGTCGCTTATAATCATTGTTATTTCTGTGGCAACAATTGTAATATCTCCTCTTTCATTTCTAATTTTATGTATTTTCATCTTTTCTCTTTTAAATTAATGAAGCTAAAGTTTTGTTTGTTGTTTTGAAAAAAAAACAACTCAATTTTGTTGATTTTTTTCTATTCTTTATTTCATTTATTTCTGTTCTTTATCGTATCCTTCTTTCTGCTCACTTTGGCCTTATTTCCAACTATTTTTGAATTTTTCAAAATGTAAATTTAGGTTGTTAATTTGAGTTTTTTTTTTCTTTTTAATGTAGACATTTATCGCTATAAATTTCCCTCTTGTTACTGCTTTCTCTGCATCCCCTTAGCTTTGGTATGTTGCAGTTTCATTTCCATTTGTCTTGGGTTATTTTTAATCTCTCTTTAGATTTCTGTGATGAACTGTTGGTTGCTTAAAAGTGTGTTGTTTTATTTCCACATATTTGTGAATTTTCCAATTTTCCTTCTGCCATTAATTCTAGTTTCATTTCATTGTGGTCAGAAAAGACACCTGAAAATAATTTTAATCTTTTAAAATTTGCTAAGACTTGCTTTGCGAGCTCAGATATGATCTATCTGAATAATGTTACATGTACACTTGGGAAGAATGAGCATTTTGCTGCTATTGTATAAAATGTTCTATATATTTCTGTTAGGTCTCTTTGGTCTATAGTGTTGACTTACTTGATTCCTTGTTGATCTTCTATCTAGATGTTCTATAATCACCCTGATTGGTGCAAGTTGAGTCTTATGCTTGTTTGTTTACAAATCGCTGAGGCCAGGAGAACTGTGATGATTGACCTAAGCCTAGGTAATATATTCTGTGTATACACTGGATGGAATCCAACCCAAAGGAGTGGATTACCACACTCAAATTGTGGGCATTTATCGGAAAGCAGTTGGTGTTTGCTAGAAGACCAATATATAAGCAACGTCCACCTCAGTTGCGACTAATAGTTGGGAAGATTTTACTATTAAAACAGATTATCCATTAGCATCAAATGGCTCCTACTTCCTCAAGAAGAAACAAGATTTGTAAAAATATACATATGAGCTGGGAGAAATGATTGGAATTCAAAATATTCTTGGGATGACACTGCTCTGAAGGCATAGTATAAGGCAGTATTACTAACTAAGTTGACGCCTGCCTTTTATTCATGTGTAAGGAGAGATGTGGATGTGCAGCAGTTGAGAAGGAGGTGTGAGGGATGCTTAGCTTGATTGAGAAAGGTTAATTACATGTGAAATGAGGCTGGGATTCAGAGGATGTTTGCTCTAGATTTTGTGTAATGTTATATTAACACTGGGATTCTCTTTATTCTATTAACAAAATAAACTCATTTTGTTTGGTTTCATTTTACAGTTGCTTTCATCCCACTGAACATTTATGCTATTATTTAATTTTACTAAGCATTTGTGGATAGTAATATACCTATAGAATTAAGCAACTGCAAGATATTAAAGACATCCAATTCTTACAGAGATGTGATCTGCTAATTAGCCACACCAATTTTATGGATCATTGCATCTCACTTAAAATGTATTGTTATATGTTTATAATCTTTCCATAATGAGCTTTTATTGAGTGCATGGGCCAACTTCTGTGTGATGTACAAGAAAATTCTCTTTCCCTTACCTAAATAACACATTTGCAGACTTAGTAAATCACAATAACACTCCATTGAAAATGGTCCTCTTGCCATTATTAAATGGCTTATTTGGGACTGAGTTAAAAATTACAAATACCTAAGGATGGAAGAGCCAGAGTGGTATCCAAAGAGGCTCAAAGAGGTAACCTCAAAGAGGTAATGAAAGAGGCAGGTGGAGAGGAGGAAAGTCATCATCTAATAAATTGATAGGCAATATAAATTATGAAGAAAACAATGGGAGTCAAATTTTCTTTTATTATCACAATGATATTATTTAGTCTTTTGCATTTCAGCTTTCCAATTATTTAAATATGATACACTAAAATATTCTAGTTTCTCAACTGGGTTATTAATTTTCAGAAATAATTACTGACTTTTGAAATACATTTTAAAAACTTGAAGTTTGCTACTCCTTGAAAGGAACAGTTAGATTGAATGCTCCTGACAATGTTAAAATTTACCTGAGCACTGCACTCCTGGAGAACAGTGATGTATAAGTCAGGGTTCTCCAGAGGGACAGAACCTTTATATATACACAAAGAAGTTTATTAGGAAGAATTAGCTCACAAGGTGAAGCCCGGAGATAGGCCGTCTGCAAACTCGGGAAAGAAAGAAACTGGTAGTCGCTCAATCCAAGTCCGAAAGCCTCAAAACCAGTGAAGCTGACAGTGCAGCCCTCAGTGTGAGGCCAAAGCCCTTGAGCACAAACAAGGCTACTGGTTTAAGTCCCAGAGACTAAAGGCTGAGGAACCTGGAGTTTGATGTGCAAGGGAGGAGGAGAGAGAGAGAGAGAGAGAGAGAGAAGACTCAGCAAACAAGCTACTTATCCCTTTTCTGCCTGCTTTGCTCTAGCCATGCTGGCAGCCAACTGGATGGTGCTCACCCATGATGAGCATGGGTCTTCCTCCCCCAGCCCACTAACTCAAATGTCAGTCTCCTCTGGCAGCACCATCACAGACCCAGAAACAATGCTTCATCAGCCATCTAGGCATCCCTCAATCCAGTCAAGTTGACAGCTAATATGAACCATCACAAGTTATGATTAAGAAATTACCCCCAACTTTTTGTTTCCTAAGAAATGGCTTTCTGCAAAGAACTACCCTTTCCTGTATGACTTAGATGAAACTCATGAGTGCCTCTTTGTTTACTTCTGGCAAGGCCAGACTCAGACCCTTCAAAATCTTATATTTGTCCTATAAATGATTAGCTAAACTGTTCAGTTCTACTGACTAATTTGGAAAGATGCCCAATAATTTTTATTTTATTTTATTATGTTCCAGGATACATGTGCAGGACATGCAGGTTTGTTACACAGGTAAATGTGTGCCATGGTGGTTTGCTGCACCTATCAACCTATCACCTAGGTATTAAGCCTCACATGCATTAGCTATTTATCCTGATACTCTCCTTCCCTCCATCCCCTTGACAGGCCCAAGTGTGTGTTGCTCCTCTTCTTGTATCCACGTGTTCAATTGTTCAGCTCCCATTTATAAGTGAGAACATGTAGTGTTTGGTTTTCTGTTCCTGCATTGGTTTGCTGAGGATAATGGCTTTCAGCTCCAATCATATCCCCGCAAAGGATATGATCTCATTCTTTTTTATGGCTGCATAGTATTCCATGGTGTATATATACCACATTTTCTTTATCCAGTCTATTATTGATGGGTATTGGATTGAATCTATGTCTTTGCAATTGTGAATAGTGCTGCAGTGAATATACATATGCATGTATCTTTATCATAGGATGATTTCTATTCCTTTGGGTATATACCCAATAATATGATTGCTGGGTCAAATGATATTTTTGGTTCTAGGTCTTTGAGGAATCACCACACTGTCTTCCACAATGGTTGAACTAATCTACATTCCCACCAACAGTGTAAAAACGTTCCTATTTCTCCACAGCCTCACCAGCATCTGTTGTTTCTTGACCTTTTAATAATCACCATTCTGACTGGCATTAGATGGTTTCTCTAATGATCAATGATGTCGAGCACTTTTTTTTCACGTTTGTTGGCTACATAAATGTCTTCTTTTGAGAAATGTCTGTTCATGTCTTTTGTCCACTTTTAATGTTTTTTTTTTTCTTGTAAATTTGTTCAAGTTCCCTGTAGATTCTGGATTAGACCTTTGTGAAATGGACAGATTACAAAAATTTTCTCCCATTCTGTAGGTTGTCTGTTCACTCTGATGATAGTTTCTTTTGCTCTTTAGTTTAATTAGATCCCATTTGTCAATTTTTGCTTTTGCTGCAATTGCTTTTGATATTTTCGTCATGAAATCTTTGCCACCACATCAGTCTTATTAGTACTACTTACATTTACACTGTTAGAGGAGACAGAAAAGTACTTTATTTGTTTAAGTTGCTGTTATTTTGTCATTGGATATAGAATGTATATTATAGGCTAATATTCTCTCAAAAAATCCTCAAAGAATGAATGAATGAACAAGGTATTGTGTCATTAAAATTAACTATTTCCACTCTAGCTTGGCTTAAAAGACTTGGCATAAGTAGCAGCTGGACTAAGTATTTTAGGTAGAGGTAACAACCTGGAAGTTCTTGGACTTGGCTTGTTACATAGACTCATATTGACTGGCTCATATATTGTTTTAAAACAGAATACTAGCCAACATTTATGTCACAGTAGATTTCGCAAGAACATTCCAATTTTTTGATCTCTTAAAACATCATATGATTAAGTAACCTGCAGCCCATGTTCTGGCCTTGCCCCACATAACAGGAGTGGAGCTCCGCTCGTGCCTTTGGGTGGTGTGTGCATTCTCATGTTCACCAGCTCAGGCCTACCACACTCATTTGTGTGACTGCCTACCCATGTGGCCATTTGAGTTTGGGACCTGCCTTGCTGTATTCTAATAAAAATAGACTCCTATTACTGATAAGCGCATACTGCTTCACACACATACACACTATAGAAATGGCCAAAGTAAAGCTGTTTTACTGAAATTTCCTTCTTTTATGAGCTCTTTCAGGTCAGGAGCTAATTACCCTTTACGCTTTGTCCTTTACATTCACTCTGGTGAAAACCATACTCCCAAGCTGCTTTATGGCTTCTAATCTAATTGAAGGCAACACTAGGGGCATCCTGCATGGGATTAATCTCTCAAGCAGGTCTCAGCATGAATAACCATTACATGAACTGGCAGCCTTCCTTTCATGGGTTCTGTTCAAGCCATTTTTTGGGGAGCCATGTTGATTGCTTCTCTGCACAATAAATAGACCATATTAATAATTCAAATCTTAGCCTAATCTGTCTTAATTGGGAGAAAGTCTCACCCTTCATAACCTAATAAACCACTTAAAAAATCAGCATCTATCTGATTTACAATTTATTTCTTAGTATAATAAATAGTAACAGTTGGAGTAATAATCAATTAATGTATTGTCGATAATTAGCTATAAAATATTAAAATACAATTAATGCTTTTTTAATTGGAAGAATCACAGAACATTTTTAAGAGCATTACCTTTGAAGAGAGGAATAGGGAAGGGAGGAGGGATGATAACTGGAGGAGACTGCTTATACTTTATAACATTAGAATTCTTACCTCCTCTATCTATAACATAAAAATGAAAATAAATTCATTAATAAAGAGATATCTGGATGAGAAGATTTAGAGTAATTAATTTTCTTTAAGATATAATGTAAAGTAAGATACAATGTTACATAATAATGTATATAACTATTTATGTAACAAAAACCTTATCTTCAAATGTACATGTGCTCATGAAAATGGAAAGAATAACACAAAATTAAGATGACCAGTGAGAGGGGAGAGATGAAACAGAAAACAAAAAGAGACCATCACATTCACTTTCGGTACTTTCACACTGCTTTCTTGTTTCTGAATTTCCTGTATTACTTGTGTAATTTTTTAAAGTAATTAAAAATTAGATGCAAGTCATAACCTTTGACCCAATATTTCTATTATTGAAAATATTCTTTAATTATTCTTGCTCTAGTTGAAAAATAAAACAAGTGTCATACATAAAAATACCTCAGGACAATATTTGAGTTTTGAAAAATTAAAAATAATTTAACTGTATAATTATAAAACACCTGTTAATTATGACAAATCTACAAAATGTAATTTTGCTTTGTCGTTAACAATCCTGACTACCAAGAATATGCAATGTCATGGAAACATTTGTGCTTTAATAGCAAGTGAAAAAAAGTGGAGTGCAAAATTAAATATACAACTTGTCAAGAAAATGAGACAATTACAAAAATACTAGAGGACAAATCAAAAGCTAATGTGACTGTGTTTCACAAAGCATGACTTGAAATAAGATCTTTCGACACCCTCCAAACTCATCTCGTCCTTGTGCATCCTGTAACAAGAAGAACACGAACTATCATGGGGCCAAAGGATACCACACTGTTCCTTTAATAGCTAGAGAATTAGATTTTTGTCTATTGAAACCAACTTTAAATTTATGTACAAATATACTTGGGAAGATTTTTAAATGCCCTCCAACTTAATATGTAAGTTGAACATCAGAAAGAAGTGGAATTTTGAATAGCCACACCATTTCTCTAAACATATTTCAATATGAATTTACATATAAAGAAAGAGTAAAGCCTCCTGTGCAGGCAAAGAGAGAGTGAAATTCATCTCACCCCTAGGAATTTTATTTGGTAATGGCAAAATACCCTTTCTCCATAACCGCAGATACATTCATTACCAAACTGCCATCAAATGGCTTTTGTTGTATTAGAATGAGCCTATTACTGCTCTGTTTTGCTTTCCTGTTTTCCTCATTCATTTGATTAAATGTGTTTCCATTTAAGTGTCCTTTCTTCCTCCTTTGCTATTTTTCTGTGGTGATAAAGGAGCACCTTTTAGTCATTAGTAATATTCCAGAAAATTTAAACAAGATTTTTATTTTCAAGGATTTGATAGTCGCATTCCTGCTGTAGAAAGAGTCCAACTCTTAAGTTTTCTGATTTGCCAATCATAGTATGAAGCTATATAGACAGCTGTGAGCTAAGCCTGAAAAAAACTCATGAACTAAAAAATGTCATCTGATCATCTGAGGTTTACCAGTCTCTTCTGTGAATTCTTGCCTCTCCCATATGGAACCCCATACACTCTTGCTCTATTTTAATGTTTGATTAATGATGCAGTGAGAGCTGAATGACAATCCAGAGAATGATCCATAAGAAATTGACTCTTCTACATCATTAATCCTCTTCTCTTACCCTGCGTCTGTCCTTAGGTAAAACCCAGAACTTGCTGCCAGGCACTTTTCTGCAAAGTTTAGAAGCTTTAGCTATTGTTAGTATGTATTTGCTGCAAATATCCCTTTTTACTATCTTTTTTACATAGCTATGTATTGCTTTGAATTTTTTGCAATATAAGCTAAGTTTTAGGTCACAATTTGAAGTAGAAGGGTTCCAGACCTTTACCAGAAGAAGATTTAACCTCTAGGTATCTCTCTTTGTGGGCCTGTGAGGAAGCCCTATAAACTACCAAATGACTACAAATTGAATAATTCTTATTTTTGTAGACAAAACTAGATTTCAGTTTATACCTAGGCAACTAAATCACATTCTGATTTAGAAATATAATTTTAATATATTTTTTCTTCAAAATAAGCAGTATAACTGTTAGGTTTTTTTATAGTCCTCATACGATGTACTATATTTCACTACCACTTTACTTTTCTCAATTATCATTTTTATTCCATTTTTAGGTTCATTAAACCATGCATACATGCAAAAAACTATAGAGTCCCACTCTGGAGGCACACAGATGATTAAATAAATTAAATGAATCCTTTGATACTTAACTTCTACTGCTGGTACTTAACTATTGTTGTTTAGAAATAAATTCAACATTTTTTTAATGCCATCTGGTTTATCACCTTAAAAATCTACATATTGATATCTGAAAATAAGTGTTAAAATATAAAGCAACTCCTTGAAATTCAAATCATGTTGCTAACTAAAGAATTATCAAGTCAAATATTTGATTCCCAATGAAGGAACAGTAGAAACTCACTGAGATGTTTAGAGCAAGTTAAGTGTGTTGAAGGTGTTGACTGCCTCTTTCTTCAGAAAATGATCATTGCCTAAAAGACCTGCAAGAAAATACTCAATGGTTTTGGAAAACACACATTTTTACGTGGATCATGAGTAAAAAAGAAGTTACTGGGAAAAATGGAAGAAAGTATAATTTTAATGCACACACAGCTTAAAGTAAAACGGAATGGTGAGTGGCTGTTTATGTGAGACCCTTTGAAAGAGTTTGATTCTATCCCACAGTGAAGGCTATGTTCCATAGCAGAACAAACTCTCAGTGTACAGTAGGTCAAGAAAAAATAATCCAGTCTCATGTTTTTCTTAGTTTTATAGAAAAATATAATCCCATCTCAACAAATGAGCTGTGTTAATACATAAAATAAGAAAGTATGTATATTAGTGCATACAATATTCAATACACTGAAAATTAAAGAACTATCTTGACTTTATTAAGTGATAGAACATCTTAACCCTGACAATCTGATGTAGAGAAAAGAGTATAGAGGTACAGGCATTCTCCATGAACCTAACAATTTTTTGCTTTCATTGCTTTCTGCATGGTTGACATTTGCATTTTAAGAGAAGGAAAAGAATCAAACCAGGCTCTTCAGTAAATTATTTAGATATTAGCATAAATTAGAGAAAGACAGTTCGTGCAGAGGCAAAAAATGAGTGGCCAGGGAATCAAGACTCCCTCCTCTAAAGGCACATTAGTGTGTATAGCAACTGCCTGGTTGTGCATGTGTCTTTACATGCAGGTCAGATGAAAGAGTTTTTGTGAGGGCCAGGGTGGTGGCTCATGCCTGTAATCCCAACACTTTGGGAGGGCAAGGTAGATGGATCACTTGAGGTCAGGAGTTCAAGATCAACCTGATCAACATGGTGAAACCCCATCCTACTCTTCATAAAAGCAAAAATTAGCCTGGCCTAGTGGCATGTGCCTGTAGTCCCAGCTATTTGGGAGGCTGACACAGGAGAAATCACTTGAACCAAGGAGGCAGAGTTTGCAGTGAGCAGAGATTGCTTTCCTGTTTTCCTCATTCCTCTGGACCACAGAGCAAGACTCCATCTCAAAAATTTTAAAAAAAAGAGTTTTTGTGAAACAGAATGAAAAAATATAAGCGGAAAATCACCTATGAGATCTTTTAAGTATCTAGGGCAGCATTAAGACACAATGTTAATGTTTTGTTTTGTTCAAAACCATGTACTATTTATAAACACAATAATAATTTTAAAAACCCAAACAAGGTTTATGTTACTGAATTTACTTTTTTTAAAGAAAAGTGTTCTATAATGCCTTATTCAGAAATCGTTTTACATGCAAAGATGAAATAGAGGCTTTTTTTCTTTCAGTAAGAAATCATTAATATATTCAAGGTTTAACTTTCCTTTTACAAGTGTTTCTGAGTGTACCATATGGCACCAGTTAGTTTTGAAGGTTTTCATTTGCTTTTTAAAAATCTGAGTGAGGTTTCCTTTCATAAGCTCATACATACTGGTTATTTTCTAATAAGCATAAAACTTCTATATAACACCAAATGCATGATTGAACAGGAAGGAATAAAAAATATATGGCAATATAATAATTGGCTCATTTAGTTAGGAGCTCCTTTGAAGCTTAATAGTAAAGGATAAGCAGTCATTAGCTTATTAGCTTAAGTTGGACTCAGTGCTAATTTTTTCCAAAAATAAGTGCTGGAATACGTATCTTGACAAATTGTAAAATGCCTATCCCCTTTCCAGTGCCCCCTCCTTAGTTCTTTATTCACAAAGAGGAGTGAGCTATTTCCTGCCAACTGAGTCAGTTGGAATGGAAATGTTAATGTGTTTGAGCAGATGTGTGTCAACATCACTCTGCAAAAAGAAGGTGCCTGTACCCCTCATTGGCTCACACCATCCCAAAATAAAGGACACTAAAATTCTCTACTTCCATTAGAACTCTCCTATGAAAATACGGTTGAAGACTATAATATACATGGCTTAAGGATTTAAATATACTTCCTGAAATTGTTCACTGGCAGGCCCTGCTGACTGTAATGAAAGAAAGAGAGTTTTAACAATATCATTAGATATCGTCAGAATAAACTTTAGGAAATGTGAGTGGGATCTAAGTTAACTAATAAGCTAGTCTCTTCTGAGCCTTATCATATTTTTGATAAAAGCACTAGTGTGATAATCTACTTTAAATAAAGGTGTTTAGATTAATTGTTTTCTGTTCAAGTTCGAAGGGCCTATTTTTTTCTACCAGATTTTCATTGTAATTTATGTTAATTTCTAAAAGAAATATTCTTATACTGGATAATTTGTCTGTTTTTGACCTACACTTCTTTCCCCAGTAAAGGCAGTAAACTAAGATTGTATCTAAATATAGTTTAAAGGAATAAATGGTATAAACTAGGTTCACCTGACTTTCATAATTTTATCTACCTGTATATTCAATAAATATTAATTGAGCACATATTTGCTATGCATCATTTGAAATTCTATGACTGACATGAAGGCTGCAACAAAAATACAATATACTAAAAAAAGGCAGTTATAATGATAGGAATTATGCTAGAGACAGGTACACAAAGTTATAGCAACAAACAGCAGGTTACTCAAAAGGACATAACTTAGTGAACCTTTGAAAAATGTGTAGAAGCTTTCTCGGTAGAGAAGAGAGGAAAGATGAGAGAAACTTGAAGGTGGTAGGAGAACATCACACAAAAAATAAGAATTGGAGCTAATGTGGCTTGAATATCCGTTTGGTAGATTAATACGGAAGTAAGTGAAGGCAAAGCTGCAGATCTTTGAAGGCTTTATATATTGTCTTGGTCTTTATCCAAGCAGCAGGAAAGCGTTAGAGGAATCATAGGAGTAACACAATTAGACAGCAGCAGTGTAGGGGGTGGGTAAGTAAGAATGAGACAAGCTATAGGAAGCCACAGCTGTAGTTCACATTTAAAAAATAAAGGGAACTTGAGAAAACCAATGACAGTGGAGAAAGATAGAGAAGATGTGTAAAAGGAAGAAAAGAGAGAATACGGTGACAAGGTGTCAAGTAGAGAGGAAGTTTTCTGGGATGTCTCCCATTCTGAGCAGGTAGTAAAACTAATCTCCAAATTGGAGAATATAGGAAGAGGAGCAGGTTTAGGAGTTTATTACAGGAAGGAGAGGGGTTATGTAGACAATGATTTTACACATTAAGTTTAAGATGCCTCTAAAACACACAGAACAGATATTCAGTAGGCGTTTGTGTAGATGTGTCTTCAAGAAAGAAGTCAGAGATGTGGAAGAATATTTAGCATATAAATAGTAATAGCATTCAGTAAAAGATTTAGATAAAACCTCATAAGAAGAGTGTGCAGAGTGAAAAGAAGGGAGTGCCAATATTTAAAGGGACATTAAACAAACTAAGAGTGTCAAGGAACAAGAGAGATAAAGGCAAAAGAGGTAGCACAGACCTGTGCAAAGAGTAGTATTATGCAAGTTAAAACAGCGGAAAAATCCAAGACAGAAAGCGTGATTAACTGCTTTAAGTATCTAGACTGAACTCGAACCACATAAAGCTCATGTTGAGTATGTCATTGGTGACTTTGGGGAGATGGGTTTCAGCTGAGGAGGAATAGCAGAAATCAGCCTATGGTACACGAAAGGATGAACAGGAAGTTTCAATATGTTGGAAGATAAAAATAATATAGATTTCTAAAAATAAAGTTGATTTATTAAATAATAAATTATGACTATAGAGTTTTCCTACACTTTCTGGAAAACACTATGGGAGAAATGAGAGAAGGAGCAGACATTCCATAGGATTTCTTATAAGAGAAGTTCTTTCCTTTAAATTTACTAAAACATTTATCTGAAAATAAGAGGCAGACAATTTTATTGTGACCAATAAAACAAAAGGAGAAATGACTTAGACAGGAAATGAGGAGGAAGCCAAGATAAATGAGGGATGCAGTGGGTGTTAGAAACAGCTAAGATGGATGAGTTTTTTAAGATTTCAGAAATAAACATGTTCTCTTTTAAGGTAGCCATGAATGCAAACTGTCAAAGTGGAATAGAAAAAAAAAATGATATTTGAGCTGAAAAGGTGAAGAATTGTGATTCTAAAGTGTTCTAAAGTGGTAGCTTCACAAATATTTTTGGAGTCTCCTAAAATGATGGGGAAAACTCTAAGGTAAAATACCTTAATTCTGACACCAAACTTACCAAAGTTTGTGGGAAGCCAAAAATAAAGTAAATAAATGATAAAGAGTGGTTTTATTGGAAAGAAAAGATGGTAGCTCAAACAAAGAACTAGGAAATCGCTGATCTTATGTTCCTGGCCAAGGGTAGGCATGTTGTGAATGAAGAGGAATTTTCAGTAATTAGGGTTGAAATGGGGGCCACAACTTAGTTTTATAGCCACATTTTGGTAAGCTATGCAGGAAGAAAGAAGGCCCTATGATGTGTTTAATTATTTGTTAAAAAAAAAAAAAAGAAAGAAATGGTGATCTAAGAGGATATCCATTAGCATAAAAAAAATAACGAGCTACTTATTGTCTTATTCTGTTTTATACTGCTATAGTAGAATACCACAGACTGGGTAATTTATAATAACTAGAAATTTACTGACTCATGATTTGGAGGCTGGGAATTCCTAGACTGAGGTACCACCATCTTGTAAGGGCCTTCTTGCATCATCTCATTGTGAAAGGGCAAAGAGAGGGCAAGAGAGAGAAAGAGATTGAACTTGCCCCCTCAAGTCCTTTGTAATTGGCATTAATCCATTCATGAAGGCAGAGCCCTCGTGACCTAAACACCTATTATTAGGCCCACCTCCCAACACTGCTGCTTAAGGATTAAGTTTTCAACACATGCTTTTGGGAGGACACATTCAAATCACAGCAGCTATACTCTTTAAAGTAAGTTTGTCTCTATTCAATAAAGCTATTATGATCACTGTTGATTCCTTTCAGAGGTTAGAATTTCCTCCATTCTATTACAGTCACGAATTGCTTAGTGATGGGGATATGTTCTGAAAAACATGTCTTTAGGCAATTTTGTCATTGTGTGAACATCACAGAGCGTACTTACCCAAATTTAGGTGGAACAGCCAACTATATGTCCAAGCTATAGGGTATAACTTATTGCTTTTAGGCTAAAAACTTGTACTGTACTGACTGCTGCAGGCAATTGTAACACAATGGTAAATATTTGTATATTTCCATATATTTAAAGATAGAAAAGGCTCAGTAAAAATCTGGTATAAAAGATAAAATATGGCACACCTACACCAGTTTTCATGGCACTTATGAATAGAGCTTGAGGACTGCAGCTTGCTCTGGTGAGTCAGTGAGTGAATGGTGAGGAAATGTGAAGTCCTAGGACATTACTGCATGCTGCTGTAGGCTTTATAAACACTGTACACAAGCATGCATATTAGCCCAGGCCTACACAGGGTCGGAATCATCAACATCACTGCCTTCCACCTCCATCTCTTGTCTCACTGGAAGGTCTTCGGGGGCAGTAACACTCAAGAAGCCTGTCATTGCCTATGATAATATAACAATGCCTTCTTCTGAAATACCTCCTGAAGGACCCAACTGAGGCTGCTTTACAGTTAACTTTTTTTTTTTAAATAAGTCATTGCAGTGCACTCTAAAATAAGGATAAAAAGTATACTATAGTAAATACATAAACCAGTTACATATTTATTATCATTGTCAACTATTACATACTATATATAACTGTGTACATAATTGTCTGTGCCATACTTTCATAGGACTGGCAGCACAATGGGTTTGTTTACACCAGCATCACCACAACATGTGAATAATGCATCACACTATGATGTTATGAAGGCTACAGCATCACTAGATGATAGGAATTTTTTAACTTCATTATACTCTTATGGGACCACCATGACGTATACGATCTGTCATTGACCAAAATGTCATTATGCTGTGCATGACGGTAATATGTACTGACCACTTACTAATCACTCTTGAGTAGTCTCAATAAGTAGAACAGCCTAAAATTTAGTCCAAGTAGTTCTTGATTCAGATTGTTGATTCTCAGAGTTTAGGGGATCCAAGTGGCCTGGTTTATCCCATTATACATTTAGAAGTCACAAGTAGGCTGACTTCCGAATACTTTCAGATACACTGTTTAAAAATGTTATTGCTAGCAACAATAATCAAATTTATTCTGAGACTTGATAGAATTCTGTTATACACAGGGGTTGCTGTTAGCAAATTAAAGGAAATTTTTTTATCGAAACCATTATTAATTAATATGTTTGGCCTGTAACTTTTTTATGTTGAGTCTCTTAGTCTATAGATTAATTTCTTTGAAAATTTCTCCTTCTTTTAAGGCAGACACACTATTAAGATAGTCAACCTTCAGACTGTGCTTTGCCATCTGTTTAGTTCAAGTGGTTGTGTGGATTTATCTCTTGTTAAGCTTTAAGAAGCTTGCACTGACATAGTGTCTTAACTATAGATTAAACCCATTGAAATTTTCTCCTTCTTTAAAAGCAGGCACACCATTAAGCTATTCAACCTTCAAACTATGCTTTGCCATCTGGTTAGTTCAAATGGTTGTGTAAATTCATCTCTTGTCAAGCTTTAGTAAGCTTGCACCAACATAGCATTTTAACCTCTAAACACAGGAAAAGCAACAAACAGGTGAAGATCAACAAACACTGCAGGAAGATTTTAAATGACTAATCAGATGGAAGAAATATCTAAAAGGAGCAGACAGAAAAACAGAATGCCAACTGTTGTAGCCACAAGCTTGAGAAGGTGAGAATAGACGGCTGCCTGCCAAGAAATCCTCAAGCCCTGTAAATTCCACGTGTTATTACAAATAGAATCCCTGGTGCACGTGAGTGTGCACACACACACACACGTATGCACACACATGAGGAAGCAATGGCAAATTTCTAAAAAGTATTTGTGAAAGAAAACCTTTCGAGTTTTGCTGGGGAACTTCCACATCCTAGAATTAGTTGAAGAGAAAGAGTTACAGAAAATGTTCAGTAAGATATAATGAGCTAGAAAATGGATTTTAGAATCAGAAAGAAGAGAGTCAAAGTCTTCCTTCCATCACGAAAGTATTGGTTACGTTGCACAAGTTCTTTCACTTTCTCAGCTTATATTTCCTCAGTTTTAAAATGAGTATCAAGCACAGTTTCTGTGTCTAGGGCTGTTAGGAAAGTTGAACATGGGCATGTAGGAAGGACTTCAGCTGAGCTGAACGTGGAGGAAGCACTCCCCATGTGGTAGCAATTATCAATTAATGTGATTCCTTTGTTTCCTTGGTACAAATTTCCAGTTGTGTTTTACTTTTCCTTTAAAGGACTATCTTTAACTCTCAGGTAGGTTTGCCTTGCCTCTCTGAGAGGTACTTGGAAGCAAGAAAGCCATCTGAACAAGATGACACAAGAAAGCCATCTGAGAGTATGGTATAAGGAAAATATTTTAAGAACAAGATCACGAAGGAAAATATTTTAGGAGTCAGATCATATAGGTCTTTGTAAGCCTCTGCAAGCATGGAGAAGCCATTGGGTTTTGCAAAGGAGCATTTATATGATCTAAATGTTTCAAAGATCTCTCTGGATGCTACGTGGAGAAATGTTAGAAGAGAACAAAGATAGGATCAAGGAGATCATTTAACAGGGTATTTCAAAAGTTCAGGTGCCAGACTATAGTAGCTTGAGATATAGCAATAAAGATGCTGAAAAATTATCAGATTATTACAAATTCTGGAAGTATCATCAATAGCATTGTCAATGAACTGAATGTTAGGGATGAGGGAAATGCCATCTGAGTAACTGAATGAAGGATATTGTTATTACCTAAAATGAAACAGATTTGGGTGGAGAGAGGGATTTAAGAGAAAGGAGAGAACTGAGATTTAATCTGTAAGTTTAATGTAAATTTTTGCCTCTTTCATTTCTAGTAATCCTATGTATTTCCTTTTTTTTAAATTTGCTTTGTCAATTTTTAAAGTTTTACCTGTAGATAACCTCAAGCTCAAGCTCCTCTTTTGTAAGCTGTTTTTAATCTGTTTCTGGCAAGTCCATTACCTAAAGTATGTATAGTTTTTTGTTTGTTTGTTTTAGTATTTTTCCTTCATGGTATTTTATTTCTTTGTGCTCCTCGTTATCTTAAGCCATGTGGCAAGAAAATATATTGGTACGTATAATTTGAGGCTTAGAGTGAGTACTCACTCTAGAGAGAGTTTATGATTTATTCTGCCAGGATTCTGGAGATAATAACAATTGAAGATTAACTTAAACTACATTTAATGCCAGAAATTCCCTCCAGATAACTCAGTCAATTCAAAATTTTGCTGGAATTCCATGTGAGGGATTGTTTTCTGCTATTTTGTCCTCTCCCCAAGGAATGAAGTTCTTTGGTATCCTAGGCCATTCTTGAGAAAATCTCTCATTACCCTTCCAAATTTTTATAGGTCTTGAGTTTTGATTGCTGTTCTCATTTTGCACCAACTAGCATGCTCCTTTGCCTTTCTCAGTTTCAAGTTTATCTCCACTTTTGACCCAATAATCTCATATTGTCTTGTAAGATTTCTGTCATTTCTCAGAGGACTTGAAATATTAATATATCTTATCTACTTCTTTTAACTATCTGGGATTGGGGAAGGAGAGAGATTGATTCAATTACATAATTAATCATTACAGGAAACAAAGTGGAATGTTTCTTTGTGAACATGAAGGAATTCAATGTCTGTTATACAACTTATGGGAGAGGTTAAGTGAAAGAGCTCTCAGGGGAGTCCAGTATTGGAGGTATAATGTAGGGAGACATTGACCACTTAAGGTGTGAATGTAGATAGAGAAGAGGGCCAAAGCCCAAGGATCAGGGACTCCAGAATGCAGAGGTCAGAATGAGAAAAGGAAGCCAGCAAAGAAAACTAAACAAATAGAAAAGAAAGCCAGAAATGTTTGAAGTAAACCAACACATCATGGCACAACTAAAGAGAAGAAAGTGTTGCAAGAAGGGAAGACATCCAAATGCTCATGGGAAACTGAGTAAATGAGAAAAAGAACAAAGAAGAAATCATCGACAATATGGAACCCAATGACAAAAACATTTTCGGGGAGTTTTTTGACAAAAGCCTTAATGAAGTAGCCTGAGGAGTAATAGAGGTGGTGACACTGGGTGGTGACACTGAGTTCTGACAATGCCATACTTATCTTCTATGAAAAAGAAGGTAACAATTGGGCAGTAGGTAAAGAAGAATTTATGGCCATGATGGAGAGTACTTTTAAATGGAAAGTGAGGTAGTTGATTTCTTATTACACTTTTTTTCTTTTGAGTTGGAGTTTCACTCTTTTTCCCCAGGCTGAAGTGCAATGGTGAGATCTCAGCTCACTGCAACCTCCACCTCCTGGGTTCAAGCGATTCTCCTGCCTCAGGCTCCCGAGTAGTTGGGAGTATAAGGCTCACTCACTATGCCCAGCTAATTTTTGTATTTTAGTAGAGATGTGTTTCACCACGTTGGTCAGTCTGGTCTTGAACTCCTGACCTCAGGTGATCTGCCCGCCTTGGCCTCCTGAAGTGCCGTGATCGACAAATGAAAAAGACCGCACAGCTGTGAACTGGCTAAATCAAGAGACAGCATTTGAAACATGGGGCATCAGGCTTGTGCAGAGAAGAAACATAAATTACCATGGCTCTGGAAGGCAGAGCAGCAGTCACAGAGGCCTCCACCTCCTGCCGAGGGCTCCAACCCTGAAGATCTCATCTCCTGCGTGGCTGCATAGGCAGGCATCAGTGATTATTACACTGGATTAAGAACTTCAGCTTTTCTTCAAAATCTCCAGACCTCTGTCTTAGAGATGGCATTTTGCAAAATGTTTCAATTGGGTCAAATTGTTATTTTTCCACCTGGTGGTGTCCCAAGCTTCCATCAATTTACCTTGTGTATGCCCTGCTTCCCCCCTCTCTTAAGGCACCATTTCATTTTTAATTTTTTTTAATTTTTGATTTTCTTTTTTAGAGACAGGGTCTTGCTTTGTTGCCCAGGCTGGTTTCAAACTCCTGGACCCAAGTGGTCCTCCTCCCTTGGCCTTCAAATGTACTGGGTTTATAGGCATGTGTCACTCTCCTGGTACACCATATTTTCAGTCCACTCATTTCTGTCTCTTGCATTTTCCTTGGGTAAAGTCTCAGGCCCACTTTTGCTATAGTCTTCCTCTTTGATTTGCTTTAATTTGAGCTTTCACAGGTAAAACCTTTCATAGGTTTCAAAGCAGTGTCCCACATCTCATTTGCTGCCTTGTGATTTAGCTGGATGCCATCATCCGTATTAAATGTGTGAGGGAGGTCTCAGAGGCATTAACTTACCCAGAATTAACGTGGGACCCCAACTCCAGCTTGCAGGACTTCCCCACCATAACCAGCTGCAGGACCAGACCCTTCCTTGGGAATGCACGTTTGACTACCCGAGAATCACTTTAAAACTCACCTGTCTCTGGAGACATTGTTTCTCAGAGATAGCTTCCCTAGCCCTGTTGGGTCTTGTTAACCCATTTCCCTCCTGTTGCCCTTTTGATCTTGAAATCTTAGCCCATGTTAAGAACACCTTTCACAGATGTCGTTACTAGGATTCTCCAATTTTTAGTTTTTTGTATTTAGGATTTGGATCATTTACCTACTCTAAGTATCTATTTTTACACATCTTTTTTTCTCTGCACATGGCAAATTCTTGGAAGGTGAGAGCTGTGTTTTCCATTTCCTTGGTGGATTTTTCTGCTAGGGGGAAGTTTAATTGGAATGAGTGTCCAGCCAACCTTGAGGAAATAAAATAATTCAACCTTGAAAAAAATACTTTTTCTACAAATTATTTTATTAGAATGTCAGACTCAAAAGAAACTACCAGGAACATGCCTGAAAATGCTGTCTATGATTTATGCTTGACATGACACCTGCTGTCATTGCATACAGAATGTGAACAACAGAAAAGGAAGCGGAGGTGGGCGGGGACAGCACCAGCCCTGGATAGTCAGACCTCAGTCCCACAAACCTGGTACCCACAACCAGGATCCCTACAATGTACACATTCCTAATTCAGCCTCAACTCTCCTTTTAGCCAAGAGTAAATGCCTCAGGACTCAATCTGAATCACTGTCCTGCTCAGCTTCTTTCACATCCATGCTGAATTTGTATTCCTGGTCACATCCCATGTAAGTGTCACTCATGAAATACAGAGTGTAGTTGTAGGCACCAGTGGCTGGGACCACAAAGTCCAACTGTCCAACTTCACCGTGTCCTTCTGCTGTAGGGTCAGCCTCTTGATGAAGATGAGGCTATTGGACTTGGCATCTCCAATCACCACCCACCATCCCTCTTCACGTTTCTATGGGAAGAGAGGTGCAATGATATGGCCTGTGACTTCCTCCTCTCACTCCAGCTGCACCAGCACCACCACGGGTCCGCCATGCAGATGCTGTCCTTATCTACCACCTCATAAGACACTTCAATATTAGGGTAGCAGTTACAAAAGCAGGCCACATTTGTAATCTGGCTGTCAGTCAGCTGAAGCAATGTGTTCCGTTCTTCATCCTCCATCTCCATGATATCGAAAACACTCTCTACTCCTTTGTCTGTGCAACATTTGATATGCTTAGAGGTGAAGTGTGTCAGCTGCTTCAGGTATGAGTCTTGGACCACATAACTTGGGTGACCATCTGGGCCAGTTCCATACCTGCCAGAGCAGGGCCGAGCCACCCATTGCTGGAGAGGACATCCACGCAGGACTGGATGAACCAGATTGCCTTACTAAGGATTTCCTCCATATCTGACCGCAGCTCAGCACTCAGCTGCATGCTGGACAGGTGAGCCTGCAGGAGCAGGTTGGTCTTGATGTGGGGATCATTGAACTTAGGGTTATTCAGCTTTCGGTTTCCTTCTCAGCCAACTGCCTCAGGAGGTTGTCTTCATGGTGCCTGATGGGAATGTTCTCATACTCTGCCACATTGGAGATGATCTCAATGAGCCCTCGCACCTTGGTCTTGGCATTGAGGGACATGCTGAAGAGCTCAATGGTGGTGTAGTTGATGTAATAGTAGGCAGCAATCATGCACAGGTTCAGAGGTACCACATCCATCTTGTCCTTGATGCTGATGCATTTGGACTGCTGCAGGTCACTCAGGGTCTGCTCTGCCAGCTCTGACAAGTGGTCGGACAAGTGATGATGGGAGATGCCCTGCATGTTGTAGTAAGAGAGTAGGGATAACTCCAAGTGTAACGTCTTTGGACAGACAAGAGGGGAGACAATCTAGAGTCCTTGGGATTAGGGATACTGCTTCCACTGTGATGAGGAAGGAAAGCAAAGCCAGTGAGTCGAGATTCATGGAGGTTGTTACAACTGGTGGTGAGAATTTATGTTTTGGTTGGATTTGTTGGACTACATGGAGGATAGGCTTATCTTCCAAATTATTTTAAATGTCTGACAAGAAAGTTTACACTGAAGAGGACTAAAGAGAACCCATATGCAGGAGAGACTGACTGGCGTATGAAAGAGTCTGAAAGTTTTGCTACTTAGGGAATTAGGAGTTTCAAATAGTTGAAACATAGTCATATAGCAAAGGCAGTGGTCTTTCCTGTGAGTATGTGTGTGCAGCTTCAGAGCACAGAACTATGACCAGTAGATGAAAGTTAAAGGAAGATACCTTGGAATTCATAAAAATAAGCTTTGTAATGATCAAAGCTTTGTAATTTGAAGTTGTAGAGTTCCCTTCACAGAAAATGTTCAGAGAGCTAACTGAACTTCGTGAAGACATTGTGGAGATAATCCTTGCATTGAAAAGAAGGAACATTGTATTAGACATTTCAATCTGTCCAAGAAGTGAGTTTGTTGAATTCTGTGACTGGTTCATCTTTTCGTATCATTTCTCAGCAATGTCATCTTTACTTCCTTATGCTTTCCTCTTGATTGTAGTGTAGCATCTGAGTTGTAATTAATGGAGACTTTGAAACAAGTGGTGATGAGACAGAAAATAGGGCTTACATTACTTTCTATGGTCATATTTTGCAAGTTTTACAGACAAACGTGTTATCATAGAATTCCTCTGACCCAAGGTTGTCAGAGACACTTGAGGAATCACATATCCAATTTTAGTTTCTTTTCTCCTTTTTAATGCTCTTGAAGTAGAGCCCCTGCATAAGATGCTTCAATAGTGTTATTGCTTAATTAATTAGAGACAAGAGAAGAATAAAATTTTAAAGAGAGAATTTTAGATTATAAAGTCAGCTGTTCAGCAATGACATGGACTAATTTGATAATTGAAGGGTCAGTACCTGCAAAAGTAAGAACACTGCTTACAAGCATTAGCATCCAACTAGTAACAATGTGCACGCCAGGATAATGAACTTGAAACAATAGTAATTAGCAGGCTAAGACAAAGGATTAAAATTAAAAATGAATGGTGCAGTGCTTTCCGCTTGCTTGTAAAACAGCATTAAGCCAACTTAATCCATTTTAATTCATTGTGAAACCTGCAGTGCAAATGAGATGGATTCAAGGGTCAGGTTCAGCTCCTGAGAAAGTGCGATACATTCACCTGTGACAATTCTTTCTGGAATGATAAAGTAAGGGAAGTCTCTTAAGAACTCTGAGTGACTCCATAAGGTCCCCAGAGATCAGGTGTCAAAGTTGTCTATCAGATGCCTGAAAAGAAAAAAGGAAAGCATTACTCAATGCTATTGTGAGACAGTTGTCATTGACTGATCAGGCCTTTGAAGCACGCTTTCACAGTCAATGAAACCACCTGAATAGATGAAAGCCAGACAGCTTCTGACAAACAAGAGTCTATGGAATATTCATTGTGCATCTGGGAGGGAAAGATTAATGTATTAGAAATTAAAATGGGACCAGAATGTATGATCTTGCTCTAACACTTGGCCAGACCTGTGTCACCCACTGCTAGTGCCTGAAGTCGACAGACAATTCTGCCAAGGTAACTGAGAATCATTAAGCATCCTGCTATTGTGCATGGTGAATAATAAAACTTTCCCCCTATTCTTTGCCTGGAGCTTACAATGAATAATTCTGGAGCTATTTGCAATGTTAACAGCACCTATCTTGCCCATCCATTCCTTTATGATAAGAATGGAAATATGCATTTCAACAGTCTGTACAGATACTGATTCACAGGCATTTCAAAGGACACCTGTCACTCAAGTGAAGGACCTGTCAGTCTCCGATGTATGATGGTGCCAAGAAAATGGCCAAAAAAGATTATCTGTACTTTATTTCTCCCTTTTTCTCAGATTAAAACACTGTTACATTTGCCATAGACTGACAAGTGATTTACACTGGCAACTGTAATGTGTTTAAGACTAGAAAAAAAGCTATTCTCTTAGGCAGGCATATTCTTCCAAGGTTTACAACTGTATCAAATATACTATCACAAATGTGATCTAGACCATACAGAATGTCATTATGCTGGATATTAGAAGCATTTAATCTGTTTGCTGACATAAAGGTGACATTCATAGAGCTGTATTTTTGACGTCAGTACCAGGGTAAATTTACTTTTAGGAAATTACAAGTAGACTGGAGTCCTTATAGCAGGGCTAGCTGGTATTGGACATGTTCATTAAAATGTGTAACTGAAGATTTTTCCTGATCAGTATATTACTGAATGTGCAGCTCGCATCAGAGAAGTTTTCATCATCCAGAGAAATCATGCCACATATTCTAAAGTTTAAAATTCAGCTACCAAAGAGATTCTTAATGTTTTGTTCTCCTTGACAAAAATCAAGACCACTTTATAGATCTTTGGACATCTTCAAAGTTCTTGTTCCCTGAATGAATTCTGTGAGTCTTGTGAGGATCCCAGTTGTTTTATTGAATAAATTGTTCTCTTTTGATTACAGTTAAATTAATAATGAAATTAAGTTGTAAATTAGTAAACTTCAAAGAGGTCTAACCTTCCTTACCCTTGCTGAATGTCATGAGAGTTCTACTTCTTATAAGGGTGCTGTGCGTCTCCTCTTTTATTCCTGAGAGCCTCCAGCTCACTACACTCTCTGCTGCACACAAAGTGATTCTTGGAAGATGTTTTGTACTCATGTACAAAAGAAGACTTGCATTTGCTATATTAAAGAACCGTACTGTGGAGTTCAGCTTCTGGCTGTGAGTGATCCCTCTCTTCTTGCAAGGTAGTTCTCAAAATGGCATAATCTGTGGACTTTTTTCACAAAGGGTATATGTTAATATTTATATACGTTATAAATACATGTTTAATATTACATATGTGGTTCACATTAGTGGCTTATATTTCTGTTGAATAGGGCTGCCTCAGACAGTGTCTAGTGTCTAGTGCCTAGTGTCTAGTGTCCCGTACCTAGTGCCTGTCTAGTGTCTAGTGTCCCATACCTAGTGCCTGTCGTGTCTAGTGCCTAGTGTCTAGTGTCCCGTACCTAGTGCCTGTCTAGTGTCTAGTGCCTAGTGTCTAGTGTCCCGTACCTAGTGCCTGTCTAGTGTCTAGTGCCTAGTGTCAAGTGTCCCGCACCTAGTGCCCAGTGCCTGTCTAGTGTCTAGTGCCTAGTGTCAAATGTCCCGCACCTAGTGCCCAGTGCCTGTCTAGTGTCTAGTGCCTATTGTCTAGTGTCCAGTACCTAGTGCCTAGCACCTGTCTAGTGTCTACTGCATATTATCTAGTGTCCCATACCTAGTGCCTAGAGCCTGTCTAGTGTCTAGTGCCTAGTGTCCTGCACCTAGTGCCTGTCTACTGTCTAGTGCCTAGTGTCAAGTGTCCCGTACCTAGCGCCTAGTGTCCCGTACCTAGCGCCTAGTGCCTGTCTAGTGTCTAGTACCTAGTGTCTAGTGTCCCGTACTTAGTGCCTAGAGCCTGTCTAGTGTCTAGTGCCTTGTGTCTAGTGTCCCGTACTTGGTGCCTAGAGCTTGTCTAGTGTCTAGTACCTAGTGTCTAGTGTCCCGCACCTAGTGCCCAGTGCCTGTCTAGTGTCTAGTACCTAGTGTCTAGTACCTAGTGTCTAGTGTCCCGTACTTAGTGCCTAGAGCCTGTCTAGTGTCTAGTGCCTAGTGTCTAGTGTCCCGTACCTAGTGCCTGTAGCTTGTCTAGTGTCTAGTACCTAGTGTCTAGTGTCCCGCACCTAGTGCCCAGTGCCTGTCTAGTGTCTAGTGCCTAGTGTCTAGTGTCCCACACCTAGTGCCTAGTCCCTGTCTAGTGTCTAGTGCATATTTTCTAGTGTCCTGTACCTAGTTCCTAGTGCCTGTCTAGTGTCTAGTGCCTAGTGTCTAGTGTCCCATACCTAGTGCCTAGAGCCTGTCTAGTGTCTAGTGCCTCGTGTCTAGTGTTTAGTGCCCTAGACATTACAAAATGGGAACTGGTGTCAATTTGGGCACTTTAGGTGATAAAGGGATTTTAAAGCTTTAATTGTTATACATATATTTTATTTATTTATTTATTATTTATTTATTTTTATTTTTGAGATGGAGTCTCACTCTTGCCCAGGCTGGAGTGCAGTGGCGCAGTATCTGCTCACTGCAACCTCCACCTCCCGGGTTCAAGTGATTCTCCCTACCTCAGTTGCCAGAGTAGCTAAGATTACAGGTGTGTGCCACCATAACTGGCCTTTTTTTGTATGTTTTAGTAGAGATGGGGTTTCGCTGTGTTGGCCCAGCTGGTGTTGAATTCCTAACCTCAGGTGATTCGCCTGCCTTGGTGTCCCAAAGTGCTGGGATCACAGGTGTGAGCCACTGCACCCTGCCTATACATGTATTTTAACGTATTACAAAAAATGCAACTGACATTGTTTCATACATAGTATTGCTTTGAGTTGATAAAGTAGATAGCATCATGATAATGCTATTCACACAGACCCAGCAGTTATCAACACCACAAACCCTCCTTTATTAACTGTTCAGAAATAGTACTAATCATGCAGATGACTCCAATTGCTAGTTTCTTGAAGGTCACCATTTATTTCTATACTCTTTATGCATACCTCTAAGTTGAGAAAAGAAAACCTATTTGTTTAGTTACAGGAAAATCTGATGTGCTTCAAGATTTAGAAGTAGCTGGTAAAAGGGTTCCATTTGTCATTTTCTTTAGTTCAAATAACAGTGTTCTCAACTTTTTTCCTCAGTTTCATGAAGAGTAGAAAGTGAGTTGAACAATGAGAACACATGGACACAGGGAGGGGAACATCACACACTGGGGCCTTTTGGGAGGTGGGGGCTGGGAGAGGGACAGCATTGGGAGAAATACCTAATGTAGATGATGGGTTGATGGGTGCAGCAAACTATCATGGCATGTGTATATCTATGTAACAAACCTGCACGTTCTGCACATGTATCCCAGAACTTAAAGTATAATAAAAATTAAAAAAAAGAAAGTGACTATAAGCTTTTATGTTGACGTTAAGTCATCATTCAACTATATGTGGTGTGAGGTGACTTCAGGGTTTTTCCAAATAAAACTTCTAACCTGAAAAATCACACTAAAAAATCACACTCAAAAATCCATTTAGGATTAAAATGAGAATATATCTTGCACATCGACTTGCTTATTTGAATGACAAAAATGTATTCTTACAAGGCGTGATGCTTACAGTAGTGTTCTGTTAAAGAGCATATGAATCACATGAACGAAATGATAGTAACACTAGAGCTATAAGGTGTTGGATTCTCTTGATTGTGCAATCTTGGTAGGAATTCATATAAGAGCTCACTAAAAATGTACTCATACATTCAATCAATATTTATTGTACACATACACATACCAAAAACAGGTTTAGGCTCAGGTGATAAAGCAGTGAACACTCGATTACCTGGTCTTCAGGAACTTTTTATTGAGAATGGGGGAAAAGGAAGAGAGGGACAAATAAATAAGATTCTATGGGGCTTTGTAGACCATTGTAAGGATTTTGGTGTATACTATAAGTGAAATAGGGTTGAGAAACAGCCAGACAGCCAGACACAGAGACAGACAAATCAATGTTGACTTCAAAGTTAGAAATAGAATGTATACTATGAGAATGTATTTAAATATTAGAAAAAGATGTCATGCATATTTTCCCATACCAAATGATAAAAATAAATGGATAACACATGCTTGTTTGCAAAAGTTCATGAATAGGACAGATTCAGAAGAATTCAGACAGAATTTAGGTTTAGGAAATTTCTTCATAAGATTTCTTGGAATACAGTTGTACTAAAAAATAATCACAAATCAATTTGGTTAGAAAATTGGTTCTTAGTTCCCAAACCTGTTGGAGAAGGTAAATAAAATATTTTGCTTTTTCTCAGGAGATACATGTGTGAGATGGAATTTTCTTTTTCTTTTCTTGGCCTTCAAATAATTGTTTATAATGATGAAAAATTCTATGCAAACAAAATGTTCAATTGTAGAGGTGGAATGAAATAATGATGGTATGTGCATAGGATGAATTACTGTACAAATTACTAAAATAATTTCATGACCTGGGAAAATACTCAGAGATGGAATTTTCATCACTGATTAACCTCAAACAAAATTATGCAATCATTTTCCTAATATAGAACTCAGGTTCTTCTTAAATTAAGTGTCATCTAGTCAAGTAATACTTTATACTATGCTATGATCAATAACTTCATTATTTTTAGTGACAAACTTATCTTTAGTTGAGAAGATAATTATATTCATTATTAATTCTATTTTATATTTTATTTTCAAATTAATCATGTTGCTTTGTATTGTGTTTATTTTCATGTTTACTTTGATTCATGGCAAGTGACACTGGTTATACTGCTTTGAAGGTATATAAATAACGTGATTAAATTGATCAAAGAAAAATATTAAGTAAGTGCTTGCGTAGACAGTATGAAGTATGGCAAAACACAAAATTATAACTCAAATGGTCAAGGTTAGAGGAGCATTGTCCTATTAAAATGTTAACATTTCCTGTGATGCTCATCCTCTAGGTCAATCCCAGCTATTGGAAACCTCTAGCTTTCTTACACATGTCTCTTATCTAGCTGACTCTTTTAAGCTATAGAGCATGTCTTTTCTCTCCTACTGTGAAGTTGGTCTAGGCACTATGCACAGTGTGTTACAAGAATAGCATTCTTACTTTTGAGAAATGCATAATTTTATGCATACATATGTAATTTATTAAAGGAAAACACTAAGAAACCTAAAAGACCTTCAAATCATATCAGACTTTCTCATAGAACTGGGCCAACCAGGAGGCTTATTAAAAAACAGACAACCAGGCCGGGTACAGTGGCTCATGCCTGTAATTCCAGCACTTTGGGAAGCTGAGGTGAGTGAATCAGCTGAGGTCAGGAGTTTGAGACCAGCCTGGCCAACATGGTGAAACCCCGTATCTACTAAAAATACAAAAATTATCCAGGTGTGGTGGCAGGCACCTATAATGCCAGCTACTTGGGAGGCTGAGGCAGGAGCCCGGAAGGTGGAGGTTGCAGTGAGCTGAGACTGCAATAAGAGAGGAGACCTCTTCCCCATCTCCCTCCCCTCAGGCCTCCACCTCCTCCCTTTTGGATGAGAAGGAGAGTAAAGAGAGATAAAATACCAAAGAACTGGAATCTGTGTTCAAGTGATTTGCTGTCACCACTGACCAGGGAATAATGAGGCCCAAGGACTGGGAAAATAACTCCCTTTTCAGTTCTCAGAGTCTGTGCTATCTATAAACTTTGAAGTGTTGCAAAGAATGTTATTCCTACTGGCCAGAGCCCGGCACTGGGTCATGTCCTCCACATTTACATGACCCAGACCTCCTCCTGGAAATACCTCTGCCAACTAATAATTTACTGCCCTTGTCTTGTCTCTGTAAGCCTCTTCCCCTGCCTATTCCCACACCCACTGCATATGAATTAGCAAATCAATGAAAGCCAAAGATAGTGAGATCAGCTGCCCTGGCCAAAGGGCAATAACACAGTTTCACCTCTGCTCCCCCTTTAAAGTTGTAAGCCCTTAAAAAGGTAAAGAAGCTGCTTCTTGAAGACCTCGGTGGTCAAGGCATTAACCTCCCACAGCTCCTGGCTGAATAAAAAGCCACTTCCTTTCTCAGTTCGGTGTTCCAGAGGTTTGTTCCCTGACGATCCTGCTACGGCACCACTGCACTCCTGCTTGGGTGACACAGTGAGACTCTGCCTCAAATTAAAAAAAAGACAATCAGATCTATAATACCATTGTTACTTCTTTCTAGAAATCCACACCTTTACTTCAAGGTGAGATTAAAAAGCTCAAAATCCACTTCCTGTATAAACATTTCCATCTTCACACCACCCTGTTATAATTGTACTTTGCACACGTCCCTTCAATACGTGTGTTGATAGAATATATTATAGAACTTAAATACTAATTTTATTGTTGCTTTCTAATTAGTGAATACAGTTCAACTAAACTAAACTTTTCATGTTTTTAAATTTATTTCTCTCTAGCCCAGAGAAGTAGATGCAAATAATGAACATTGGTAAAAGAAAATAAAATTGCTGATATCTTCTTTCTTTCTTTGTTGCCTTTTATTACAACCTTAGTTTCAACAACTATTAGGTTGGTGCAAAAGTAATTATGGTTTTGTCATTGAAAGTTATGGCAAAAACTGCAATTACTTTTGCAGCAACCTAATACTCTTCTGTAACCTTGCTTAATTATCACCCACAGCCTTGAAAATTTTTGCCCTCCTAGAATCAAAAGTCTAACATCAAACCTTCACAGTTGACCATTTGCCCAGCATTGCACATGTGGCACTAGTCACTTTCTGTATCATTCACATGCTTTTGGAGAACAGCAGTGCAGATAGAATGGGAAGATAACATTGCAGTAGCATTTCCATGGTCACATGATTACACTGCTACCAAACCCCTGGTCATGTCCAGTACCAAGAAGATATAACCCAGTTAAACAGAACTGTTCTATTAAGATGTGAAAGCTAACCTTAAGTAAATAGGAATAATAATATAAAACCCAAAGTTAGGATCACCTCTGGTTTGCTATTTAAGGTCAAAAAGCACATTTTTCTATAAATCTGTCTCAAAACTAGTCAGGAACGTTGAATTTTCAAGTCATGCTGAGGCTCTTGTCTCATTTCCCTTGCCATACTCTTGCTCTGAAATATTAGCATCTAATCCTGCTTGTCTTTGTCATTGGTGTTTTCAGCTTTAATAATTTCTAAAGCATAGAACATCCTACTCACAAGAGAGCCAATCTGAAGTTCTTACCTTTTCCAGTGAGTGAAAAGAATAAAAAGACTGAAAACACAGGATTGTTGATTACATACAGAATACTTAGCAACATAACACAGAGAGATATCCCTTGTCTTGCAAAATTTTACCCTAATATTTTAGGGGGAAAAATAAAGTTATGTGATTTTGGCAAAAGGACTTGAGTGAATCTGAATTTTTAAGCTACTTATCTTCTCAGGTTGTGTGTCTGTCTTCAATATCATCTGTGAATATCAGGTATCCTGAATACCTAAAAATAATGACGAAAATATTTCCCTGTAAATTTTTCTTTCAATTTTTAATTTAAGGGAAGTATTCCCTTTGAGTCATTTTATTTAAAATAGTGAAAACTAAAATTGATTTTTTGAAAGAAAAATTATAAGCATAAAGTATCAAGATGAGGTTTATAAACCGGCTTAAAAGATTGTGAAATGTTTTTTGCTTTCAAAAGAAGATGAGTGCTTACTTGGAAACTAACTTTTACTTAGAAAAATAATACTTCAATTGAAATAATACAATTTCAATTGAAGGTGTACAAAAGAAATCAGTCTAGGCAAGAGATTTGCTATCTGAGTTTGGAAACTTAGAAAAACATCTGTGTAATTAAAATATTGGTTGCTGTGATGTGAAGAATACAAAAATAGGCAAATATTGTGGTTTTGATTTGCATTTCTCTAATGATCAGTGATATTGAGCATTTTTACATATATTTCTTGGTCCCATAAATGTCTTATTTTAAGAAGTGTCTGTTTGTATCTTTTGCCCACTCTTCGATGGGGTTGTTTGCTTGTTTTCTTGTAAATTTATTTAAGTTCCTTGTCAATTCTGGATATTAGACCTTTTTCAGTCGATGGACTGCAAAAACTTTTTCCCACACTATATTTTTAGGAATTGAAAATTGCTGACTTTGACCTACAACAAAGTATTAAGAAAACAAATGGATGAGCATGTCAATTGAAAAACAACTGAATGTTCTAGTGGAAAAATAGTCAAGTTGTCAAAGGATTTAAAATAGAATTTTTGTAGTAAATCCAATGGGAAAAACATAGGAACAAATATCAACTATAATTTTTTAAATGTCAATTTTTAGAGAAATGGGATAGATAATTTCTCCTTTTCTAGTGGTCATTTTTGTTTTGACTGTAGCATTTGAACATTCTAGGAGAAAATCTAAGTGGGGGGAAAGCCCTATCTCCCATTACAAAAGATAAATTGGAAAGATTCTTTTTCCTATGCTGTAGTATAGGCATGGGACAGAAGAATGTCCCATCAGATGTTCCCAGCCTGAACTGTGGATTTTAGGAAATGATTTTTTAAAATGGATAAGTTAAAGACTTTTCCTTGGAGGTTACTCTAGAGGTGAGAGTTCAGTGACATTGGGGTGTCTGTCCAGTGTAATATAGCAGCAAAGCGGTTTGTGCCTTATGGAAAAGTTTCGTGATGACAGAACCAGTGCTGAAAACCTAGTTGAATCATTACTAAGGTGAAATATTGAGTATACATTGTTTTCCTTCGCTTCTGCACAGTACAGATTCTTCATCTTTTACGGTGACTCTGTGAATTACCTAGTTCAACTATAATAAAAGTATTTGCTGCTTAAGTTAAGTAGAATTGGTTTAGGTCACTTACATCCAAGAATCTTCTCTAGTTCACTAATAAAATTGGAAAAGACTAAAAAATAAATCAAGCGTACCCATTACAGGCTAGAACATAGTTTTAAAAGGCACTTTCATATGTAGTTTTAAAAGTGTAAATTTATCGAAGTTTATTTCGTAATGTGGAGTAAATGCCCTACAATTTGCATATCTGATAACATTTTCTTTTAGAAACATACCTAAAAAAATCATGGAAAATTAGAAAAATGTTAATTTTTGCCTTGTTTGGAACCATGAAAAATTATAAATGACTTAAATATCTATCATTCAATTATAGATTTTACAACCATTTATTATTGGCAAAGAAGAACTTCTTGATATAACTTAAAATGTAAAACATTAGGTCATGAAACTTTACAAAAATATTATACCGACTATACCATAGTAGTCAGCTACCAAGATGCCTGCTCAATTTTTATCTCCCAATATTCCATACCTTGTATGGTCTCTTTCCACATCAAATAATGGTTGACTTATGGGCCCAGTTAAATAGTGTAGAAATGACAATATCTGACTTCTGAGGTTAGGTCATAAAAGACATCACAGCTTCTGTGATAGTCTTTTGGGTCACTCATTGAGGAAATTCAGATACATTCAAACAGCCCTTTGAAAGGAAAAGCAAGGCCTCCTTCCAACAGCCAGCATCACATCCCTGCCATGTGAGTGAGTCACCTTGCATGTAAATTCTGCAGCTGTAGTCAAATGACTCCAGCCCCAGCTGATATTTAACTGCAATCTCATATGAGTATCCTGAGACAGAATTGCTCAATTAAGATGCCCCAAAATTCCTGACTCACAGAAATTATGAGTGATAATATGTGATTATTGTCACTTGAAGCCCATATAAATTTGGGAGTAATATGTTGTATTGTATTAGATAACTAATTAGAGTTACAAGTGATATGTATACTAATATGTGTAAATGCTTAGAAACATACCTTTAAAGATGTAACCTAAAAGACCATGGACTCTTTTTCGTTTTAACATTGTGGGCTTCCTTTATAAATTTGTTTATAGTTTTCTGCAATTATTTAACTCACCAAATATTTAGGTACTAATTATTTGAAGGACATCAACATAGAAATGTATCACTGGAGATGATACAGTGATGCAGACATAAAAATAATGTAAGTCACATTGCTTACTTTTATAAGAGGAATTTTTCAACAGTATTTTTTAAATAGAAGAGCACACATGTTTTGCTGTATATTTCAATAAAAAATAAATAACAGAAAGTTTCTTTTGAAACTAATTTTGAGAGTGTCTAGTTCCATTTTAAATTTCTGCTGCATTACTGATAGCTACAGGGCACCAATTTATTATAGTCTAATTGCCAGAATCAGGTGCTTTAACAGTTGGCCTTTATTGACCTCAGTGATGTAAGGACACCCAATCCAAGCCATTTTTATAGTCTCTTAGCATCCTCAGACAAATAATTAAGTCCGATGCAGACTTCTTCTTCTAATCTGCTTGAGCCATGGCTAGGGTGGTTGTGGGTCACTGCACTGGAATGCAGACAACAGAGACCCAAGGTGGCTTAGGGTAGTGAGCCCACAGAGGGCACTCTGGGTCTATCCCTTGAAACCAGTCTGCCCTTTTAGAGCTCTAGGCCTGTGATCAGAGGGGTAGCCTTGAAGATCTTTGAAATGCCTTTGGGATCTTTCTTCCATTTATGAGTAGGATCTCGCTCCCTTCTACCATAAATGTCTTTAGTAAATGATTGCTTGGCCGCACCTTAATATTTTCTCCCAAACATGCTTTTTCACTCTTCACATGGAAAGTCTGCATATTTTCCAAATCTTTCTACTCTGCTTCTCTATTGATTATAAATTCTGTTTTTTGGTCATTCCTTTCTGCTCTTATCTCACTGTATGTGCTTAAAAGTAATCACAAAGCAGCCTAAATACTTTGCTGCTTAGATATTTCTTCCATCAGATATCCTGGTTTATTATTCTCAGATTCTACCTCTCACAAAGCCCTCACGCATACACACAATTCAGCCCAGCTCTTTGAGACTTTATAACAAGAATGACCTTTACTTTAGTTTCCAATACCTTGTTGGCATTTTATCTGAGCCCTCATCAGAATATTCTTTACTGCCCGCATTTCTACCAGCATTTCATTCACAACCACTTAGGTAATCCCGAAGAAGTTCCAGACTTCCTCTACAGCCCTTTTCTTCTTCTGTGCACTCACTGGAGCCTCCCTTAATACTTCATTTATGGCAATTTAGGCTGTTCCTAGCCAATTTCTCCAAATTCTTCCTACCTCTATCCATCACCCAGGTCTAAATCTGCTTCTACATTTTTCGGTATTTGTTATAGCAACAGCCCCACTTCTTGGTGCTATTTTTCTGTCTTAGTCTACTTTATTCTGCCATTACAGAATACCATGGACTGGGTAACTAATTTAAAAAGAAATGTATTTCTCATAGTTCTGGAGGCTGGGAAGTCTAAGAGCATGGTGCTGGCATCTGGCAAGGGCAATCCCATTGCATTCGGGTGGAAGGCAGAAGTGAGAATGTGAGTCAGAGGGAAAAAGGGGGCCAAACTCCTATAATAATCTATAATAATTAACTACTACCAAGATAATGTATTAAATCATTCATGATGGGAAAGCCATCATTACCTAATCACCTCTTAAAAGGCCCCACCTCCCAATATTATTACATTGGCAATTAAATTGCAACATGAGTTTTGGAGAGGACATTTTAACTATAGCAATTTATATATCTAATATAAATTTTTAAAACCTGTATTAAATAAACCATCACAAATGATGTCATAAAAGAAAAGGTATTACATACAGACACAAAGGTAAGAATGACAGCAAACACTTATTGGAAACAATGTAAGCAAAAAGACTGTGGAGCAACTCCTTAAAGTGAACAAAACAATTGTCAATCTAGAATTCTATATACAGCATATATATTTTTCAAATAAAAATAAAATAAAGGCATATGAAAGCTGGAAACATTTATCATTAGTAGACCTGCATTATAAACAATGTTAAAGAAATTCCCTTAGAGATGAAGAAAAATAATACCAGATTTATATGTGGGTTTGCAAAGGAATGAAGAACACAGAAAAAAAAAATGTGTGGATAAGTATATTAAATATTTCTCTTATTATTTAACATGCCTTAAAAGATTATTGACTAAACAAAAATTAAAACCATATGTGTTGGAGATTCTAATACAAATGGTGTAGAGGAGAAATAGAAGTATAGTAAGGTTTTTATAAGTGAAGTAATATAAAGTTACTTAAAGGTAGACTTTCATAAAGTTAATGATGTATGTTAGAAATCTTAAAACAACCACTAAAATAACAACTATGCTATGAATATACTATCAGATAATACAGAGCTATAGATCATGAGGCAAAAGTATATAATATAATTTTAAAAAGCAAATCCAAAAGAAGGCAGAAAAAGAGAAAAGTACTAACATAGCTTATGAATTATCAGATATTATATAGGTAGTTGACTTCTTACTTAATCTTCTTTGAGTTAAACTTACAGACGGAACAAATGGAAAACAAAGAGCAAGATGGTAGGTTTAACCCAATCATATTAATAATCTATATATCCTAATTAAAAGGCAGAAATTTTTGTACTAGATGAAAAAACAAGACTCCATTATATGCTATCTAGATGAAATCCACTTCAAAAATGATGACACAAATGAATTAAAAATAAAAAGATGAAAAAAGATACAATATGACAATACTAATCAAAAGAAAATTGGAGTGAATATATTAATGATAGATAAAGTAGATTTCAGAGCAAAAGATATTACCAAGGATAAAGAGGGATATTCAGTAATAATAAAGAGATTAAATTCACCAAAAGGATATAATAAGTGTACATTTCCAGACATATCTTGTTCATGGTCACAAATAAAGCTAGTCTCCCCAACTGAACTACACACCCCTTAGCAGCTTCAGAGGGAGAACATTAAAAGAAAAAAACAAACAGATGCCCCCCACCCCCTGCCCTTCATAGACGGAATAATCGCTTAGTCAAAGATGGCCAATCTGTAATCCCAGAAAGCTGTTACTATGGTACCCTGCACAGTAAATCAACTTTTCAGATGTGAGTAAGGGTAAAGGCCTTAAAATGGGGAGACTATCCTGGATTACATGAGTGAGGAGTCCAATCTAATAACTCAGCTCCTTAAAGGTGTAGAATCTTCCCAGCTGAATCAGAGAGAGATATGATGACAGAAGAGTCAGAAAGGGGTGGCAGCGCTGGCAGTGAAAATTCAGGAAGGGGATCACAGAACACGGAATGTGGGTGGTCTCTAGAAACTGGAGAGGCAGGAAATCAAGTTCCTCTCCAGAGCCTCCAGAAGGAAATGCAGGCTTGCCAATATCTACGTTTTAGCTCAATGAGACCAGTGTTGGACTTCCACCCTCCAGAAGTGGAAAATAACAGATTTGTGTGTGTGTGGTGGTGGTGGTGGTGGGGGTTATGCCTCTAAGTTTATAATACGTTGCTAAGCCAGATATATAAAATTAATACAGTGACAATTACTAAGAAAAATCTGATAAGTAGGGTATTGGAGCATACTGAACAAAAACTTACCACATTTTCTCCTGCTCAACTGTAATATCTCATGTACCACAATAGTGTTTAGTTTCGTGGTGTCTTTCTAACATTGTGGTCTCTCAAGATTTCCCTCAATTGTTTCTGTCTAAATACATGAAATGCCTTTAAGGTAATATAGGAAGATTCTTGATACTTCTTTACCCATCCCAATTATTTTATCTTATTCATTTTATTTTGTTCTACCAACCAGAAAAATCTCCAATGTATGATGCTAGACTAACATGGGTTATTGCTACTCTAATTGAGGTCATAGTGCAAGCAGAGGCAACACAGAGATCAACTGCACATAAAGGCATTTCTCTGAAAAAAGCAAGCATAACTTTGAGAACATGTCCTCTCTTTTTCTGTTTTTAGCTGTCTTTTCTGAGGACAAATTAGACCACAGAGTTAAGGAATCAGTAATTCTTTGTTTCCTGAAACTGCTTGTTTTTACTCACCTTAATTTTCCATCTTATACTGTAACTCAGAAACATATTTGCAAAAATGTCATAATATGATTATTTAAATTAATAGGGGCAGTTTGTTCAATGAATGCCAAGTGATGTTATTGTGGATTGTGAGTGTTTTATTCCTTTTAGTCTCTTCTAATCATGGACTGAATTGTAGCTGGAATTTGCCCAGTGTTTTTTTGTCACAAGGAAGGATTCTTTAGAAGACCTGCTCATCTCAGGCTTGTTTTATGTCCACCCCATATAATGTGCAGTGACAAAAAGAGAAACACAATTGGATATAGGATGGCTCTCATAATTGAGTTAGCCTTTTAACATCCCAAACAAGCCAATGATTCCTGATACATTAGAAACTAGAAACAATGAGACTGAGATGTTGCATTTTTATGTAGTCAGAATTAATCTTTAACTTCTTCTCTGGGCTTAGTTTAAGAAGGTAGACATTTGAAAGAAATTGAGAGATAATTGCTAGAAATTTGAGCATGTAATGATAAAGACAATATTTTAAATATAATGAATTTCAAGACAGTGTAGTAAGTTCAACTTAGGAAAAATTTTTAAATGTGAGATGAGTTTCCATGTTAAAAGTCTTAAAAGAGTACATATTCTTATGAAAAGAGAAATAATTGGTTAAAAGTAAAAATTATTAAGCTGGGTGCAGTGGTTTATGCCTGTAATCCCAGCACTTTGGGATTGCAGCACTTTGGGGCCGAGATGGAAAGATCAGTTGAGGTCAGGAGTTAGAGACCAGCCTGACCAACAGGGTGAAACCCCATCTCTACCAAAAATACAAACATTATCCAGACATGGTGGTGTGTGCCTGTAGTCCCAGCTACTTGGGAGGTTGAGGAAGAAAAATCACTTGAACCTGAGAGGCAGAGGTTGCAGTGAGCCAAGATTGCACCACTGCACTCCAGCCTGGGTGACAGAGAGAGACTCCATCTAAAAAAAAAATGATTAAAAGAAAGTACAAAGATTCCTTAAATTGTAATCCAATGCATTGAAATTGCAATTCAATCAAAGATGAGAGAGAGTTATTAAAATTGGCAAATAGGCTTACATGATTGTGGAGGCCAAGGAGTTGCACAATCTGCCATCTGTGACTTGGAGAACCAAAAAAGCAAGTGCTGTAATTTAGTTTGAGTCTGAATGCCTGAGAACAAGGAAAGCCAATTGTCCAATGGCCCAAGAACTAAGAGCACCAATGTTCCATGCCCAAGAGCAAGAAAAGATGGATATTCAAACTCAAGCAGAGAAAGTGAATTTGCTCCTCTTTGCCTTCTTGCTCTTTTCAGGCCCTCGGTAACTGGATGATGCCCACACAAATTGATGAGGAAGATTTTTTTTCCCCCAAGATTACCAACTCAAAGGCTCATCTTTTCCAGAAACATCCTCACGGACACACCCAGAAATAATGTTTTAGCAGTTATCTAGGCACCCCTTAGATTAGTCAAGCTGACACATAAAATTAACCATCATAACTAGCAACAAATTCTGGATTTAGACAAAGATATTTAGGCTTTAATCTGTGTTCTGTTACCATTTAGGGTAAAATCTACGTTCTGTGACAATTTACTGCCTCTCCAATATATGCATGCCTACCTACATGGTAGGTATTGAAAGATGTTAAGATGAAGATTAGGTTTCTGTTCTCATAAAATTTAGAAACCAAAAGCCAAATTCAGTATAAAGGCAAATGGCATACAAGCAATGGTTCCAGTTTTGCAATTAATATTGTGAGATTCACACAACCAATTATGTTTCTACTATGTTATGTTCTATTTCTACAAAAAAACTCTATTCACTTATTGTTCTCCTCTCACTCTACCAGTATATGCTTTCAGATTACTTTGACTTGTTGCTTTTCTCACCTCCAGTAACAACTTTTACTGAACTAGGCACAAGGTGGTTAAAGCTTTGCTTGCCATTCCTCTGCTTTTTACCACCTTGCCCACATCTTCCTGCTGGGTAGTCCTCTTGATTTCTGAAAGGCCAATGTGGACACAGTCCCTTGTTTATTTGGACTCGCCACTCTCAGTACATTTTTTAAAAATAAAGTCTTTCACACACTCTACCTTTTCTTTGTTCTATCCTTCTGTGTCTCAGCTGAAGAGAAATTCAGGTTTTTCTCAAATCCCTCCTGATCTGGTTTGGCTGTGTTCCCACCCAAATCACATCTTAAATTCCCACATGTTGTAGGAGGGACCCAGTGGGAGGTAACTGAATCATGGGGGCAAGTCTTTCCCATGCTGTTTGCATGATAGTAAATAAGACTCATGAGATTTGATCTTTTTATAAAGAGGAATTTCCCTGCACAAGTTCTCTCTTTGCCTGCTGCCATCCATGTAAGACATGACTTGCTCCTCTTTGCCTTCTGCCATGGTTGTGAGGCCACCCCAGCCATGTGGATCTGTCAGTCCATTAAACCTCTTTCTTTTGTAAATTGCCCAGTATCAGGTATGTCTTTATCAGCAATTTGAAAACTGAGTAATACAGTAAATTGGTACCAGTAGAGTAGAGTGCTGCTGAAAAGATACCCCAAAATGTGGAAGTGACTTTGGAACTGGGTAACAGGCAGAGGTTGGAACAGTTAGGAGGTCTCAGAAGAAGACAGGAAAATGTGAGAAAGTTTGGAATTTTCTAGAGGCTTGTTGAATGGCTTTGCTCATAATGCTGATAGTGATATGGACAATAAAGTCCAGGTTGAGGTGATCTTGGATGGAAATGAGGAACTTGTTGGGAACTAGAACAAAAATGACCCTTGTTATGTTTTAGCAATGAGACTGGCAGCATTTTGCCCCTGCCCTAGAGATTTGTGGAACTTTGAACTTAAGAGAGATGATTTAGGGTATCTGGCAGAAGAAATTTCTAAGCAGCAAAACATTCAAGAGGTGATTTGGGTGCTGTTAAAGGCATTAAGATTTAAAAGGGAAGCAGAGCATAAAAGTTTGGTAACTTTGTAGCCTGACAATGATATAGAAAAGAAAATTCTATTTTGCGAGGAGAAATTCAAGCTGGCTGCAGAAATTTGCATAAGTAATAAGGAGCTGAAGCATTATTTATTTCTAATAATGCTTTCCGTCTTTAAGGCTACTATTATTTTTAACCTCCCTGTGTCCTTATATTTAAGATGTGTCAACTGCAAGGAGTACATAATTTATAGGAGTATATAATTATACTATTCATACTATAGATATTACATATATACTACATATACAAGGAGTATATAATTACACTATATATGCTATATAAACTATCTTTTTATTATTTAGCCTAGTTATGTTTAGTATAATTAGTAATCTGTTGGAGTTTATATTTACCATCTTACTGTTTGCTTTCTATCTGAACCATCTCTCAGTTTATCAAAAGAGGCCTATGCACACACATTCACTTAGTATTTCTCACTAATTCTTCAGCCACTTCCTCACAGAAGTCCACCCAACCTCATGTCTAGATATGATTCCTTTTTCTAGTCTTTTGGTTGTTGTTGTTGTTGTTGTTGGAGTCTCACTCTGTTCCCAGGCTGGAGTGCAGTGGAGTGATCTCGGCTCACTGCAACCTCCGCCTCCTGGGTTCTTGGAGAATCTTCCAAGGGATTCCCTGCCTCAGCCTCCCGAGTAGCTGGGACTACAGGCATGTGCCACCACGCCCAATTAATTTTTGTATTTTTAATAGAGATGGGATGTCACCATATTGGCCAAGATGGTCTCGATCTCTTGACCTCGTGATCCGCCCGCCTCGGCCTCCCACAGTGCTGGGATTACAAGTGTGAGCCACTGCACCCATCTGTAGTCATTTTTGTAGCATCATCTTCTTTTTCCTAAGAGCACATCGCTCAGTTATTTTGTGTGAATAATTAATGTCTGTTTCTTCTTTTAGACTATAGCTTGACGATGGCAGAACTGATTTTTTATCATAAGTAAATATTTGTAGCATTAATAAATTATTATGTAAATTCTGTAACTAATTCTACCTTTCTTTACAATCAAAGATTAAATAAATACAAACAACTTTTGTAAATGATCTACGTATTTCCCTTATGTAGAAGCACATCATCTCATTGAGAAACCACTATTATATTGAGTCTAAATTGTCCTACCATTGATCATGTCAAGCCCTCTCTTCAGGGACTACGAGATGCTTTGCAGCTTCCTGTAAGAGTGGGCTTATTTCTGTATAAGAAGAGCACATTTCCTGAGACAATCCTATTTCTTTATTTCTTGCACATCCACAGGGAGGGTGAATAGGACTGACCAAGTGCTCATTTATTGCAAATGTTTTCCAAATTATTTGGTGCAAATTCCTTTTCTACAATATTCCATTGTCATTTTTAAGTGAATTCGTCAAAGCTGAGGGCTCTGACTCATGAATGTTCACTTTCTTCCTGGATTAAGTAGGCAGTCACAGTAAAAAATGTCTGATGACTCAAATTTTCTATGCGTGTGTTCAAGATTTTTTCTCTTTTGAAAATCACTTTGAGTACAAGTGGAAGAAATAATGATGTGCTATGTGTCTTTCTTGTCATCCCTACGTAAATAGTACACTCTTCAGGACTTTCATTCTTTCAGAAATATTCCAGCTTTTCAAGGTTCTTTGATCCATTTTTTTATAAAAGGAAAAAATTATTTATTTTTATGCATGTACTTTAAGAAAGTTTATACCAATAATTCAAATTAAGCAGAATAAGTACCATGAAAATTAGAGAAAATCAAATCAGGCTAATAAACCTACTGCAAATTACCTGGAGGGCTGACTTGTCCTTGGGTCAAGTTGCTTTGTATTAGGATAAATATAATCTGCTGAATGTAAATGAAAGCTCAGGGAGTAGAGCAGCCTTATATAAATATCAACAGATATATTACTCTGCTCACCAAAGTCAACGGATTAAAAAATAGATCTTTGTGTCACCAGGAGCTTAAAATTTGTGAAATAAATGTTTAGAATATTTCATTATCTAACTCCTCAAAGAAAGCCCTTCTGCTGTCTTTCAACTAGATATTGGACATCACAGTTTCTGGAGTCTATAGGATCTGTCCATGCCAAAAATAGTTATAGTTTACTTTTCCTCTGAAAGGCTGTTTTTGCCATATTGTTGTACATCGGGCTTCTAAGACCAATCAACTTTCTCTAGGGCCCAGGAAGAGTAAAATCAATAGTGCACCCCTCACTCATTATCTCAGCCAATTTTTGATTGTACTCCTTAACTACACAATAACCATTCTATTCCTGTGGTAACAAGTTTTTATATTAACACATTGAACATTTTAGTTTCTTATCACAAACCCCTCCAACCCACAATAAACTAGGATTTTGATTTTCACATAGCAGAACACATTTGCTCATTAAAGATGGAGCAGGAGGTCGGGGGAGGGAAAGAGAGAGAGAGAGAGAGAGAGAGAGAGAGAGAGAGAGAGAGAGAGAGACTTTTCCTATTCAAAGACAATTGAGTTCTTCTCCAAAAAGTAAACTATGGACTCCCACTCCTGTCCATGACAGAGTAAATCTGACTAGAATTGCTCTCCTATAGTAAACAAATATAAAACCAAACAAAATATATAAAACAATTGTTTTCAGAGACTGGACAACAGGCAGTACAGGTGTGTGATTCTTAGGTAAGGGAAGCAAATGATATGATCCCTAAAATAACCTTGGTTTTCTACCTGGAGACATTTTCCAGACCACAGTGAGGAAAAGATATACCAAGCAGAGAATGGCACTATTTCTGAATTAGGGAAATCGTTTCTGAGTTTGCAGAGGCTGAGGCAACTAGAATTTTAAGGTAGAGTAACAGAGGACAGAACTCCACAGAAAAAAAGCTCTATAAATCTGCACCAGGGTACCTATGAGTCTTTGTACATTTATAGGGTAAGTCTCCGCAAGGAGGTGAAGCAGAAAACAACAACAATGGAAGGAATGACTAATAAGGAGATGTTCATTCTAGAATTCTCAGGGCTGGAAGACATTTGAGTTTTGACTAATAGAAATGGCAATACTCTGTTGAACTCCTGGAGTATTCAATGGAAGCTTCAAAATGGTAATTTTTTTTTAATAGAGCTGGATTGATTCTAGAAAAATGGTCCTCAAGTTGTATCCTAATATAACATAAAAATTGGAGGAAAAATAAGATGATTCACAAGTGATTTAATTACCAAAAACAAAACTCAATACTCTTTAAAGAAAATCATAAATCACAACATCACAATGCCTAGGATTTCATAAAAATATTACTAGACATGTAAGAAAGTAGAAAATATGACTTAGAACTAGGAGAACCATCAACTGGTAGGAAAACACCCAGAAATGAAAGAGATGATATAATTGGAAGAATTAACTTTAAAGTGACTAATATAAACGTCTTAAAGGATTTAGAGGAAAATAATAATATAGTTAAGAGAACACAGAGATTAATTAAGATAGAAATGGAAAAATAGACAAATAAAAACATATATTACTTATAAATAATATATGTTTCATAAATGATCTACATATTTCCCTTATGTAGAAGCACATCATCTCATTGAGGAACCACTATTGTATTGAGTCTAAATTGTCCTGCCGTTGATCATGTCAAACCCTCTCTTCAGGGACTGTGAGATGTTTTGCAGCTTCCTGTAAGAGTGGGCTCATTTCTAAATAAGAAAAATCCACTGAGAAATAAAAACTGGATAGATATCGCAAAGAAAAAAAATCCAGAATAAAACATGGACAGCAAAAGATTAAAACAAAAATAAACAGATCTTCAGAAACATGTAGAAAAATGTTTGGCAATCTATTATATATATATACATATATATATATATATATATGTATATATATATAAACTTGGAGGTTCAGAAGAGCAGAATCAAAAAAATAGTTCAAAGAATAAATGCCATATTTTTTCAAATTTCATGAAAACTATGAACTCACAAATTTAAGAAACCTAACACAACTCAAGCAGGATAAACACAAATAAAAGTTACTAAGACCCATTATAATATATTTCCAAAACCAACAATAAAAAGGAAATTGTGAATAGAAGCAAATATGATATACAAACTAAGATAATGACAAACAAAGATATGACAAAAATTAAAATGACCACTTCTCATCAGAAATAGTGAAATCCAGAAGACAGTATGATGACATCTTTGAATTGCCGAAATAAAAAATTATCAACCTACAATTCTACATCTAGTGACAATATTCTTCAAAATGATGGCATTTGATTTTAGGTTAATATTTGTGTGTCTGTATATACACACACCTGCAGACACACACACAAATACATATATGTGTATATACACAAACATATTTTTATTTCTATAACAACATATGCAAATATATGTGCACATGCACACATACATATATACACTCCATATATATGGAGAGAAAGATTGAATTATAAAACAAGTATGATAAAGTTGTGTTGCTTAGGGATTCTGAATGGTGTATAGAATTTTATTTACACTATTTTTGAAATTTTTTGTAAGTCTGAAATTTTTTTAAAGATGAAAAGTTTAAAAATAGAGTTAAAGACAAATTTCTTACATGCAAAAGACTAGTGAATTTTTGGCCATGAGAAATTCATTACATGAAATTACAAAAAGAAACTTTTTTAGACTGAAAGAAAATGATGTCAGAGAACAACTTGGATATACACAAAATAATGACTTGGACCAGAAATAGTAATAATGGCAACAAAATTAAAAAAAACAGATGAACAATTTCAAAGTCAATGAAACTTAATGCTGGATTTCTGAAAAGATCAGTAAAATTGATAAATTCTGTCTAGATTTATCAAGGATTAAAAAAAGAAAAGACATGAATTACCAATATCAAGAATGGAAGAGAGAATATCACTAAAAATTTTACATACAGTAAAAGCATAGTAAGATAATAGTATAGACATTTAATCTCATTGGTTTTCATAATTTTTGATTTCATAGAATTTGTTCCTTTCATATAAGTTGTTGAACTTATTAGCAAAAGCTTCAGATCCCAAGAGGCAGAGGTTGCAGTGAGTGGAGATTGCACCACTGCGCTCCAGCCTGGGTGACAGGCAAGACCCTGTCTCAAAAATAAGTAAATAAATGATTCTTCTAATATTTATTTATATATTATCTATTCCTTCTACTATCTATATAAATAAATAAATATTCCTTCTAGGAATAGAAGGGAACTTCCTCTAAATGATAAAGTGCATGTATGAAACATCCATAGGTAACCATCCATAGGTAACATACCAGTAAAAGTCTGTTTAGGCTTAAGAAAAAGCAAGCGTGTCAACTTTCCACTTCTATGCAACATTTTTCTGGAGATCCTAGCCCCAGCAGAATAAGGCAAGAAAATACAAGGTATACAGATTGAAAGAGACAAAATAAAATTCTCCTTATTTTCAGGCAATAGAATATGTGTATAGAATGTTCTAAGTAATCTACATAAAGCTACTGGAATGAATAATTTATCACAATAGAATTAAGAATTTTTAGTCTATCAGTCAGTATTTTAGGAAAACAGATATTTTAAACAGAAAGGAATTCAGTACAGGAAATGAGAGCCCACGGAATTGTTGGAAGACTGTGATAGTGTTCAGGAAAAGCCACTGCTGGATTTCCTGAAACACTGGGAAGTGGAATAACTGAAGGAACTGCGGGAATCCATTGTTGATAATCATAGTAGAACCAAACTGGATAATTTTTAGTAGGATGCTCAGAAACGTGCAACTGCCCATTGCTGCCACAAGTGCAATGATGGTTTCTACTTTCATTTCTCTTCCCAACTATTGAGTAAGTGCCTTTCATGAATGGAGTGTGACCAGCATTCTGCTGGTAATAGGGATTCTTGGAAATACAGTTCCAAAGCTTCCAACTGCTGTAATACAGGAAAGAAGAGACAATCTGTCACAATAAGACATAAAATAAGACACTTTGTTCATTCGATATTTATTGAGTACATTCTTACAATCTGCAAGGCACTACACTAGGCTGTGAGGGGAGACATTGACACCTGTCCTAAAATAAATTGCAACTTAGAGGCAAAAATAAGACTGTACCTAAATACTACATTGAAGGAAGTGTATGGTTAGTGCTACATCTGTAATGCAAATAAAGTGATAACAAAAGTAGAAAAAGCATTTATGGAACTGTAAATTTTATGTTGTTCAATTAGTTGCCCAACATGTTTAATTGGTAATACCTTTAGTATTTGCATTGCAAGAAGCATTTGCCATGAAGTAAATAAATCTCTGTTTAATTAATCTATTGCCAGTTGCATGTTTTCCTTAACACAATTCAGCTATTACTGGACGTTGCATTTGTAGATTAACTGTAATTTAGTAGAACTCTCCTATTCCAGAGTCCACATCTGAGTTATGCATATTGAGGCACTTTATTTTGTTACTTCACTCAGGAATTAATATGCTCCAGGGTTTAAGTTATACTAAGCAACACTTAACAAGCAAATGTGTGCATCAGGAGGTCATTTACCTTGGGAGATCTGTCTAACCAGATAACTGAGGCTGGTTGTATAAAGAGGGCAAAACTTTTTAATAGGGAGAGCTAGTACCCAAGAAGTCATTTTAAGACTATCCATTCCTTGGACTCAGTTGTATACTTGCAGAGGTGACAATTCTCTTAGTGGACAATATAGCTGAATAAACAGAGAAGAACCCCAAATCCTTGCTTTAGAGTAGTGCAATGGAATACTGACAAATTCTTACTCAGAAACATACTTTCTACACTCACACATAACACTATATTTGCGTTTGTGACTGCCATAAGCACAGAATAATTTCCAGGGTTTCAGTCTACTGCAGATTAGTTTTATTTTTGATTGGCATCTGCCTGGTGATATTTAGTAACACCCTGGTTTTGTTTATAAAACTTCTCTTATTGTGGGTTAACTCTGCAGATGGCTTATTGTATTAATTTTCTGTAGTTTCTTGCTAGCTACAATTTCAGAGGTTGATATTTCCAGCTGGTCTCCAAGTGTTAGAGGTGTGCCTCATTCGTCATTTGGATATACAGATACATTGACTATAGTAAATACAGAGAGTCAAGAGTAGTAATTATAATCATAAATAGTATCTGGACATTTTGAAGTTATTCTTAATAAACGTTATGAAACATTTCAAAGCTACTTTGCATTATTTTACAAATGGAACACACACTGCTTCTTAATAGTCATGCAGATGTCAAAAATTACTCTCATTACTCAAACAGAGAAAAGTGACACCATATTGTAAAATGTTATTTTTATCTCAGCAAAGGTTTAAAAACAGTTTCATTCTGATCCCCAACCTCTTATTCTACTTAAACTCTCCTTTCATGTGTAGGGATGTAGATATCTATTTTAAGTTACTAACAGTTTGTGAGTTTTGTCCCTTGCCCTCTTTGCAATGATAATTGGCTAATTAGAGAGTTGATCATTCACAAAAAAACACAGCCCTGTTGAGAAGCTGGCTTTAGATATGGAAATGTTCTAATATATTAAAAAGGATAATTTTGAATGTGTTTTTTTTCTCTTAAAATTTAAGTGTTATTGCTTTTTCTTGTCTTTACTTCTGAAAGGTCATCAATGACATTTTTAAAATACATCAAAAAATAGACTATGACTAATTTGTTTTATAAACCTCATACTTTAATGTTTGTGAAGATTTTTAAAATGTGCCACTATCATGTATTTATGCATAAAATCTTGACTCAATCAACTATGGCATTAACATTTAATTTCATCTTTATATGTGGTCATTAGCACATTAAGTTTTTAAGAATCATAGAATCTCCTTTAGATATTTTTATGAGAAAGGTATATTTATTCAAAGAGTATAGATTCAGAATATATCCTTTTGCAAACTACATATAGGATACTAATTAGAACTATGTCGCTTAGCCTGTGGTTCTAAGGTTTTATAAAAACAAAGGTTTTCTGTCTGTGTGTTTTGTTTTGTTTATAAACCAAAAACTACAATGAATCCTACCTCTCCAGCTCAAGCAATTCTCCCCACCTCAGCCTCCCAAATAGCTGGGCCTGCAGGCATGTACCACCATACCCAGCTATTTTAGATGGAGTCTTGCTCTGTCGCCCAGGCTGGAGTGCAGTGGCACGATTTCTGCTCACTGCAACCTCCGCCTCCTGGGTTCAAGTGATTCTCCTGCCTCAGCCTCCTGAGTAGCTGGGACTACAGACGTGCCCCACCATGCCCAGCTAATTTTCGTATTTTTAGTAGAGATGGGGTTTCATCGTGTTGGCCAGAATGGTCTCAATCTCTTGACCTCGTGATCCGCCAGCCTCAGCCTCCCAAAGTGCTGGGATTACAGGTCTAAGGCACTGCACCTGGCCAAGATTTTTTTTTTTTTTAAATAGAGGAACCAGCCCCCAAGTTGCGTGACCCAACCATCTTGACCACAATGTTTCAGACTGAAGTGAGCATCTGACCCTGGCATCCTACATAAAGGTTAGTCACAGTCTAGAAGAGGTCTAGTTCAAAGGCTTATTCCATAGCAATGATAATAATGACTTAGACCAATTATATAGTCTCTTTTAAGAGAGTCTGAATGAAGATGTGAAGAAAGAGATTGTCAGGTAGTGGTCTGAACAGGAATACCTAGTTATGGGACCAGAACCTAAAAGGTGACTAAGGAGAAGCCGAAAGAGAAGGAAACTAAGTCACACTTATATAATAATGAACGTACAGGAGACATCAACAAATTTCTGTTGCTGAGGCACCTTTGTTTATAATCTGGTAACTAGAGGTGCCTAAAAGGGCAAAGACAATAGAGAAGAGAGAGGAAGATCGACGTTGCTAACAAAGAAGCAAGTTCATGAGTACTTGCCCATCTCTTCCTTTAATTCTCCTGATGAATGTTTCCATCTTTTGACTTCAGCACACTGGGTTCAATTCCCAGCTGCATTACCTACTAACTTTGTCATCTTAAGCTAATCTCCTTTCAGACAATTTACCCATATATAAAATGGACAACACAGATACCATGTGATAGTTTCTGCCAAATGGTAGGCCCCCTAGAAACACTGCTTGAAAGTACATGTAAAACAAGGAATTCTACACTGGGGCTCCTGTTCGCCATGAGGCTCTATTCCTACTTGTTCTGTCCTTCTTTCCCCTCCTTCATATCTTCCCTCATTTCTCCTTGTACTGAGAACAGAGGGGAGTTCAGTCAAATTTCCCTCATTCCAATCCTCTTCTAAACTTTCCTGCAAGGCTTCTGTATTCTCATTCTATTTAAGACTATTCTCTTTTGAATGGACTCTTAAACAGGAGAATCCCAGTAAACCTAATATGTTCCATATCTCCTTTTATTAAACTTCTAGCTATCTTTTAAATTTATTTCCAAGAAGCTTTTTATGATTACTCCCATCAGGTTTATTCAGTATATTCACATTGTCCCTTATACCATAATTATTGGTAAGACTATCTTGTCGAACCATCAAGATGGCATTCTCTTTGAAGGCAGAGACAGCATATTACATATTTTGCCTCTCTGTAAGTATACAACACAGTGCCTGGCACATAGGAGTTCTTTAATAAATATCTGTGTTGAAATGCAATGTGCTGAGCCATAGGAAAGGCTTTCCAAACACAGCAGTTGCCAATCCTATAGGACAAGGAAGTACTTGAGCTGGTTTTGCTGATATCAGTCTTCCTGTGCTTTCTAGATGTGGGAGAGTCATACTCATTGTGCATGTGTGGCTGCTTTGCCACAACCCCGGAGTACAGGTGCAGATATTAGCATTGAGCAGATTTGCACAAGCAAGAACTCTTTAATTTGTCATGAAAAGCTAGGATTCCAAGAAGGGAGGTGATAAGTTGAAAAATTAGGGGGAAATATGTTGTTAAGAAGAATCTGGCACACCCCTTCCCCACCTCCATATTAATGAAATGAAAAGGGTGGGGGAAGGAAATGTTATGCTCTACATTGGCAGGAAAATTGTGCGTGTCCTGTGAGCAGATGAACATGGGACTGTGAACAGGAAGCTGATTATTCCAACACATTATATTTCTCACTGGAAATATCATCCTGGAGGAAAAGTCCAACATCTCTACTTTTGGAGCACCTACGGCTCTAACTTTCTACATAATCTTGGACTGAAGATAATGAGGAAGGGTTTTTAAAATAGGGTAGATAGATATTTCTTCCATGTTTGTATTCAGCCCAACACTAACCCCCACTTACCACCACCACCATTTCCTGAAAGCTGCCTCTTTTTAACTTTCTCTCCAATTCAGCTACAGTGGCAGATTTTTACTCCTGTCCAAAGTGGAGCATCCCCTCTTTGCTACCATTAACCAGTGTCAGTCTAGTCTCTAGTCACATTTGATTGTCCTCGAAGTAGGAAAGAAGCAGAACTGAAGCAATTAGACCAATGAGAATATAATTTTCTAAAATTGGTCTTGAGATGGGAGATTTGCTCTGTAATGTAAGAATTGGGAGATCACCTTTGGCCAAACTTTCACACTATGAACCAGAGAAGCAGAGAAAGCTAAACTAGAACTGAAGCAATAAAGAGTAAGAATGATGTTGCTATAATGACAGAAGAGAGAGACAATATTTGAATCCTTGGTTCCAAATCATTTCTAAAGGCTATTTGTTTTCCATTACTCGCCTTATGAGACACCCCCATGTCCTTAAATATATACCTTTCCCTGCTAAGGAGAACTGAAATTGTTTTCTGTTAAATAAAATTAAATGAGCCTTAAGTATTTCCATTTCAGATCACATCAATTTCAGTCTACCTGAAAATGACCACAGTAGCACCCTCTCATCTTTAAAATGGAACAGTTCTAGGTCTACCCCGGACTAAAAACCTAATCAAAGTTAGCCTTAAATGAAACCCTCTAAAGATTATTAGAGCCAAGCCATTAAAAAAAAAAAAAAGTCAAAGGTAACAGTTGCAAAGGTTTTTCAAAAAAATAATGTTTAATAAATCACAGAAGCAAAAAATATCATGCAGTAAGTAAAAGCAGCCAGCTTCATCAATCAATAAAACAAGGTGGTTTTTAAAAATTCTACAACAGTAGCTTAAAAAAAAAAGATTTGTGTTTAAAGCTCTGCTGTGCAGTGGCCTCCCTAGATCCCACATAGAGGGTGGTATTTTGCAAAAGGTAAGACACAGGTGTGCGTCGTTTGAAATGGAATTTATTAACAGGTTGTATTATTTTGCTCTGCCTCCATGGAACATCACAATGGACTGATAAGCTGCCACACTTCAGGCAGAGGGAAGCACATAAACAAAAGTTTTAAAATGAAAAAGCTGTGGGGCTAGGAACATACACAGTATGCCCCATGCCAGCTGATTTATGCAGTAGGAGAAGAGAGAAGATGATCTTTTCTTAATTTCAGTGTGATAGAGCACTGAATTCAGTCACTAACCCCATTAAATTACCTGGCAAGGGCTGGACCCTATTTTTCTTTGGAAAAAAAAGTGCCAGGGCAATAAGATAATTTGTAGTTCTGGGTTTCTAATATACAATAATTCTGATCATTTAAAACAGTTTTTGTAGGAAATATTTTATAGTTAGAGAAATAGTTTTTGACATTTTGGGGGGAAAAGAACAATGGGCCGTTTACAGGTCTACACAGCAGATTAATGAATCTAATTGAGTCTGTAGGGAAATGTTTCAGTTTAACTACTGGAACTAATTTATACATTCACTACATCGTAATAAGTCAATTTAAGTTTCTGGAAATAAAACTGGATATCCTGGGTATAGATTTGAACTATAAATTTCTGCAAGAAAGGAGTCTGTGTGTTCATTATACATTGTAAAATTACCATATGGACCTGTCAACACTTCTTAGCACAGCTTTGTAATAATGTCATTTAGTTTAACATTGTAATGTGCCAACTGAATTAATGTGTATGACACAAAGCATGCCTCCCTCCCAACCTCTGCTTCTGGGGAGCTGTGCAACTTTTAAAGATTTTTCTCAAGGCAAGAACCTCCTGCATTTGCATAGAGAACTTCAAGATGAAGATTGAGTGTAATCACATTTACTGGAAGCTGCTGAAAAACAGGTTACAGGGCTCTGATGCCTAAGCTTTCCAGAAATCTGCAAGCTCTACAAATGGGAATAAATCTCTACCTGAGAAACCTTACTTCACAACCAATGTCAACCTACAATCAGTTAGTAATAGCTTCTTTAATAATCTTTTTTAGCCATGGAAAGCCCCTTAAGATGGAGAGTCGAGAAAATGCTCTACACATAATAACACTTGGTGTTACTATATTACTCAAAACTCTGTCCTCAATCTGGATATTTATAACATGAATATGGCAATGTCTTTCATCCAGATATTAATAGACCATGACATAATATAACTATGAAAAGAAATAGTTAAGGAAAATAGGAAATTGGAAAGATAATTCCTAATAGTAACCATGCATGTAATCATTTACATATATAATCTAACATAATTCTCATACTCCATTTTATACATTGTTTCTTTATATTCTTAATATAGAATTGAGTTGAGTTGGGTTTTCAAAACATTCTTTCTCAGAAAGAGGAAACAGTAAATAAGCATAATTTCCAGAAAAATAGACAGCAATTTACAGGATTTTTGTAAAGGTAAGTTCTTGGTTATTTAGCACTCCCAAATTTTGATGCAATTTGCCCAATAGTTACACTATGCCTATTTAATCTTTTTCCTATAAAAAAGCAAATAGTTATCAATACTGAATGGATGACAGAGGATCCATAAAATTGGCCAAAGAAAATTGGCCAAAGAATTTTTCAGGACAGTTGTGTAGAGGACAAGTCTAAACAGCTGAGAGTGGTATGGGTGGTAAGAGGTATGGTGGGGGTCACTATTGTTTTTTGCTTTTCTTGCAAATTCCACCATAGCCACAGTCAACAGGGCTGATCAAGACTTCAAATCAGCAAAATACACATCTAACTTTAAGGCCTTTGAACTTTCATCACGGAGCCTTGGCTGGTCCCTGTCAACGTATTAGTCAACAATTAGAGCTTGATTTAGATTATGGAGACTACAACTAGGGCATAAAGCACTAGAACAAAAGGAGAGCCCAAACCAAGTACACTGAGCATCACAGCAAGAAAACTGAAGTTCACGTTTCTAGTCTAAATTGTAGAAACACGGTGGAAAGAGAAATAACAGGCTGGGTGCACGCTTGGTGTGGAGTTCAAGCAAAGGTTTCTGGGATTTCTCTGAAGAAACCAAATTTCCCTGGTCATTCCATATTTGGTGTTTGTATGTGTCAAGCTGGTTTATAGGTTCAAATCTGGGGCAAAAAGCATTACTCTACTTCTTTGATGTCTTTTCTTCTCAGGATACAAAGTGGTATTTTATTTATTCAGGACCTTCTGTAGTTTCTCTCCCTATCAGGTATGACTTTTTCAGGAGCACTAGACCTTTTCTAAAATCATCTCTATAAAAGACTTACAAGAGATTCCTTTACTTGGAGTTTAACTCTGCACAACGACAGCTAGCTCATCAGATGAACATCTATACCAGTGCATTCATAAAGGCTTACATGATAGTGTATTGCTCTTTTAAGGGAGAAAGAATTTTTTAAAGTCAATGTGTTAATCCAAACAATGAAACAAATGTTAGGAACAAATTTCCATACAAATGAGGACTTATGAAGCTCTTATGGTCATATAAAGGAGGGAAAATCCAGTATCTTACTAAGATTTGTCATGAACAATACTATATTTATACATGATATTTATATGAGAAATGAAATCCTAAAGTCAGTATGGCCTGGTTCAAATCCTTTCTCTGCCACTTACTATTAATAGAATTTTAAACTAATTATACATCTCTACATCTCAGTTTTTTTTCACCCATACCAGTGGTTTAATAATAATAGCTACATTATATAGTTGTTGTGAAGATAAAATTAGTTAAGCAATTTAATTACCTGGAAAAGCACAGTTTCTACGTAAGAGTTAGTAATTATCATTATTATGGGTAGAGAGTATGGTATATTGGTTAAGGACTCTGGCTCTGGCATTAGACATCTATGTTCAACTCCAAGTTTTTGCTACATATGGGAGGTTGGAGAAACTACTCAGTTTCTCTACATCTCAGTTTCTACATTGGCCAAATGGCTTATGAGAATTGCAAAGGTAAGAAAGATTGGATGAGGACATTTAATCTGCCTTAAGTGATATTTAAAAAAGTATGATTGTTCCAGCCTGGGTAACAAGAGTGAAACTCCGTCTCAAAAAAAAAAAAAAAAGTATGATTGTATACTATTGGGGCCATAATTTATGCCCTAGGAGAGGTAAAAAGGCAAATTGCACAGTCTACTTGTGATAAATCACTTTGGTTGGCCCACAATGATGACGCCAAGTTGAGGCCAAATTCAAGTTAGACAAGTGAAACTCACTTAGCCAAGTTACCTCTGTGGGTCAGATCTATTCCTCACACATTCACATGAGAAAACACCGGCAGTGATCTGCAAACACTGCAAATAATGGCTGAGGAGTGAAGATAGTGCCATAGTAATGTTTTGTGATTGCCTTCTGTTTCTATGTTCTGGGCTGTCATTCTCACTGGCTTTAAAAGAAAGAGAAGAGTAGAAAGATTGCATACCACCACCACCACCAAACTGAAACAAACATAATTTCTAGCAAAGTTGAATTTCCACACGATCATGTTTAAAAATCACAAAAGTAAGTCTGGGTCTAAAAAATTATTTGAGCAATTTACCCCACTTGAGAAATCCCTAGGTTTGAAATTCCATGTTGGAGCATGAGTGCTGTGACTTGGTTTTCCACATTAATCAATGTGGGGACATTGGCCATGATTCTTTCCTTTGTCCTTCCCAGGCATTGGCACAGTCTTTGAACATGAAAATCATTGTGAAGGAAGAGGTTGATAATTATCTCATTAAGTTAGGCAGTGCAGATATAGATCAATATTCCAAATGGGATGTTTCAGCCTTGGAGTTAAGATCCAAGAACATTACAAAATAATCATCTGTATGAGAACTCCTGACTTAACTCTACTAACAACTTCATAAATGTAAGAAAAATTATAATACTATTTCATTTTGATAAATTTCTGTTCTGTTTTTAGCAGTTTTAAAAGAACATACATCTCTTGTTTTTTGATAATGATAAATGGAGAGAAATGTAAAGAATCATTTTCCTTCTCTTGATTACATTTGCACTTTCCCATTCCAACTTCTCCTATTCCTGCCTACCCCCATCTTCAATATACACCTAGCTTTTTCATTTAAACAAAATGTAATTTGTTAAAATTGTCATTTACAAACTTTAGGAAAGCCTATTTGGTATATATGAGGTAACACCAGGCTTTAAAATACTTAGCATTTGTATGACACTGCTCATCTTCAATGCACTTTAAAAATATTAGCTAATTAATTAATTAGTTCCTGATTACAAGGTGGTAGAAGTTCAAGGAGAAAATTGACAAACATTTCTCTACCTTTATAAAGAAAACTTGCTTATATTAGAGGATATTATTTCTTTTTTGAGTAATATGTACTGTTGTAAAAAATGTTATAAGTGTTTTTGCTGGAACTAGGTATAATCATCATTAAAAATGAAGAATAGTAGTAATAATACTAGCATAAATACAGTAGTATTTTTCAAGGTGGATACGTATTTGTTAGACTCTGCTCCTTAAGAACAGGAGCTGTCTTGTTCTCCTTTGTGGTTTGGCACCTAACACAGTCCCTGGCCTGGAAAATATAAATACACTAATTTATAGGCGATGAAGTCTCATTTGTAAGCTTTGTTTCATACAATGATAAACAATGTAAGAACCAATGCAAAACAGCCTTACTCCACATAAAAAGGAAAGCAAGGAACACAACAGTGTGGTTAATTTTCTGATCACAATGTCTACATGCCATTAATCCTCAGGAAGCAAACTGAAAAAAATTACCAAATATGAGCATAATTTGTGTGTAAATAGCGAATAGATTTCACTTTTGATACAAGGAGCAATCAAGTTCATTCGAACATACGTTCAAATATATTTTCTTAAAATAGTTACCCTAATACTGTAACAGTTGAATTAGTTGAGAGTGTAATTTCTCCTCATCCATCTGATGTCAAACAGCTAGATATTTCAAATTGACCTTTTAGTTTTACACATGAGCTCCTGATTTGAGATAAACACAAAACTAGGCTGTCCATACACATAAATAGTGCAATTTCTTTTGATAGCCAAATTTCATATTTGGCAACAAAGACAATGTGATGGATATAGTTTTAAAATTTAGAGATAAAATCACAATTGTATATGCTAAGCTATAATCTAAGATACGTGCTTTCTATTTAGGCAGATAAAGTTCTGCTTATTTTCTCTTACTGAGCAAAACCAAACAACTGATAATTTATTATGACATATATGAAATGTAAGCACACGGATTGCAAAAGCTATCCAAAAATTTGAATTTATAAGCTTACCTATAGGCATTTCTTTTATTTTTTAAAAGATATACAAGGAGAAAAATAGATGTTAAATTCAGCAGTGATTCTTAAGATATTTTTTGCTCTCTGAACCCTTTGAAAAGATGATAAAAATTTCTAAAACGTTTCTTCAGATAAAATCATATAAAAGTAATAAAAATACAACATTTTGCACTTTATTTCAGGAAAGTCACATACCTGAAGATGATTCCGCATATTCATAGAGCCTAGGTCCCTCAAAAGATGGCATTGCAATGACAGATGTTGAGACATCGAGACAGTGTTTCGGAGAATAAATTAGTTAAGATTTGGGTGTGCTGAAAATTTCAGGTGCCATTAAACATCAGAAGAAAATGTTCAGCAGTAAATAGAAATTCACAAGCTGAAGATAAAGGTTGGGGCTAAAGATAGACTTCTTTTTGTCACCTACATGGAAGATGATGGCTAAAGCTAGAAGAGTGAATGACATTAGCCAGGAATAAAATACAGGAATAAGGCAGAAGATAAGGTGAAATGCCTACTTGTAAGGAGTGGGAGAAAGAGCAAATGAGAAGAAAATGAAGAACATGTGGCCAAGAACACAGGAGAAAACCCAGGAAGATCAATCTCTTATCAATGGACAGATTTGAGCAGCAGGTACTCAAAAGAGCTTAAGAAAAACAATATTGAGAACTGAGTAAGGACTATTTCATGTGGTGAATAGGAGATTTCTATTGAACTCAAATAGCTCGGTAACTACATTTTCTAGGGTTAAAAAGAGAAGAGGAGAAAGAACAGTGAGGAAGAGAACTCACTGTATTACTGAGAAATTTTGATGTCAAATTAAAAAAGAGATTTAAGTGGAATGACATAATTCTAGAGATAAGTGAAGCTGGAATACATATAAACGAAATGGAGAATGTTACGTGCTTGGGAACAGGGAGTGAGTCTTAAAAAGTAAGGGAGCAAGTCCCTTCAAGAGAGAATGAAATGTAATGAGCAACAGGATGAACTAGATATGATAATGATGCAAAACTCCTCTTTATTACATATAAGCTGGCAGAAGGGTCCACACAGAAATTCTGAGATGGAGATGATGGCTAAAGCTAGTCATCATTTATGTATATAGTATGTAGCCATCTATATACTATGGCTATAGTAGTCATCAATAACTGTTTATTGGATTATATTGATTTGATCTTCTTAATGCCAAATACTTTAACAATAATTTAATGTTTCTTGATGACTTACAATCATCACATTGAATGACTTTGAACTCAGCGAACTAGGTGAATGTGCCAGTAGAATATGAAGCTATGGTAACTTGGAGGCCCAGGACACTATGATATTAAAGCAGTTCGAAAATATCACAAGATTTCAAGAAGCAGTGAATGTCTTGGCTAGCGAAAGACCTTGGATTTGTAGAGCACCATTGTATGTAGGTCTACAACACTATTGATCAATTTTATTAATCCAAGACTGGGGATTAGAAAAGGCAGGAAGTGAGGGGAACTTGGTATTGATAGGGGCAATGTCAGCAGCATGGCAGCCTGCAAAGAACTTTGGTTTGTGAGAGCAGGAATCTAGGTTCTGGGTGCAGTTATTATATTGTCCTAGGCTAACAACTTTCTTCTTTTGCTCTTATGTCTTCATTTGTAAACTGGAGGTGCTAGACTATGCAATTTCAAATATGGTTTCAAATAGAAAGAAAATCCTATTCTCGAGGCAAAGCAGAGTTGCAGAAAGAGCAACATCTTTGTGGTCAGGCTTTACTCTCTACTTCTGCCACTTTACTGGCTGTGACCTTGAGAAAGTTACTTCTTTGCACCTCAGTTGCCTCATCTATAAAATGGTGAAAAGAGTCAGTTATGGGAAATGTTAAAGATAAAATTTGAATAGTAGTCAACAATAGCCGTTTATTTGATTATATTGATTTGATTTTCTTAAAGCCAAATACTTTAACCATAATTTAATGTTTCTTGATGATTTACAATCATCAAGTACAATGGATGATTAATGCTGTAACACTGAGACATTCTTGTACCCAGATTGCTTACACACTTACTGAGCCCAAGAATCTTCTTTGTGCAAGTTGTCAAATTATCATTGTACTATAATCAATATGTCTATAATCTGTGAAGATCTTGGAGAGCAGATAACTAAATCATACAAGATGTACATTAAGTAAAAGTAGGTACTTATTGAGGCCACGAGTGTTAGGTGTGCATAGCTATTTTGACTTCTAAGAAACTTTCTTTTCTTATTTTCAGATTCTGAACTGTAATCCAATAAGTAGGACATGGAATAGTTAAAGACTCAAAAAAGAGATAAAGTCAGATTCAAACACAAAAACTGTCAACATACTGTGATTGCGTGTAAACACTGGTGGAGGAGAGCTCACTAATTCTAACAGACCCTAATACTGCATTGAGTACCTCTGTGAATCTTCATTCTATTTTTATGAGTGAGGAAAGGTGAGAAAATGGTATGACCATGAGGAGTTTAAAATGGAAAAGAAGATTTTATTTTCTACTAATTATATATGGTCTAAGCTCTCACATTTAAAAGCATGCATTGGCTTAGTCAATAACTGATCCCGGGGTTGATTTGTTTTTGGAACAAGTCTCAACAAAGTTCCTTAAAAAGTAAGATAAATAAGCAATGTTTAGACATCTTTAATTATGTTAATGATTTTAGGACCGAATTCACAGAATGTTAGGGAACAGCAAGACAGTGAGCAGACCGCTTTCCCTCTGAACTTCCCTTTTCCTATCCGATTGCTGTCTCCCATATATTCTTTTCCTGAGGCATCTGAAATTGCTGACTTAGGTAGAATAGAAGATTTAGCAAAGCTAATTGCTTCTGTTGTTAGAGAGACACACATGTCCATTACATTCATCGTATTAGAACTATGAATTACTTAAAAAATAACCAAAAATAAAAATAAAAAGGATCTTTGACCCTTTCTATTTTTAATAGAAGTACTACCATAGTCGTAGGGAAGTTTCTACCTCCCAGTACAAATGGAGAATGAATCTGAATGATGTGGTCTGACTGCTAATGTTTACAAGCTGATGAGGAGATGCTGTGAGATTTCCCTGAGGATGCAGTCTTGAGAAAAGGACTAGCGAAATTACTACAATCCTACCACACTGAATTAGTTGAACATGCTAATCCTCACAAATGGATAGGATTTAAGATATGATTGTGAGATTGTTATCCAATTGCATAAATCTATGTATAAATGCAGGTTCAGATTTATAGACACTGAATGTAACAGAAAAAGACACAGGCATTTTCATCTAGCAACTTTTATGTACATTTTAAATCATTGTTTAGTATATATTTCTCTCAATAAAAGTAGCATGCTGAAATGGAAGAATTTGTTGCAATAAAATATAAAGCCAAGCTATTACATTGCTAGCTCAATAGCACAATGTCTTAGATACTTAAATTTGTGCAGAGGGAGTTAGTTACATACAAAACTCTTTGGCCAAAACCACCGCATATACATTTGGGAGGACACCACTTAGTATGGGTGAATAGAGAAGTTTAGAATCTTGCTTTTAAAAAGAAAGCCTCCTTACAAAATGGGCACATGAGAATCACTAAAATTTCAAGGATCCTTGTTATTTAAATAAAAGATGCAAAAGGTATTGTGGTAGTAAGTATGCATCTGTTCGCCCTTAGAACTGAATTTCAAATGCTTAGTCTTTTGAAAAATTCCTTTGCTAACCTACTTTATTACCCCATGTAACTGAATCATTTGATTTTTGATTTTCTGTGTAAATTGCTTGTAAACTTGCTTTCCATTTAATTATAATCCAAGACAGTTTAGAACATACACATATACATACACACATGTACACATACACATACACATACACACACCTGGGTTAGAGAATCTGAGCATTTAAGAGCTATAAGGAAATTCTGAGATGTTTGGTTGAACTCCAGCCTTAAGTTAGCAGACATGAAACTGGGATCACAGAATCTGAGTCCTTGTCTCAATTCATAGTGCGCAAAATCTGGCAAGAACTTTGATGTTCAGGTTCATAGTCACTCACCTTTCTATCATATCACCCTCCTTTTTCATTTCACAGCTATTGTCTATGTTTCACCTTCTGGTTTGGTATTATGCTAACATGCATTTCCTTCTTCTATACCTACAGAGGGTCATGGTGATTTCCCTTATTTCCTCCAACACAGCAAACAGATGACACATACGGTCCAAAGTCCAACCTCATGGTGTCAGTCTAGGCCTCATTTCTTGAGATGATTCTCTTCTCGGATGAAAATCACTCACTGGTTACAACACCAATGTTGTAAAAAAAGAACTATTTGTTTTTTTTGTAATGTATCTGTTTGGATCACATTCCCGATGGATCCATAAAATAACACAAAGTAACATCATATGCACTACTTTTGAAGTTTATACTGAGTTTCTGGTCTGAAACATTACCAATTGCACTGTGGTATGCATACAAAGCTTCTGGCAGAGTGTGTATCCAGTGAGTCATTTGAGAAATGGGGTGTCTCTGCCAGGCATTCTTTTAAAAGTCCATGCAAGATGTTACTGAAGAGCTGGAGAGAAGAGGGATCAACTCTACCTCATCCTTGATGAATGAAGAGCTCTTAGATTAGACTCACCTCCATCTTTCATATTAATCTAGGGCAAATGTTGAAATAAATAATTCTATTTCTTTAGTCCTATTTTCTCTTTTTTTTTTTTTTAAGGAAAAGAAGAATCTAGCACTGTAAAATACACCTGGGATCTTATCTGAGATAAAACTACAAACTATAGTAGGCTAACACAGTGGAGCCTTTATAGTCCCAAAGTACTTTAAAATATATTACCTCATTTAGACTATACCCAGATATTTAACCACCTATGTTTCTATTTGGGAACTGTGAAAATAAGGCCTAAGGAGATTTTTTTTCAAGGCCATGAATCTAACAAATGTTCTATTTGTTATTTTTATTTTTAGCTATTATTTTCAGTCTTAAATTATCTGGTTCTATACAATGCTGACAGTTTTTAGATTGTAAGTAGAATATGGTATCCTCAGTTAGGGACTATTATGGCTCAAGAGAAAGGGAATATATACCCTGGAAAGGGCTAAAAGCTCATGTGAATGCTTTATCACCAGCATGCCTCTATCTTGTGCCAAGAGATCTTTTTTTCTAGTTATCCTCTAGAGTATTAAATGTTTAAATGTTTTCTGCAGCTACCCTGTTCTCTAGCTCTCATGTATTGAAAGACTTACAGGTCCCTAGGAGAATATTTTGTGAGGGTCTTAAAGAAAGCTACATTTGCTTTCCTTTTCTACTTGTGAGCCTTTTTGATTAAAACTCTTCCCTTACTGATGTCATACAGATCAGCCCAAGGAAAACATTTGACAGGTCCATCTGTGTCCACAGTCACCCACAAACATGGGAAACTGCCACCCATCTGCCTCCCTATGCTTTATTTTGCTCCTGTCCTGATTGTTTCGTTCTCTTGTAGCCACAGGGGATATTAATACCCTCCTCCCTTCCAGAAATGTGAAGAGAATGGATCTATGTTAGCTTGTGCTCCTGAGAGAAAGATGTTATAGAAATAGCATATGCCATCACACTGTTATTTACATGCAATTCTACAAGTTTTCTAGTAACATCCTCACATTTTAGTCCTATTTTTCCTCACATTTTAATGAACACATTGCTTAACTTCCTACCTGGATTCACTATTCATCATTTCAATTTAATTATGGCTCATCAATTATTCTGCTTTTCCCAAATAGATTGTTTACTCTTAATGACAGAAATATTATATATTTGGGGACACTTTTTGGATTCAATTACTTTCTTGTCTATTGCCTGCATTTTATGATGTCATTTCACTAGTGTTGCCAAGAGTTGAATATTTGCATTAGTTCCTTTTTATTTTGAATAACAACATACACTTTTTGGTAAAACAACACCAGGATGATTTCAAATCAGGGAAAATGCAAATCAGAGGCTTAAAGATGTGAAGCAATCCAAATATTTTCTTTATCACATTCCTAAGGCATTGTATGAAATTCCAATAGCAACTAATGATCTTATGATTCAAACAATCCTATAAATATGATATGAATTCATAATAGCTGTCAAAATTCAAAACAAAACAAATATGTCAGTGAATTTCAAAAAGGATTATTTGAATCAATTTTAATCATTGCTTTTTTAGAAATTCATATTATATGAAATAGATATGTACAGATTAAAGATCAGTGTACAAATTTACATTGATGCCATATGAATTTAAAATCTTTTAAGATACACATATCCACCATTGTCAGGTAGCTTTGAAACAATGCAAAGAACCAATTTACTGTTTACTTGCCTTTGCCTCTGATTCATTTTCCTCATCAGGTAATATTACTCCTACCAGAAGTATATGTAAGAAATGCTAGATTATGATAGTGAAAATTATTTGTCTTAAAGACTTTATTTTCATTTTCAAAATGTGCAGCTTTTCCCCGAAGATTGATTTTATGTTCTGATTTATTTCCTGGTGCTCAAAAAATTCAAAGGACTTTAAATCTCTAAATATATTTTTGTATATACAATCAATTTAATATCCGTGACTAATACAAACTTCATTTCGCTCAAACAAAGGTTACTGTACATAGCATCTGAAATGACTTGATATATTTTCCATTCTTTTATTTGGTAACTAATCTTTAGGTTAAAAAAGTTCTTTTAAATGAGATAAAGCTCAGTTAATATTTTAGAAGGCAAATTGTCATTATGGTTATTGATTCTTTCCTTGTTTTATATGTAAACAAATTAGAGATGCTCAAAATTCTCATTTTTTAAATTTCAGGAGAATGTGTACATAATTAAACATATTTCTGTGTAAATGCAATAGCACCCTCTGGAGGTCTGAAACACTTTGCATATCTTCCATAAATCAATGTCTTCTTTTGTTATCTCTACATATTTTTGTTGGCTTAGACTTTTAATATTTTATATTCTGATAATCATATTTGTCTCAAAGTGATTAAATACATTTAATATATTATTACTTTCTATCATACATTCATTGTGATTTGTGTGTCATCTCATTTGTAATGCTGCAATGTAATAACAAAATAAACAATTCAGCTGACCTTGGTGATGTCTCCATAACTTTCCTATTTTTTATCATGCAAAAATATTTTCCAAACAAGAAATAACAAGTTCCATTTCCGAAATCCCTTAGTATCTGGTTATAAGTAGACAACAGGAAACTAATTTTACCTCCTTTGAAGATTCCTCATGAAAACAGTTACTTTCATTCTTCAAGTCCCTGACGAACAAACACAGCTGTGGTTTTTCTGTGGTTTTGAAGCTAATTTATCAGGGATGGGAGAATTTGGAAAGGAGCAGAGGTCAGAAAACATCGGAAAAAATATCATGAGTCACTGGAACACATTCAAGGACCAAAGTGACTTCTATTGTGCCATAATAATATAAATAAATGATCCCATAATCATTGGCCTCTCTGCAACAGCTCTGCATACAAAGGGCTTTTTGAAGTTCAGGGAGATGCAAACAGAGTTGGTCATCTACTATAAAGAAGGGGATGAGTATATGACTAATATTGGGTAGGAGGAAATAATGTCATTTGATTCTGAACGAAGCCAAGGCTTCCCTCTCCCTGAAGGTTGTTCAAGAGGACACATCTTTGCTAGCTGGGGGGATATTGAAGTGGGACTGAATTTTTTTTTTTTTTTTTGTCCCAGGTTCAAGCAATTGTCCTGCCTCAGCCTCCTGAGTAGCTGAGATTACAGATGCATGCCACCATGTTCTGCTAATTTTTTTTGTATTTTTAGTAGAGATGGGGTTTCATCATGTTGGCCAGGCTGGTTTTGAACTCCTGACCTCAAGTGATCTGCCCGCCTCAACCTTCAACATGACATGCAGTTGAGCTGTCCTCTGTGAGGACTGGTCTCTCTGTTGACTCTAATCAGAAGAGGCAGGGGATCTACCAGACACTGTTCCCCCAAAGGTAAATATCAGTGAGGATGTCATACAGGATCTTCCAAACTGCTGCATGAAAAGATAACAAACACAAAACAAAACAAATTATAATTCTAACCACAAGCACTTGAACGTACTCTAATGTGTATATACAAAGATATGTATATAAAAATGATAATATTTAAACAAACTAAAAGGCACTGGAAAATATTAACACTAAAATGACTATATATCTAATAGGAAATAGGAAAGAGAAGATTGGAGGAGCTAAAATGGCCTCAGTCATTCTTTCTCCAGTATTCTGTTCCTTCTCTCCGCCTTTCTGAGCTCTCACCTTAATTATACCTAAATCATCAGAAGATTCAGGTGAGAACTCTGCCAGCAAACTGGAATTTTAACCATTTTAATTATTATAGAAATGAAAGATTTGTATGCCATGTCATTTGGACTTTGGGTTTCCTGAGTTCATCCAGCTGCAGTAATATTGGTGAGATTCATAAGCTCCCTGTGCTTTGGTTTACAAAACTGGTGAAGAGACTTACATGAAGAGATGCTTGCAAAGCATTTGGTCATGACTAGCGCAGAAATAAAAGACTGCTCTTCATATGATTTTAATTATTTAAGTGATATTATATATAATATATAAATAATATTTAAATAATTATTTATTCAACACTTTCCTAGTATCTAGAGTACCTTTCAAAGCTCATTATAACAACCCTATGAGGTAGCTAATGTATCATTAGCATCATCATCATGTTAACAGGTAAATCTGAGACGCAAGTTAAGAAACTTCCCCAGAGCCACACGGCTGATAAGTACTAGAGCCACAATTAAATTGCAGGCAGTCTGGATACAGATTCTATTCTATGCATTTAGCTACAAGGTGCTTTTGCCAAGGGGCTACAACTGCTATCACTGTTGCTTAACAAAATTGTCACATACAGCATTCTATTTTCAAATTTGCCAAATAAACCTACGTCACAAGATAGTGATGATAACTTTACTTGTGAATGTTGATATAATGATATGATTGAGATGTCAGTATAAGCGGAATTTGAGAAATAAGGACTTTGACAGTCATAAAAATCATAAAGTTTTTTAACTTGGAGTTTTTTTAACTTGTCCTAAGTATTTCTTTACACTCTTCCTTCTTTTGGTGTTCATTAATTTTGAATGATTCTTCCCACTAGCCTCCAACTTTAAAGTTGAAACTGGGACTAAAATGAGAAAAATAAACACTGATAAATGATAAAAATAAACATTTTGATTCTGTGTATGTCCTGGCAATACACTATCACAGTGCTGTGATTTCTCCATCAGAATCATTCCCCAGTGATTTTCAGAGATAAAGGCTGAAATTGTAGGGAGGTCCATTCTTCAGAAACCAATAGGCTTATTTTGAGCAATATTTGTGCTTTCTGAGTTACGGAAAAGCAAAGACAAGTGCTATGAATGTGCCTGCGAGTTCTAATGTTGTGTTTAGACCAAGTTCTCTTTGTAAAAGATTCACTGCTTAGCCTAGTGCTAAGACGTGAAAAGGCATTTGTCCACATTCTTCTTAATCATTGGACCTCAAACTCAAGTGTGCGTCAGAATTTCCCAAGAGATTTTGATTTAGAAGGTCTGGAAGAGGGCCCAGAGGATTCTGAATTTTCAGGTGATTCTAAAGCAGGTGGCCCAAGGACTGTACTTGAAGAAACCTTTTAGGACCAGCAATCCTAGGAAGCCAGGAAAGGGGTGGTCCAGAGTCTCCTGCGAACTATTTCAAATCCACGTGCCTGAATTCCACATCAAACTCAAAGAATCAGAAGCTCTGAAGAAGGAAGAACTGAATATGTGTTTCTCGTAAGAACTGCTGAAGTTTTCTGCAACACTTCCTGACCTTGCTGTGTTCTGAAGTTGTGATTTGATGACTGTGTTGGGTGAAACCCCAGAAATTCAGGCCTTTTGTATGGCCAAATAGGTAGGGACTTCCTTTTAGCTCTCTTACTAAAGCTCTACGCATATTGCTTTTTTAAAACAATGGGATTCCACATAACGCTTATTTGTTTTTTTTTTTTTTTTGGAATATTGAGGATAGAGCATTCTGCAAAAAAAAAGAAGAAAAATTATTTTAAAACCACAACCACAGAATTAATATCAGAGATTTCACTAAGGCCATATCGTTAATTTTGATCATTTTGAACCAGCTTTGTGTCCAGCTTCATTTCTCCTTTCTCCTACAAAAGGTGTGATATTGAGGGAGTGTCTCAAATCATGAGACTCTCTGAATCTAAATGTTAACAAGTGATATTAACAAACTTAATGTTTTTGTAAGCCCATGACCTAAAATTCACAGACAGACTTTTCATTTTATTATTATCTAATGTTACAGAAATAATCATAAAAATCAATAAATTGACAGTTAAATCCATAAGTTAGTTACAACTGATTTTTCACAAGCTTTCCACTTCCACCCAGCTATCAGCATCAAGAAAAAGGCTGATTTATTCTCTGTATGCTTCATAATGAGCGCATGGACTGAATGAACTGAGTGTTCTATTTATTCCTGGTTACAAACTGACAAGGTTGCCATTGGACCAAGAAAAATGTTTCTAGTGTGATTATTAATATCTGTTAAGAACCCAGAGTCTGGATTGTGACCATAAAATTTATAATACAAAATTTATAGTCTGTCAAACACTGAAAGTCAAAAACTAAAAACAGGAAACAAACTAAATGTAAAAACATAGGTGGACTAAGAACAAGAGTTAATTACTTGCTGGAATTTTTTTTTTCTTATTTAAAAAAATATTTTTGTTCTAATAGGGTCATCTTAAGGTTCAAAATCAACTAATTAAAATAATTTGTACAGAAAATGCTTATACTCACAATTTCTGATTTTGTTGCACAAGGAAGAGAGTGATAACCAATGAAATGACTAAAGAAGTTTAAAAGTCATTTAGATCACGACTTTGACCCATTCTGCTCATCAGGTTTGTCTTTAACAGAGCCTCCAGGCACCAAATATGACCCATGTACACTTTATTCTTTTCTCTCTCCCTAAGCATCCAAAAATGCCAGAAAGATAGCTCGAAGTTAAGCTCAAGATGGAGAAGAAATACATAAAATGTATTGTGGCTGAGGACAAAAAAGTTTAAAAAACATTTTCAATATTATCTTTGCAAAATCAACCATTTAACAAACATTGATTGAGTATCTTCCACTCCTGGCATTGGGGATGTGAAAATGAGGCATTTGTTTGTCATCTAGGAGAGCGGTTTCAGTCCCGTAGTAGTGGACCATTATTGAGCTGTGAAATCAATACAATAGGTTGTGACCACCATTTTTTTTTCAAAAACAGATTAGAGTAGAAAATATTAAAGTATGTCACTCATAGGTAAGGGAATATATTATTTCATGGAGCGTGTTTCAGTCTGCATCTGTGTAAATGTGAGCATGTGTGTGTGTTCCAGATCACAATGAGAAAATGTATTTTAATGATAGCTGAATTTAAAAAGTTTAAAAGCCTCTGTTAAGAATCAGCCAGACATGAGAATCGCTTGCACCTGGGAAGTTCTGCAGTGAGCAGAAAATTTGCCACTGCACTTCAGCCAGCCTGGGTGACAGAGCAAGACTGTTCCCTGTCAACCCTTAAAAAATAGTCTGCCAAGTATAGAATTAAAGTGTGATCGGTGCTTTTTTTTTAGGATATGGAAGAGTAACCCTAAAATCTAAAGAGAAAGAGTGGCTACCTCTGCCAGGAGAGTTGGAAATGACCACTGAGGACAGTCTTGATATTCAAACTAGGTCCCAAATGATGAACTTGGAAATAGAGAGGGAGACTTGATGAGGATACTCCAGGCAGAAGGAACCAATTGTTTGGGGAATTCTGAAAGGCAGCACTATGTTTACCCAGGGGTGAGAATGTAGGGGTGGAGGAGGATAAGATTTATGGGGGCTATGGGAGGGGAATGGCATGTGATAAAGACAGAGAAGTGCATATGCAACAAACTTGTCATTGAGGAGAAGAATGACAATGATGGGCCTAGTTTGCTTTGCCTTGTTTTCTTGTTTTTGAGAAAGTAACATTGTCACCAAGACTGCCTGGAAGAGAAAGGAAGACAAGTGAGAACATTCTTGCAATCATTCAGGCTGATGCTGATGAGAACTGAGCATAGTGAAGGTGGGGAGGAGGAGATGCCACACTGGAAAGCAATTCTAACATAGAATTCGCATGATTTCAAGTCTAATTATGCATATGTGCTGAGCTACCAACGATTCAAGTGATCCTATTATTGTAAGACTACAAAGACAACAGCATCAGAATGTAAGAGAGACATCTATTTTCCCCCTTTGATAATATCATTTTATTTTCAACCATGAGCAGTTGTATAACTTTTTTAAACCTTCATTTTAAATCTGCCAAATGGAGATGCATGTAATACAATTTAAAAGCCTTCAATAAAAGTTTTTTTTTTTTTAACTTTGTGCTCTTTGGAACAGTCTATGTTTTGTCATTATAATTACATAATTCTGCATTGTAAAACCACATGGTTGCTGGTGCCATCCACCAGCAACTGTAACTCAAATATCTCTCTTCTTTTTTTTTTTTTTTTTTTAGGTGGAGTTTTCGCCCTTGTTACCCAGGCCAGAGTGCAATGGTGCGATCTCGGCTCACCGCAACCTCTGCCTCCTGGGTTCAGGCAATTCTCCTGCCTCAGCCTCCTGGGTAGCTGGGATTACAGGCATGTGCCACTATGCCCAGCTAATTTTTTGTATTTTTAGTAGAGATGGGGTTTCACCATGTTGACCAGGATGGTCTCGATCTCTTGACCTCGTGATCCACCCACCTCGGCCTCCCAAAGTGCTGGGATTACAGGCTTGAGCCACCGCGCCCGGCCAATATCTCACTTCTTAAACCAAAGGCACTAATATGTTTAGCCCAAAATATCAGAGAAATAACATACTAATCATTTTTCTTTATTTAAAAATGAATTTAATAAAATAAATTGAATTAAGATTTTATATGGCACAAACTATTTAGGTAAGAGAGAAAATAAGCCATGTGGTCATATCATCAAAATAATAGGAAAGTTTTGTTTCACTTTTTAACCTGTTCATACCAAGAGACATAAGCCTGTAAGCATTATCTCCTTATCCCACCATAATGAGAAGGTGTCCTTACGACACATTTTAAACTTTCCATCTGGGCATCACAGAATCATTTGCTCTCCAAAGAAAGGCATCCACTTCACAGGAAAATGCATATAAAAGCAAGTCGACTCAAGCTTTGGGGATTCCGTAGAGTGCAGGGCTTGTGGCCCAAACATCTGTTTAGTTGCCTTGACAAAAACCACACGATTATCTCAATAGATGCTTAATAGGCCTTCAATAAAATTCAACACCCCTTCATGCTAAAAACTCTCAATAAACTAGGTATTGATGGAAGGTATCTCAAAATAGTAAGAGCTATTTATGACAAATCCACAGTCAATATCATACTGAATGGGCAAAAGCTAGAAGGATTCTCTTTGAAAACTGGCACAAGACAAGAATACCCTCTCTCACCACTCCTATTCAACATAGTATTGGAAGTTCTGGCCACGGCAATCAGGCAAGAGAAAAAAACAAAGTATTCAATTAGTAAAAGAGGAAGTGAAATTGTCTCTGTTTGCAGATGACATGATTATATATTTAGAAAACCCCATCGTCTCAGCCCAAAATCTTAAGCTGATAAGCAACTTTGGCAAAGACTTAGGATACAAAATCAATGTGCAAAAATTACAAGCATTCCTATACACCAATAACAGACAGCCAAATCATGAGTGAACTCTCATTCACAATTGCTGCAAAGAGAATAAAATACCTAGGAATACAAGTTTCAAAGTGTGAGAAGGACTTCTTCAAGCAGAACTACAAACCACTACTCAAGGAAATAAGGGAGGACACAAACAAATGGAAAAACATTCCACGCTTATGGATAGGAAGAGTCAATATCGTGAAAATGGTCATACTGCCCAAAGTAATTTACAGATTGAGTGTTATCCCCTTCAAGCTACCATTGACTTTCTTCACAGAATTAGAAAAACCACCTTCCATATAAAAGTGTAACCACTCTTAGCTATTTTTTTAGAATTGTAAAAATTCACATTAAGATAACTTCCCAGTAATTTTTTGTAATTGAGTACATTATGGTCAAATTATGTCATGTGTTATGCCCAATGTGTAATGCCATGGTAAATGAACAATGGGGAATTCCCTATTTCTCTGTAGTAAGAGCCAGTCAGGGAATGTGGTTTGGAGAAGTCAAAGAGCGCTGCCTAAGAATCTGAAGACGGGGACTCTTGGTTTTGTTCTTTCTCTGGCTGACAGGTGGATGACTGTTCATTCTTCCTTACAGTTTGTTCACTCTAAGAGGAGGAGTTTAGATTAAATGGATGTTAAGATTTCTTCTAGCGCTAATAGTCACTGATTTTATGAACAGGTTATAAAATGAGAGAGAAGGGAAATTGCCTTCAGCCTCCTATCCTGGTGATTGTGTGTCCATGAATTGGAAATAAAACAGAGAAATCACGAAGAACGTGAGTTTGGGCACTATCCACAGAGATCACAGGTGGAGAGGAAAGGCAATGATAGTTATTAGGCTTGAAAACAATTTGTAAATGCCTCTAAGAATAGTGAATTGTGTCCTCTTCTCTGTAAAATGCCTTCTCTTGTTCACCATAAAGTGCAAATTTTATAGTTTCACATGACTGGCCTAAGAATTATTAATAGTACTTATTTGTTCACTATTCTGCACGTAGGTGGGGAATAAGAAACAAAATAAAGACTTGTTCTCTCATATTTTCCATATCTAGGATTTTTCCATATCTAGGATTTCTTAAACTTCTGAGAACCATTAGTTCATGTAAAGAGACATTGTCTTTGAGTAAGTTTATGGCCTTGTCTTCATAAAAGAATTTAAAATTGCACATCTGGTAATGAACTATGATTGTGGGTATTTGGCAAGCTTCTGCCAGAGAGTAAATCTACTCTCATTGAAGTGTAAGACTAAGTTCCTCTATTGAAACACTTTAATGATTTGAATTTGAATCTTGAGGAATTTATCCTTTTTCTAGGCTTTCAGTTCTGGAAAATCTATGCAAAATGAAGTTAACAGATGGATCAAGAAACCCGCAGAACAATGTTTGTGTTGAAGAATTCTCAGCAAGTGCCCTGTGAGAGCGCTCCCATCTGGAAAGGACCGCAGCTGTCTTTTGGCATTAACTAGATGGGTATTCATAACAGGTTCATGTCAACTCTTTTATAGAAATTCAATTCCTAAAATCACTGCAAAATTAGAGTTATTTTTATGAATTTCTCCATCCTGTATTAATTCAGGCATATAATACCATTTTGAATTTAAAGTGGCCCTGGCCATTTTGTCAATTATCATTTTTGCTTTGGTAGATGAAGAAACACATTCTGCTGGTCAGTGGGTGAGGCTAGTTTGAGTGAACCTGCCAAAAGGTGAATGTGATCAACTCACTTTAAATATGTGCTTCTCTTTGATGGACCTTGATATCAACGCAGTGCTCAGGATGAATAGCTTTCCAGTTGAATACAAAAGCCTGGAAACAATGCATACACATTCAATATGTGCTATTATTATTTATATGTCTAGGAGGAGAAATATCTGTTCAATATTCAATGCTTCTAACACCTAATTCATACTACCTGGCATATGTTTCATGCTTACACTATGTTAACAGTTTTATTTCCAAGGAATTAGCTCCTTTCATTTAAGTCTTGCTTTTCCCAGCATTGTCAACCACCACTTTGTTAAGTAACCATGCATGGCTAGTGGCTCTTCCAAAAGTAAATGTTCATGAAGAAGATGCGATGAAAATGAGTATTTTATTACCTTTATACCAATAAGGTGGGGGCAGAGGCGTAGGGTAGGGGAAGAGTAGAATTCCCTGTAGATAACATCATCCCATCATTCCAAAAATTTGGTTCATAATGAGGAAAGTGATTTTGAGGGAGAAACATTAACAAAGAAAACAAGAGGTTGTTATTTCCAGAGAGCCTAGTCAAACAGGTGGAAAGATTATGATAACCATGTAATCCACCTACTAGCAAAGCACAAATAGAAACTTTCTGTTACAGCTCAAGAATATAAATAGAAGTAAATGGTGACATTATTATATGAATAAATGAGTTAGTCAATCAATCACTGACAAAGCATACTCTGTAATCAAAAGATTTTTCATGTTAAGATTAATTTCTTGTAATACAAGTCTAAATATTACATAAACCCCTTTGACATTGAGTTATACTTCATAAGACAAAAAGGGCACTTTCAGCAGGCAAAGAATGGCAGACAGTCAGGAACAATTTGCTTGGGTTTCAGGGTCTGGGTGGCGACTAGCCAAAAATCTGGGGACGATTTGAAAGTCAAAGTATAGAGCTATACTTATTTTTCCACATTAACAGGATAAGTTATATATATGCAACAGAGTAATAAAATTCCATATGTTGATTTCGGTGTTGACAAAGAACCCTATGGTGATGAAAGTCCAGAACAAGTTCATTAATAAAACAATTGATCAACATTTATTTATAGTCTACTACGTACTCTGAATTAATGCATATATAGAATAAGTATAAAATAGAATGCTACCATTCAGATAGCACCACTCATGTGGTTTATAAAACCAAGAGTATTGCTCAAGAGGCTACTGGGAACAGAAGTAATATGGAATCATTACCTCATTTATGTAGATAATCTATAAGCATTTTACACTTTAAGGCTATAGGACTTCTGACAATCAGTGATGGCAGAAGAATACAAGGAAAGATTCACGAAGGAATGAAGAAAGTAGAACCTCAGCTGTGACTTGATAAGCAAATAAAATTTGGTGGGAATTCTGGGAGGGCAGATGACATTCCAGGGAGAGAGTTACTACATATAAGTGGGAAAGATCCTGGGAAAAGACAGTAGTGATAGAATGGAGAGGTTGGCATGAACCTTAAAATCTTGAAAACCTTAAAACCTATCTTGAAAGGAAAAATAGAAAATAAGCTTCGCTAAATATGCAACATACATGCAACACAGAATCTTTGTTCTTGATTCAATACCATATTTTAACAAGAATTATTAAGTCTTAAGATTTCTTCTGATCACCAGAAATTCATGAAAATACCAGTTGGTTGTGCTAAATTTTCCTCACCCTATTCTTCCTTCCTTTCCTCCTTTTTCTCCTCCTCCTCCTCTTTCTTGCTTATCTTTGCTTTTTTAATTTCTTCTTTTATTTACATTTTCATGTTCTGAATACCATGCACCTACTGTATATCAGAGTTCCAATCAGTTCCAATTTGTATAGTACTCTCCAATAAGTTCCGATTTGTGTAGGACTCTCTTCACCTGTGATCAAGAAACAAGTTGGTGATGTGCAAGGAGTGGCAGCAAGTAGTAACAGGCCAGGGAAGTCTCTGAATTCTGGGTATTCAGCATTTCTGTAAATGTTTACTTTCCCCCTCCAAAAGGAATGTTCCCCTAGAATGGTACCTTTTTGTGCAGCTGAGGAGTCTAAACTGCAAACGCTACTCAAATTGTTTTCAATATAAAAATACAAAACTAAAGAGTTTTCCTTGTGCTTTTTATGTAATTAAGGTAGTCTTTCATCATTAATACATTAAATAAATAAAAGTAAGTAACTTTAGAGATGAAATGGGCCTTCTCCAAGTAATTAAGTACTATTAGAGAATCAGAGATTTTAAGGAAGAACACGCTAAATGTTTAGCAGCTTCTTAATCTTGCTCTTCATATAAGGATGTTGCCAGTTCAATTTACTGATATTCCAGCACTTGCTATTTTGTTGATTCTTGGTTAGGATTTAAAAAAAATAAAATCTAAAGCTTTTACCAAAAATATAGTGTTCATATACAAAGATATATGATAGACACATGTAGAATATAGGATAAATATATGCCTGAAAGCTCAGAAAAATAGATGCAAATTTTGCTGTAAATTGTCTGTTACTGTCACCACTTGTCAGCATGTCACCAAAACAGTAGCTATCTTAGACCATCAGTTTCTCTAATGAGTAATTAGAGGATGGTGGAATTAGAAGAACACTTATTTTTAACAGTAACAATCATCAGAAAGTTATGGTAAGAAAAAACATCATAATGCGGAATCCCTGACTTCTGTTTCAAGAAAAATAGCAAAGGGAATCCACTGAAAGAAAAGCCTTGGTTAAAATCACTTTTACTATTAGAAATCATTTAATGTTAAGCTGAACACTTAAAGAATAGTGGCTTTATCCATTGCAACACATTTTATAGATGTCAGCTTTGAAAGTGTGGTGTCAGAATACAGGAGAGGCATAACATCACAGAGTTAAACTTTGGCATCTGCGTTTGTCTTCTTTGCTAATCTTTTAGTTAATTTTGAAACTTTTTTTTTCTCTGTTTATCCTTACTATACAATCTGCTCAGGCTAAAATCTAATTCACCTATATAGGCATTCATCATAATGTCTTATAAGGAAGCCTCAAATTCCAAGAGATATGCACCCATGTAGACAATTCCAGTACATGGCAGCTTAGGTATGCTATGGGTGTAAAAGCATGTAATTGTCTTTCCTTGTTATAATGAATAGTAATGTAGAAGCCTATGAAGATTCATCCCTCCTAACCAGCCTTTTACAAGTTTCCTGTCAGTCTCTGAGTCAGTCTGAGGCTAAGAAATGAAAATGGGATGTGTGTCAATTTTGTAAATAATTTTCCACTTTTAAGTTCAGTCAAGAGACTCTTGTTATTAAAATTTTTAAATTGTTGCTCTCTTAATTAGCAATACTGCATGTAAGATGTTTAACTAGTGTGTTGGTTAACCAGCCCTTTTTCAAGGAAGGGTCCAGGTCAATGATGTAGATTTAGAAGCATCATCACAATGAATTATTTTGATAAAAATGAAATTCTAAAAAATCTTAGTCATCCATAATGCTACATGTTGCAAAAACCTTTATTGGTGGAATTTTGATATCAATAATTACACTACAATAAAAAATCTTTAAAATGCATCAGGAAAAATACCTGGAAAAGAGAGGAAATAAAGAAAACAGATTAATTTGAATGAGATATGTTCCTGGCACCAATATTAATACGATTGAGCCCTGACCTTTGGAATGTCGCATGCATTATTAGCCCACGGAAGACATAGATAATATGACTTTGTGCACTTTTAGGTTATAATTTGAATAACTGGGGAAATAGTTTATTTTTTCAGTGCCTTGCATGCTGTGAGTGCTCAATAAATACTAAACAACAATAATATGGTATGTAGTGTGTTCCTGAGCCTTCATTTGCATGGCCATCTGGAAAACTCTTGTGTTGTAAACACTAGTTTTATTTTGAGTAAGAATGAAATTACTGCAGAAGTTGTTTAGCATTCTTGGTTCAAATTTTTTCCAGCTTTTCACCCTTTCATTTGGTAGAAAATGTAAAACCCAAGGGTTCTGAGGCTTTTCAATGTAAGGAGTGGAAGATTTACATAGATCGTATTTACATGGTGGCATATATTTTATTAGATTAGCTTTTCATAACTGTTTTATAAATTCATACCCTTTCTGTTTTCATAAATCCTTAGCTACTTTTATGTAGTGGTTTGTATTTAAGGGTGTGTAAAAGAGAAAAATAAATACATAGCAGTGATCTAGGACAACGTGATAAAAAATGACTTAAGTGCCTGAGAAGAGCATCAGATTCAGGGTCTTTAAATCTGCTTTTATAACTTTATGTTTCCTTCTTTCTTTCCTCCCTCTCTTCCTCCATCCTTAACTTCCTTTTATCTTTCCTCTGTTCTTCCTCCCTCTTTTCCCACTGCCTTCCTTCCTCCTTTCTTTCCATTCTTTCTTCCTTCCTTCCCGCTCATCTTTACCACATTTAGATTTATGCTTCGTCTCCACAGGTCAGTGTTTCCTGCCTAGTATGACTTTACTCTTCACCAGTTATATCTGTAGTAAGATAATTATGAGGTCTAATTTTTTATATTCATCTATTTTTCCATTTATATATCTATTCATTTATCTGTTTTTGTAACTGAGATATAATTCATGTACTATAATTTACCTTTTCAAATGTGTAATTCAGTGACTTTTTGTATACTCACAGAGCTGTACAACCATCATCGTGATCAATATTAAAGTATTTTCATCACCCTAGAGAGAGACATGATATGCCAATTAGCAATGACTCCTCATTTTTCTCCATCCCCTCTCCCATCAGACCTAGGAAACTATTAATCTACTTTCTGTCTCTACAGATTTGCCTATTCTAGACATTTTATTAAAATGGCATCATACAAATGTGACCTTTGAGACTGACCTCCTTTACTTAGCATAATGTTTTCAAAGTTTACCCATGTTGTAGCATGTATTAGTAATTAATTCCCTTTTATGGACAAACAATATTCCATTGTATGGATATAGCATGTTTTATCTATCCATTGGTCAGCTGATGGACATTAGGCTTGCTTCTACTTTTTGGTTATTATAAATAATGCTGGTATAAATATTTGTGTATAGATTTTTATATGGACATAGGTTTTTATTTCACCTAGGTATATACTTAGAAGTGAGATTTCTGGGTTACATAATAAATCTATGTTTAACCTTTTGAGGAGCTGCAAACTGTTTTGCAAAGTGGCTGAACCACTTTACATTCTCATTAGTAGCTCATGAAGCTCCGATTTCTCTATATCCTTGCCAATACTTGTTGTTATTTACCTTACTGATTACAGTTATTTTATTGGCTATGAAGTGATATCTCACTTTAGTTTTTATTTGTGTTTCTCTAACAAGTAATGTTATTTATTTTTAACACACTAAATAACTGATATAACTTAAATGTTGTTGAAAGGGGTGAGCCAATTTGTATAAGAAGCACAGGGATTAATTGAGAGTTAAAGGATAGAGGCAACTGACCCCCATGCTCCACCCCCGAAAAAAAAAACACTTGAATTTAATTCAAAACTATTGAAACAGTCAGGGTTGCACAGGAAGTCTACAATCGAAGCTCGGGGGAAACTAATAGAGTCCTAAAATAAGCTGCTATGAGAGTGAAATGGTCTTAGTGGACTGACCATTGCATGGAGTCATTATTAAGATGGAAGACAGAGTCTCAGTCCCAACTGTAAGTGTCTGGCCATTTATCAATCAGGATACTGGCAGGAAAAAAAAAAAAAAGGCCCTATTCAAATGAAGTAATTAAAAATGGCTGAATAAAAGAACCATTTACAGAGATGTGGGCATAGTTAAGAGAACTAACAAAGAATTGTGAAGCACCCAGAAACCAGCAAGAATACCAAACTATTACCACCATTAGGCCTGAAGTGTTAAGAGTAGGATGCAGTCTTCCCCCAAACCACTGAAAGCTATGATGATGGGAGAAGAGCTATCAAAAGGAGACTGATATGTAGATGAATGCAGTCAATACTGAAGCCCCATCCCACAATGGAAGGAAGTAGGGTGAAGAGAAATAAATACCCTGAATGTTCTATTTTCTTATTTTCCCAATTTCCCACCATTGCCTCTTATTGTTCAAACACCCAAGAACGGAAAAAGCAAAGCAGCTTTATATGAGATCCATAGATATTAGCATCCCAGACACAGAACCTGGCAGAGAAGAACAGATAATAGATCTTCAAGGTCAATCAGATAAGACAGTCAGGCAGAAAAGTAGAAATACGCCTTCCATACTAGCAGTGGCAGCAGTAACAGGTAAAAGGACTTTTCCAATTGTCCATTATTGACCCGTTTCCCCAAAACTCTGCCTCTGATGAAGGCAACAGCAAATGGAGGTCCTCCTGAAGTAACTAACTTCAATTCCAAGTGGTTCCACCATTGGACTCTCGACCAAGCAGTGAAGAGGAACAAATAGATGGGCTGTTAGTAACAGAGAAAAACACACTTCAGCATCACTGAATCGAGGATTGATTATTGCACCCTTCAGGTTTCATCTGTCACCCTGTGACCTTGAGCATTAGAGTTGGCAACTAAGATGAAACAAGTTATTCTAGAAAAATGCCTTCACTTACAGAAATACCTTCACTTATGAAAATATTAGGAAGTATCTTCAGATAGGAGTGCAAGAAAATTCCCATTACAAGAAGTGCATCTGTGTCTGTAAGATGAGAAAAAAATATCACTGGTCCTTGGTAACAAGAAAGTGGTCTGAAAACTTTCTTCTTCTTCTTCTTCTTTTTTTTTTTTTTTTTTTGACACCTGCCTCAGTTTCCCAAGCAGCTGGGATTACAGGCACATGCCACCATGCCTGGCTATCTGAAAGCTTTCTGACTGTATCATGGCAGTGGCCCATAGCAGACAGATAATGAAATTTACACTATCTGGGTTGTTGGAGTCTTAAGTGATATTTGGGATCACTATAATGGAGCTTCCATTCATACTCTAAACTTTAAAACACATATTTATTTCTCATTTTAATTTCAATTTTTTTTGAGACAGAGTCTCACTTTGTCAACCAGGTGGGAGTACAGTGACAAGATCAGGGCTCTCTGCAGCCTCTACTTCCCAGGCCCAAATGATCCTCCCACCTCAGCCTCCCAACCACAGCTGCGCACCAGCATACCCAGCTAATTTTAAAAATTATCTTTGAAGAGATAGTTCCCTATGTTGCTCAGTTCACATGTAAAGCAAATATTTTATATCAATTAGCTCTGTATATGAACAACCCAGTCTACAGATTTGCTTATGGTGATTGAGGGCAGTTATATTTGAGTACAATGATCATTTACATTATCTTTACATCATTTACATTATCTTTCACACTTGGTCTAATTATGAGATATATTTTCATATTAAAAATAAGGTTCAAAACATAAAGCCTATTATTTAAAAACATTTCAACCAGAATCCGATTCGAATTACAAAGATGTTGTAGAAAACTCATGACTTACAACAAAGAAAATTTCTCAGAAAAGAGCTAAATAGAAACAGTTTAGGGGGCTATAGGCTAAGGAGGAGTCTTCCAGATAGACAAGCCCGCACAAGAGAGATTTAGGAAAAAAAACCCAAGAAATATTTACATTTAAAAACAAAATAGAACAAAACTAGGGTATATTCTTTTACTTATCTCTATATTATATTTATCCTGTGGGGAGTTCCTCTTTAAGTCAGTTAATTCAAGTTAATTCTAGTTGAATTATCAAAAGAAGAGTTTATATGAGCCATATTACCCATCACGGAGGCTTCCTGTATTGCTTTTTGGGTATCTCATGTCTCTGTCGGTAGTTTGTTTCATAATTTTCACCTCCTCCTTCTACTTTAAGCACAAAGGATCAAATGGCCAACAGCATATTATAATCAGTGCCCTCACAAATATCTAATCGACTGACATATTAACAGTGTTTCACTTCTTCAGAGGATAAATATGCCAGAAAATCAAATCATTCTAGCATGACTCCAGCCTATCAACACATTTCCTAATGTGTGGCAAATGTATGTGTATGTTTGTAATGCTATTCCAGGTTTTATTTAGAAACACTGTATTGTTAGTTGTTTTTTCTTACATATATATATATACACACACACACACACATAGGTGATCCAGTTAATCAACACTTTACATAAGCATATGTACTACTTCTTCATTTTTATGCAAATCCTTTCTACAACCAGACAGGTGCATTGTCTGCTTTCTATTCATTATCAAGAAATCCAATAACTTGGCTGTGAACGTACATCTGGTGAGGTTTGACCCAACGTGTATTTGAATGTGGATTTCAAATATGGGCATGTGTTGACTATCAGAACTACCAGCAATTGGAATCCTATTCACCCCTACAAAGGCAACCAGTGATTTTCAGAAAAAAAGAGAGAGAGAGAGATTATAATTTGGAATCTGATGCTTAGGTCATTTTGTGGGAGAGAAAAAGGGATTTGTTTAATTGTGGAGCACCACTGAGTACTAGGTTCTTTAGAATTACGTTATTCAGTAAATTGCAGCTGTATTCAATGTGTGAGAACTGATGTATGCAATAAAAAAATTGAATCAAGTTTCAAAATCAAATAAAAATTACCTATCCTATGTATGGTGGTGTGTTTTTCACAGTGTTTGCCCACAGAAGTGGCCTTCTCAATGGAACACAGAAGTCGGGAAAAAGCTGGACTCTGGAGGCAAAACAAGTCATCCATGACAAACATTAATGCTGCATCTCTGCCTTCTCTTTCTAGCACCCTTCCCCACCTCCAGTCTGCTCCGAGGAGGACACTGATGCCACTATGCACAGGCAGCTATTAATCAAAGAGCCCCTTTTGGATCCTCACGTGTTGTGAAGATTAAGGCCCTCTGTTTAGTTCTCAAGGAGCAGATCCGCTAACATATAAGGTCACAATCAGTTGCTCTATAGCAATGAAGATTTACATTCCCACGAGAGAGGAAGTAAAAAACAAGACAATCCAAGATAGCTTTGAAAACTGTCTCATGGCCATGCAAACAGCTTTAAAGCCTGGGAGAAAGGAGAGGAAGCAAGTGTGAACACTGACATATCACTAGCCAATTTATAATCTTGTTTATGTTAATTCCTAAGGCAATTTTTTTGGCAAAAGAGGGATTTGAAGGGAAGAAAACCCACTCTGTACCTAAGGCAGGCAGAACAAAGGAATAAGGGGAGAAGGGAGTATGGGAGGAAGTGTTGATGAGGCAGGGGCTAAAATATGGCAGGAAAAATTAGAACGAAGGGATGAGAGAAGACAAAATGGGGAAGAAACATGTAGGTTTAGCATATATTTTATAAGAAGGCAAAGAAGGAAGGAAGAAGGCAAAGAAGAAGTGAGAAAGGGAAGAAGGGAGGTAGAAGAATATGTAATTTGCTATTATAGAACTTCATACCTTCTATGGTAAAATACAGTTAGGCTAGACAGGGTGTTGCTTCTGGAATTGAGGCAGAATCTAGCTCCTCGTCCTACCATTGGTACATAGCACATAGTTGTATGCGATGTGCTACACACTCATTTATCTGAGGCCAAAGGAGCATGTTAAGCCATTATCAACCTAAATTAGTGAAGAGCTTCCTTATTCAGGCAAAGCTTTTAAAATGACGAACAAAGTCCCGCTAAACTCTCAAGGTAAAAACTACCACCTAAACCATGATTATGAATTAGCGTATGGCAGACCTAGAATGAACAGGGAGTTGAATTGAGTGAATTTAGTACTACTCAATTTGCTTACTTTAAGAGCTCAACTTGAGAGCGTCAGGAATGCACTAATTTAAACCCAGGAAATCTGCAGACAAGGGTGAGAGGTAAATCTGGTGCATTAGTGCCCACAATAGAAATTTCAAACCTATGAGTGGAATGAAGGAGGAAGAAGTTCAGTCCAATGGCCACGGATGAGTAAATCTACTCACAGGGACACTGACCATGGAAATGGGATTACTAGACCAATATCCCATAGGTCAAAGAGGCATCTGACTTGTTTGGTTTTACTTTTTATCAACTGTGATTCTGCCCATTATTACAATGCCTGCTTCTTCACTAGGCATTTTTAAAAACAGTCCTAACATTTCTAAATATTCTTTTCAACACAAGTGGCCTGAAAGTGTTGGTGAATCTTTCAATGTTGTCTAAATTGAACCTAGAGGGGAACTGAGTTGGGTGGAGCTGACCTCTAGGCAGCCAAAGTCCTTTCAAATTACCATATTTATTGTTGCATGGAGCATCACAGTTTGACGGGTTCACAGCATTCAACAAACATTTATGGAAAACACTATTTCAATTATTTTCCCAAATGTGGAGATAAAGGGGATGTGGGAATGAATAAAGAGTGGTCTTTATCCATAAAGAGCTTGGAACCAAGGCAGACTTACAAAGTACTAAATCCTAGTTTAATTAACCCATAGTGTTTGAATTAAAAAAAAAAAAAAAAAAAAAAAAAACATCCTCAGCATTATTTCCTGACTTATCCTAGGGGTGAGCTAAATATTTAAGTGTATTAGTAAAGATCATATTCTCTTTACTGTTTTTTCTTTCACCTGAGAATTCCCATCAGCATTGAAACTGGAAACATAGCTTGTAGTTTTTCAAAATTTCACTGACTTCAGCATGTTACAAAGAATACCCAAAAGGCAGATTTGTTTTTCCTCTCTGCTACTTCTCAACTATTTCTTCCCCTCCTCCTACATAGAAAAAAAATTCTTATAACTATAAACTGGTCTCCTGCTTTGATTAATTTTCTCCACCAAAACAGTGACCATTGTCAAATGCCTTGCATCTCCATGGAAACTGTTTCCTTGACCATAGACAAAGGTCTGCCTATAATACAATGCCATGAGCGTGTCTGAGGTTGTAGACCACTTGTTTAAAATCACAGTGCTAGGGTATAATGTAGATTTTATATTATTTCTGCCTGTCTGCTGTAGCTGGTAGGCCTTCATTCCAAAATAATATTTTTTCAAATGAAGTAGCAGAAAACAGCTTTACATTTTTGTTATCCCTTCCAGCACAAAATAAAAAATGCCTGTGCTGCTACTACCTGATTCAATCAAGTGGAGTACATTTGATACCCACAGGCTACAAGTGCTGGAAAAGCTGACTTGTATTTTAATTAATAATGTGCTACACTTTCTCAACAGCAAGGCCTTTGGCAATCTGATTTGCTTTGTTCATTATTTGCTGTAAACAATTTTCAAACAACATGTAGGCAACTCTATTTCTGAATATCTCCTGCTAATTCATAACATTAACAAAAATGTAAAAGAGATTTTTTTCTTCTTTGCCCTCCCCAAAAAATAATTCTCATTAAACTTTAATCATAGTCATTGATAACTTGGGATCGTAATACTGGAGTTCATAGATATAAGAGATACAAATTAATATAAAAATTAAAACACATATACACATATATACACATATATACATAGGTAGAATGAGTGTGTATGTATACACACATGCACACACACACACACTCTGCCAATTCACTAAAATATATGTACAGGATAGGCGTAGGTATCCACTGACAATCTGTTAAGTGGCAGAGCGTGGGAAAATCCCACTTTTTTTTGTCTGTTTATTTTTTCATTGTCGTGTTATGTTCTGTATTGTTTATCCCCTAATTCATAACCCTAACCCACAATGTGACTGAATTTGAAGATAGGGCCTTTAAGGAGGCCTATGAATCAATAGGATTCAACAGCATTGGTGTCCTTATAAGAGGAGACGTCAGAGAGCTGCTAGCTCTCTCTGCCAAGTGAGGACACAGCAGGAAGACAGCAGTCTGCAAGCCAGACAGAGAGCCCTTACCAGAACCTGACTATGCTGGTACCCTGACCCTGGACCTACCACCCTCCAGAATTGTAGGAATAAATTTCTTTCTTTTTTTTTTTTTTTTTTTTTGAGATGGAGTCTTGCTCTGTCGCCCAAGCTGGAGTGCAATGGTGCTATCTCAGTTCATTGCAACCTCTGCCTCCCAGGTTCAAGTGATTCTCCTGCCTCAGCCTCCTGAGTAGATGGGATTACAGGAGTCCGCCACCACACCTGGCTAATTTTTGTATTTTTAGTAGAGATGAGGCCTTCCCATGTTGGCCAGGCTGGTCTCGAACTCCTGACATCAGATGATCTGCCCACCTCAGCCTCTCAAAGTGTTGAGATTACAGGCATGAGCCACCATGCCTGACTGAGAAATAAATTTCTTTTGTTTAAGCCAGTCAGTCTATGGTATCTCATTATGGCAGCCTGAGATGACTAGTACTCGTGAAGAAGAGGAAATTGAAAGTATTGAATCACTCAGTATTAAAGAGAATATACCATTCTTTCACATATGGAAGCAAATGGTAATTTTCATTTTCATAGGACAGGAACTTCTTGGAACAATATTAAAGTTTAGGAAGCAGACGTGGTTTGGTCACAAAGAGCAACTTTACAATTGGGTACATCTATGTTTAGAAAAAAATTCTTTTCTTTGTATGGCACTTTATGGATAAACTACTTTGCTATGCTACGAAACATCCCTACAAAGTGAATAAGAATTAGCATCTCCATTTCTAAAATGAGAAAATTGATCAAAGATTACACAGGTTTAAGAGAAGCATAAGAAATTGGTAATAAACCATACACCTGGCAGAACAAGGGTTAAAATCTTGACCTTTAATGTGGTACATAATGAGAGACATAAAAGGATGAGATTTGATGACCATTTTCTAAGTATGAATAACTTAAAGGGAGAACTCAAATTTTAAAATTTAGCTGTCTCCTCTTTCAACTTAAACGAATACAATATTTCAAAATAAATTATATTTCCATCATATTAACATAATCTACTCTTTAAAAGGTATCACAGGAGAATAGTGATAATACTTATAACTGAGATTTTAAAAACTTGGGTTGATATCCTCAAACAAAAAACTATTATTACATTTGTTAATCCATTTATCATTCATTTGTTTAATAGATATTTAGTGAGCACCTATTTTGTTTATGATGTTGTGTTTAGTACTGAGCATACAATAGTGAAGAAAATAGTCATGGACTCTGCCTTTACAAAGCTTATACTTATGAATGCTAGCTCCATTAAACCAATAGGTACTGAGGACCCACTAAGTAGCAACCACTAGATAAATAAGAAACTAGATACACAAAAATAAATATGGTTCAATGGTTGCCTATAAGGAAAAAGCTGTGTGAACAAAGAAGTTGATATACTGCAATCACATAGAAGTATGTGCTAGATATAATAGTGTCATAACATCAGAGATAATCAACTCTTCTTATGGAAAGAAATTAAAGATTTCATTTGGATTTTGTAGAATGAATGAAAGAATATTAGGCTCAAATAATGAATAAAGAAATTATTTTCAATTGTAGTAGCTGATATATGCAAGACAAAATAAAGGATAGAGCTGGAGGAAAATTAGTTTCACATATTTTCAACTTTTGTGTGGAGGGGGAAGGTGTAACCGTGGCATATTACACCAGGTAAAGAGAAATGAGCCTGGAGATATAAATGAGAACAAATTATAAAGAGCTTTAAATGCCACACAAAAGAAATTTACTTTATTTTATAGGAACTTGGAAATAATTAAAGAGTTGGAAACAGAATAGTGAAATCTACACAAATATGGGAGATGAAGTAATGAGAGACTGGAAAACAGGAGATAATTGGCATGGTCAAGATGGAAAAACTAAGGACCTGAACCCAGGCCACAGCACTTAAAATTAAAGTCCTTACGTGATATAATCATTCAAAAAAGAGAATCTAGCTTAACCTCTCACTTTGTGAACAAGATCTTCAAAGTCAGAGAGAATACCTGCCTCAGCCCACGGCACATCAAACCAAGGCTAGGGCTCAGGTCTCTCCTCATTTTCATTCCAGCCTACTTGCCACAATGGCAAAATGTCTCATTTCATCTTTATCCTACTTCACATAGTGAGAGAATTGTAAAGCACCCCAAGTTTCCATAGAATCCTTCTCTTGGTCTTCTTAGAGATTCCCACTCAAACCTGATGGGACTTGCTGAAACAACTTGGAGAATTAAAGGATGTCCGTGCAGCTAAAAACTGCTTGTTATTTCCCAGTGCTTTCAGCCTTAGAATAACTTCAGGGACTGAGTTCAGGTCTATAAAGCCGCCCTGTATCAGCCAATCATGTAATGTTATGCCATCTAGCTCCATCCAAAAGAGCAAGGCCTGCAGAGGAATGTTTCCTAAGGGCATCAAAAGCAGAAAGACCTCTGTACTTCTAAGAAATGCACTTGGTGTAACTTGAACCTCTTGTGAGTTAAATGGTGTGTACCTTTCTTCCCAGCACCGCACATCAGCTTGATCCTCACAGAAAAGTATAGTACCTCAACTCCTCTGGAATGGTATCACTAGAGTTGAAACATTAATTTGCACTGAGCACTTAGAAAATACTCAGTCTGTACCATAGAGATTCAATTGCTCAATCTATCTGCTGAGTTTAGATGTGCTTCTTCACTTCAATTCATTGTGAGAATAAAATTTCCAAATTTCCAATAGACATTCATCTTTAGAATCTGAGAATTTAAAATTTGAATTCCTACAAGTTCACAAGAATATTCAAAATCATGTTCTTATATATTTTTCATAACATTTTATTTATATAATAGTAATGAATCACCATAACTATAAATATAAATCATTTTTGCTGTGATAGGGTTACATCAAAAGTTTCAAAACTTTTGTTAAAAAGATATAATAATGAATGAATGTGTTAATGTGATTTGAAACATAGCTGACAAGCTAACTGCTTTCCTTTATTTTTCTTAAAATACTTCCAACATTCTTTATTCTTTACTTGATATTATAAATTCAAATGTTTAATAAATAAAAATTATAAAGTTTAACATTATTTACAAAGAACTGTAACCTATAGAGTATATTCAAACACTGGAAAATCCCAGTGACTATATTACATGGTATTTTAAAAAATACCATTCTCATCTCTTAGCAAGTATAAACCAAAAATAAAATTCTAAGCCCCTCAACTGACTGAATGGATCCCCATCTTGGTCAAGGGGATCCTAAAGAACCTGAAAAGCTAGTGCAGGGCATGATGGGAGGAAGGATTGGACATGCCTCTTTAAACCCACCTCCCTTTGGAGTTGAGGCACAGCAGATCAACGTTAACATTAAAACAGAGATCATAAGACTGAAAAAACAGACTCCTTGTAGCAGTAAGACACTAAATTCCAACTTGACTCTGGTTCAGTATCACATGACAGGCAGCAGGCCCTGAGGGAAACTAAAATATTTTAACCCAAAATATATTTATTTCACATATTTTGAAATGGCCCTGCAAAGCTGTCACTACTGGGGGAAATCTGCATTCTGTGGAGAATCTCCTTTCTTACTAGGTCTTTTCCAAAGAGTCTGACACCTTTTAAGGTCTGATAAGAGGCCTCTACCATCTATTCTCTCTGAATCCTACTATCTAGCAGCTTCATCTATGGGACAAGAACCTTGGCTTCCACAGCCCCACTTATCATAACTCAAACATTTATTTATCCTGATTTCAATTCTTCAGGCAAAGCTTCACTTCTTCAACCAATTGCCAAACAGAAAACTCTTTGAATCCACCTATCACCTGTGAGCCCCCTCTTTGAGATGTCCTACATTTCCAGTCCAAACCAATGTATACCTTCTATGTATTGACTTTTGTATATGCCTATAACTTCCATCTCCCTAAAATATACAAAACCAAGCTGTAACCCAACTACCTTGGGCACACATTCTTAGGACCTCCTAAGGCTTTGTCACAGGCCATGGTCCTTAACCTTGGCAAAATAAACCTCTAAATTAATTGAGACCTGTCTCAAATACTTTTTGGTTTATACAAGGTTAAAGGCACTACACAGACTCAAAAGCAAAATGGCCAATTTAGGACTTATTTTGCTTCCCAAATTTGTTTATTTTTGTAGCATCAATCACAGGATTTATATAAAGTATACTATGTGTGTGAACTTACAAATTTTTATTTGCAAGAATGACACACCAAAGCTACAAACAGGACCATGAACACACTTTTATAACCTGGCAATTCTATAACTAAGCAAGATTGATTTATTAGAATCTTGTCACATCTCTCCTCCTGGTACCCATCCTGGCTCTAGGAAATATCAACTTTATTCTTGGACTTCTCATATCAGCATTTTCTGCACTTCAATTTCAAGTTGTCTCAGCAATGTTTTATGTTGATTGTTTAGCTTTAATTTTGTAGAATTATATTTTTCCCATTTTTCTGATTTCTGAACTAACTTTTCTCAGGATTTGGAATTCAGAGAAATTATAATTCTCCCAAGAAATACCAGGAAGAAACTTCTGCATGGCAACACTTGAACCAATCACCTCTTAGCAACCTGAAGTCACAGCAGACACCAGCCATACAGCATCCTGGACTTCTGGGGAAAGTGAATCCATGCCAACAGTGTCTGCATGTTCAGGAGTCTGTGATTTTCACTCACATAACAAACACTTAGTTTTAAATAAAAATGTTTTTATTTTGAAGACCAGGCACTGTGGCCCATGCCTGTAATCCCAGCACTTTGGGAGGCCGAAGCGGGAGGATCACCTGAGGCCAAGAGTTCAAGACCAGCCTGACCAATGTGGTGAAACCCCATGTCTACTAAAAATACAAAAAAAAAAAAAAAAGCCAGATGTGGTGGTGTGTGCCTATAATCCCACCTACTTGGGTGGCTGAGGCAGGAGAATCACTTGAACCCGGGAGGTGAAGGTTGCAGTGAGCCAAGGTCACACCATTGCACTCCAGCCAGAGAAACAAGAGCAAAATTTGTCCCTCCCCAAAAAAATTATTTTAAGAGTACCTTAACCAAATGAGTAGAGAAGCAATTACTTTTTAAAATTTTATTGTTTATTATATATTTTTAAATCAAGCAATCAACAGATATTCATGATATTTATTTTCCCTGAGGTCTGGAGGGATAAAATAAATTTAGCATGTTACTAAATCATATAACAAATGCTAATTGTATTTCTCAGTATTTCAAAGAAATTTCATAACCTTCTGTGTAATAGGTGAAATACATAAAGAGTAATTACTAAGGACACCCATTGCTCTAAAGAATATAGTTTTAACATTTTTAAATGGATGAAACCAGAATATACTCTTATTCTCACTGATTTCATTTTGCTTATTGTTTCTATAACATTTGTGTTCTACTTGCGGATTTTACTTGGGTGCTATAGATAAGAAATAAAAATTGAAGACCTAGTACAAGCCTCTGACATGGCATTGTGACACCTGGTTCATGGAGAAAAGGGGACATCTCCATCAGGACCTTTGCTCTTTGATTAATGAGGAGGCATTCATTACAGCTCAGGAACAGACAGCACCTCCACACACCAGGAAACTAATTTATTAGTCTAACGGACAGGGGTTAAGGAACATCAGAAAGAGAAGAGAAAGAAGAAAAGAAAGGACAGGACAATTCTTGGCCGGGGCAATACAGAGATGTGGAATTGCAAATATAAGAGATTTAAAATAGCAATAAGGACTTTCAGAATTGTTTTGAGTCTAAATTTCTTTAAATGATATATAAAAGATGCTAAATATTAATGATCCAGCTAGATGTATTATTTTAAATGTGCCCATGCCACTGCTGTTTGCCTATGTAAAAAACTGATTATATTAAATGATATTTAAAGATAAAAAGATAAACAGAACCACTAAAGAGAGATTTTTTAAAATGCTTTACCACTTCTTGCCTAAATAGCTCAGTAGCCGAGTCAATAGGAACATATTCCACAGGATCACTTGCTTTCAAGCATGACCATTCTTTGGGTCTGGATAGAAACTAGGGCTGTCTGGAAGCCAGAGACCCAACATAAGGTAGCAGTAGAGCTGATATCTGCTTCTATCACCTCTCTCCACAATTGCAGCAATTCTCCAAGAGGGCTGGGACCTTTGCCATAACTCCTTCCAAGAGTGTATATGCATCACTTCAGACAGTTCAAAGTGCAGTTATTCAAAATTTCTTACTTTGAAAGAAATAAATGCATTTCTTCTAAGGATTGCTATGCACGTTATCACGTTAACCATAGAGTTTATTGTTGTGGAACAAATAGTGATGCCATGTCATTTTGAAGAATCATAGCTGTGCCAGGAACTGGCTAGCTGTTCACCAAATCTTCTTCTTTTTCTTCCTCTGTACTCAACATCACTGTATTTCTCTCTCTTCCTTGCTGTTGGTTGCTGCCAGTAAACTAAGTTCTAGCCCACCACTTTTTAGTGAAAATGCCTCACCTGCATAAGCCTTCTCCACACAAGGCCCTCCATGCCCTTTCCCTTTCTGCCAGTGCAGTAGGGGAGCTCAGTTGTGTTTGGGTGCTATGCCTCAGAAGGCAAAGCCACAAAGTGAAAGGACTCTGGTTCCTTGAATCATCACTTAGAAGAGAGCCAACCACCAATCCAACACAGCTATTCAGGATTTTATAGAACCAAAACAGAAATTTCGATTATATTTGTACCTCTACACGTTTATCATTGCTGTTGTTAAAGTAGCTAATGTCGCCTTAACTATTGCAATAGTTGTTGTCATATAAAGCCATGTTTTATCACAATTGTTCGGAGGTCCAGTGCCATCTGAAAGGCCAATGTGAATTTTCTCTAAAACAGAAATATATCACTCATGCACCATCAAATAGTCACTTGAAATATTTAATTTAGAAAAATATGTAATTATTGCTCACCACTATATCTACGATACTCTCTGCTTTGTTTCTGTAGTTATAAGCTCAGAAAGTTTTCTTTAACCTTTCACAGTGTGTTAAGAATAATAGAAGCTCAGGAGGTATCACTAGAATAAAGCTGATCGAAATCATTATTGAAATTTTACTATTTTACTCCATGTTCATCTTTTATACTTCTACAAATGTGAAAAGAGTGCAGTGACATCAGAAGTCAATTTAGTCCAAAATAAACATAGTATGGATACTTATTTCCTCAAGGACCCACCCCTCAAAAACCTTTGTTTTAAAGACATGCAGTGTATAAATAGTTGGAAGACTTTTAAAGCATCATCAAGCCATTTAAAGTTTAGATAATAAATGTGAAAGACCACAGATTGTTTTGTAATATTGAAGAAACTCACACTTTACAAAAAAAAAGTACAATTTTAGTGATCATCCCAAACTACCAAATAGCAGAGTATAACTGACTCATCCCTATTATTCATTCTGTCATTTACTTCTCTCCATTAAGTGTTTTGATTAGAAAGTTAGAGAGGGAAATGCTATCCGTGGAAACTGCTTTTCCTTTCCCAAAAGAATATCTGTAAGTCACATATGTTATAATACATTTGCATTCTTAAACAAATAGAACTCAGACAAACAATTTAAAAATGGTTATTTATGCCCTAAGAAGCTGTATTACCCTGAAGTGCCATCAAAAGGTCAACCATTGCCTCAAACTCTTCTGTGTACACCCTGACCTGGAAGTACCATTGATAACGACCCCTCAGCTGCAGGACTTGAAGACTTAATCATTTGACATACAAGCAGCCTGGGGCATTCGTAGCTGGCATTTTCCTTTGTGAGATGTACACAAACAATATGCATTTTAAACAACTCAAAGCACCAGTGCCTAAAATAGACCTGGCACAGCACTCTCCTCAGGAGCAGCTTCTCGCCATCTCAGCTCTCTCACTCGGAGGCACATGCTGGGGAATGTGGAGCTGGCTAAGGCAGCTGGAACGAGAAGCTGCATGTACTATTGGCATTTCCCCCACATTTCAAGGCACGCTTGTCATCTGGATCATCGGAAACTTAATTACTGGGTGATGTAACTCCAACCCCTTTGGGAGGAAATTTTAGACATCGTTCAGAGAAAGAAAACTCTTTGCGGAGAAAATTTTACCCTCTTGTTTTCTAAGTAAAACCTGAATTGAAGGCATTTGCATAAATGTCTTGATCACTGTGTTCCCTTAAGTTGTGCCAATAAGTTTTTGTGAAGAGAGGCACAAATTATCGATAATTTCAAGTCTCATTGAGAATCACTCAAGGCCTCTGGAGAAAACTTGATACTGATAAAACCAAGGCGTGGAAAAAGCTGTGGATCTAGAATCTGTGTTTTCTAATGCCAGCAGGGAAAACTTAAGATGGCAAAAATGAATACCCTTTAGAGGAAAGAATCCTGAAAACTAATGAAAATTAGTCTCAGCTTGTCAGTTGGAAATCTATATTCTAAAAAGAGTAGCCATTTATTTTTAATGTGAAAGAAAAATAAGCTGATCAGAGACTATCTTTTTGTATACAGAGCTACCAAAGTAATCTACCTATCACTTTTAGAGAGAATTGGAGAATCTCACTCCTTCAGTTAAAATCTGCAGCTGAGTCACACGTGGCCTGTGATGCCATCCACAAAATGAAGTGTGCTTCCATTTTATATGGTATGCAGATATCCAAGAACTCAAGCCTAACTACTGAGTCCAAATGAAATGCCCACAAATAGGCATCAGCTGCAAGGCCGTGTGGCAGAAAGTCACTACCATAGGCATTAATTCAACCATTTATTCATTTAACACAAATTTACTGAGCTAGGCATTAAAGTTGGTTAAGATGGCTTTGCAGAAAGAGACAGCCAAGCGGACATATGCATTGCCAGAGAAGGCAGTGTTGCACATGTCGTGTAAAGATTCACCCCGGGGTTGTCGGACACAGGTATTTGACTCTTGTCTGCTATTTAATATTTTCCATAATTTATTTTATCCATTGAAGGGTTTAATCTTAATAAAAAAAGAAGGGGAGAAAAGCAAAATAAAACAAAACACAAAAACCTTAGTACCATGAAATGTGACATCTCTCTCCTATTCTTTCCATTACTTGACATCAAGAAAATGAAACCTTCCTCTTACTATATGCTGTGTTTTAATAAACTGTGCATTAGTTTCATTTAACTGCTCCAGCCCCTGGCTATCCACTTTTTTGTATATTAGTTTTAAATACACACTGCTTGCAATAACACTAGCTGGAGCTGTGCCTCAAGTTAAGAAATGGTTAGGATTGCTTTACATTTTCAGTCCCATTGAAAACATTTATTCAATCTAAAGGAAAAATAAATGTGGTCCCTCAGCTTTGTCAAGTATAAACTGTTATTGATCCCCTAAATGAAATTTGTTCATGCTGATCGATCAAACACATTATCTTTTTTTTCAGTCTATTACCAGCAATTGGAAACTCTCAAGCGTCAATAGTCGTTTGACCACATACAGCTGTAAATTTGAATGATAGCTTTCGGACCTGAATTATCTCTCCCTGTCCATCTCTTCCAAAAGTAACATTGACATTGAGATGATTTCTCTATGAGCTGATGGTTTAAAAATAATTGAATAACACATTGGCAATAATTGGTGTATCTACTGCTAAGCTGCATGGCCACGGGGAAGAGTCAAAGCTATAAAACATGGCTTTAGTAACAGCAGACCCACGTCTCCTCTCCTTTTCCTGGTCTTAACACTAGAGGCCATCTCGACTTCTTCATACATTGCTAATACACAGAATCATTCATTATTGAATTTTCCACCTCACAAGTTCCGCTACCACTGGATGGCGTCTGACTTACTACCCAACTCTAATGCATGCACCTTACATAACAAACTAATCCACTAGGAGCTCAATTTCTCTATAATGCACCCAATGTTTATATCAAAGATGGACTTCGGGGAAACGTATAGTTCTGCAAGGTCTTAAAAAGCAAGTCTGACCTGATGAAGGCAAATTAATTCTATTCATTCATTCAGCAAGCTTGTTAGCCATTTATTCATTCCAATCTCATATTTCTGCCTTATATTTTTATTTAGACAACACTATAAAATGTCCTGTTGTATTATAAGATTTATTGCACTGCAAGTCAAATTGCATTGCCTGTATACATAATGAAGCGTAGGACTATAAGTTGATTACATGATGTTGTACTTGTTCCCAACATAAGTACTTGTATTAAGTTTCTATCATAGCCACACAAATCAGACAAATCCCAGAACATATCTAAATAGGTGGACTAAAAATGTAAAGTGATTACAGATAACCAGAAGAACATAAGCATTTGTTTTAAATAAGATAATGATTCCACTCCCATTTCAGTACACAGGGAGAATGCTATTGTCCTTATATTATCTCTCGATAATGAAGTATTTATGTTTTATGATAATTTATTGTTAATAATTCTATCAGTGAATGGATGTATGTATTGAGTTGGTTCAAATATTGTGGAGCCTTTTTTTTAGTTCATAATTTTACTATTCATTAAAGCAGACCTTCTGTTTCTGACTTTTACTATAAAAACAGTTTCTCACTATTAGTTTCAAACTCAAGGTATGTCTTCAAAAAGAACATAATTTAAGGTTGACTATATTTTTTAAAAAGTAACTTTCACCTCTTAATAGCCATCATTAGGGACTGACTTTCTACTGCTGTCAATATCATATATGTTTGTCTTCTGTCTTGCTGATAGGTAATAATTTTCCAAGCAAGCTTAGGGAGTAGTGACTCTTTATTAAAAGTAATAAGAGAGGGAATCACAGGTTTTAAAAAATTACTCTGTAAATTATTACTGACAAGTCTGTCCTGAATTCCTAAGCAGAAAAGAAACAATGAAAAGTTAACATACCTTGTCACCACAGTGAGCTGGTAGCTTTTCTGCTTTGCAATTCCCTAGTATAAAAAGCTGGTGCCATTCTACTGCTGTATAAAGTTCCATTTTTATCTTATGAACAAAGTAAAATTGATGATCCATTAAAGTAGGAGAAAGTATCAAACGCATCAACATAAAAAACCAGATTTCAAGATTTACTAATTATAAATCTTAATAATCCAAATATAAAAATGATAAGCAGCAAGTGATAGATAACAGAGTTAAAACCAGAATGGTATCAATCCAAAAGAAAGATGTGATTGAATGATAAAGATCAGAAACGGGAGTATCTAAGCTAGGTTTGCAGTTCACAGAAGGTTAGAAATAACTCAAATATTAAAGAAACATATTCTTCCACCAATTCAATTCACCTTTGTGAGTTTTTGCTCTATCTTCCATTTTAAGCAGTCCCCATGGTAGACAAAATAGAATTGTGGGAGAGAGGTTTTCAAGACAAAAAGCGATGTCTCTGCCCTGCTTTACCATCTGTCAAAATCCCAAAGTTGTTCCTTCCATGTCCCAGTGAATTCACAGAAAAACAAACCTCATGTTAACTCTATGAAATCAACGACCAATCAAGAAATATTTTGGAATTAGTTCCTAAAACATACTAAATGATATAAAAAGAGAACTTGATGATTTCTGCTAATTGGAATAGAAGCAATTGATGTGATGTGTAGTTTAATTTTAGAAATGGCACTATATACAGTAAAATGGAAATAGGGCATTTAAAAATTAATACTGACAAATAGTACTGAAGGTTTCAATAACATTAAAAAACAAACATTTTATAAACCCAAATATAGTTCTCATTTTCTTCTCACAGTAGAATTAATACAAGCGACAGAAAGCCCACTTTATTTGGAGTTTATTTTCAACCTGCATCACTGGATGTGGGGGAAAAAACCAACAACCTTGATTCCCCAATTTATTCAAACTTCCCCTTATACACTTAATATGACATTTTATTTTGGTTTATGATTATATGAATGGGAATCCTTAAAAACAATCAAATAAAGACAAATATTTAAAGGGTTAACATTATGATCATACTTATAGCTCACGATACTATACGCTGGGTCTTCATTAATCAAAAAAACCTTAGTTTGAGCAATAAACTTTAATTTCAGCCATCACTGTTCAGAGCTTAATTAGTAACAATTTATCATCTAAATTGTATTTAGGAAGCTCCTATTCAGTCATGATTTGTTGTCTCTAAATAGTTTAGGCGGAGGTGCAAAAGAATATGAGTAAATGTTATATGAATATCTAAGCCAAGTTGCCTTAGATATCAATATCTAAGCCAAGTTGCATAATATCTGAGCACAGAATTGGATCCCCATTGATGCAAGAAGCCTCTCTCATTTTTGTTGAAGTAATATTGTTTCCTGTGAAATTAACTTTAAAAAGTGTACATATAATTATTAGAAATAAAGTCATTTTGAATTATTTTGTTTCTAAATTGATATTAGAGTATCCATCTTAGATTAATCATATTTTAAAAATTTTAACAATAACGAATGCTTATTGAGCCATGGTTCCAAGTGTTTTAAAGGTATTACTTCTTTCCATCTTTACAATCTTAAATGGCATTATAACTTAACTTGAGCCATACAGCTCATTGTGTTGTAGCCAAGATTTGAATCCAGAAAGGCAGAATCATATTTCTGCTTTATATTTCTATTTAGACAACACTATAAAATGAACACCATTGCCCCTCAAATAAAACAACACTAGCAACAACAAATCTTAAGTGTCCAGTTCTTTCTTTGCTTTTCAAAGGAGAAATTAGAGAAACATATTTAACAAGTGAATGAAAAACTGGAAATTCTTTTTGTTCCCTTTGAGAAGACAAAGTACTTCTGCAAACAATATTAAAAAGTCAATGATAGGCTGGGTGCAGTGGCTCACACCTGTAATCCCAGCACTTCGAGGGGCCAAGGCAGGTGGATTGCTTGAGCCCAAGAGTCCACAACCAGCCTGGGAAACATGGTGAGACTCCCACCTCTGCAAAAAATACAAAAATTAACCAGGTGTGGTGTTGTGTGCCTATAGTCCCAGCTGCTCCAAAGGCTGAGTCAAGAGGATTGAGCCCAAGAGGCTGAGGTTGCAATGAGCTGAGATTGTGCCACTGCATTCCAGCCTGGGCAACAGAGAGAGACTCTATCTCAAAAAAGAGAAAAGAAAAGATTAATGGTAGATCATCCTTTGGGCCAACAAATGATATCTATCTACCTGTTTCTCAGAGGTTTCCATCTAACCTTATGTGACAGGCTGAGCAGTATTTCTAAGACTGTGAGCAACCTGAGAGCATGAATGGTATCATGCTCACTTAATTTTAATGTTATGCCTCTGTGGGGGCAAGCCCAGTACTTGGGCTATTGTCCTTGCTGCCATGTGGTACGTTCTATGATATTCTGGATGCTAATCTCGAGGGTTTCATGCAGTTATATACAGTGATTTTAAGCTAGGAAGGCTCCAGAATGTCTAAATCCTGTCTTTCTACACATTGGAGGATTTGTCACAAAAAACAAATAACGGCCAAATCAGAAGAAAATACCACATTATTTAGCGTCTGGCAGACCCCTGATATTTCCAAATGTAAAAGCTACTGAAAATCACTGAGTGGTAAAACGTGACTTTGACTTGGAGATGAAGGTAAAACCTTAAGTTTCCTCTTCCTCAAATCTAAAGCAAGTAGGTTTTAGAGAAGGCTCCTCCCAATAAACACATCTAGGGAAAGGTACAGAGACAGTGGAGTAGAAAAAGATCACACAAAGATGTGCATCGCTTTTTAAAGCAGTAACCATGTTAATTAGTGAACATAGTTCAATTAACGTCCTGAGTTCTTACCAATACGTTAAGCAACCCTCCTCCCACATGGGAATGAATGTAGAGGGCTAGAGTAGGGAAAATGTGGAAAGAATAAATAGAAGAAAGACTTAATCTACTATTGGAGGTACATGGATATGCAAGACATAATAGATTATAAATACTCCGCATTATTTTTTAGTGGTTGCTGTAGGAATTACAGTATGCATCCTTAATTTTTTATAGCCTACTTTGAGCTAATATTTTACCACTTAATGTAAAACGTGAACAACTTGGAAACATTCCTGTCTTTTTACTCATGCCCATCCTTTATGCTATAATCATTTTATCAGCACATATTATAAATCTTATAAACATTTATATTTTTTATTTAAAAGTTCTATGTATTTTAAAGAAATTAAGTGGAAAAAATAGTATTTTACATTTTTTCAGGAATTTATCATTTCTGAGGCTCTTCATACACATTTTTATCTCATATTAATCTCCTTCAGCCAAAAGATCGTCCTTTATCATGTTTTATAGAGCAGATCCTTCAGCAATGACCTCTCACAATTTCTGCCTTCTATAATCTATTACCAAATTTAATTAGCTGTTTTCTCTATCATCTTCATTATTCTGATAAGCCCACCCAGTAATTTTTAAAACTTAGTTCTTGTGCTTTATTTATTTATTTATTTAATTGTACTTTAGGGTCTGGGGTACATGTGCAGATCATGCCGGACTGTTGCGTAGGTACATACATGGCAAGGTGGTTTGCTGCCTCCATCCCCCCTGTCACCTATATCTGGCATTTCTCCCCATGTTATCCCTCCCCAAGCCTCCCCACCCCCTGCTGTCCCTCCTCGAGCTCCCTCACAACAGACCCCAGTGTGTGATGCTCCCTTCCCTGTGTCCATGAGTTCTCATTGTTTAATACCCACCTATGAGTGAGAACATGCAGTGTTTGAATGATTTTCTGTTCTTGTGTCAGTTTGCTGAGAATGATGGCTTCAAGATTCGTCCATGTCCCTACAAAGGACATGAACTCATCGTTTTTTATGGCTGCATAGTATTCCATGGTGTATATACGCCACATTTTCCTTGTCCAGTCTGTCATTGATGGGCATTTGGGTTGGTTCCAGGTCTTTGCTATTGTAAACAGTGCTGCAATGAACATACATGTGCATGTGTCTTTTAGTAGAATGATTTATAATCCTTTGGGTATATACCCAGTAATGGGATTGCTAGGTCAAATGGAATTTCTATTTCTAGATCCTGGAGGAATCACCACACTGTCTTCCACAATGGTTGAACTAATTTACACTCTCACCAACAGTGTAAAAGTCTTCCTATTTCTCCGCATCCTCTCCAGCATCTATTGTCTCCAGATTTTTTGATGATCGCCATTCTAACTGACATGAGATAGTATCTCAATGTGGTTTTGATTTGCATTTCTCTAATGACCAGTGATGATGAGCATTTTTTTTGTATGTTTGTTGGCTTCATCTATTATTGAATTTCCATTTTTTTATAGTTTTTCATTCTGTGCTAAGATTTATTATCTTTTCTTTAATTGTGAGTACATATTCCTTTACTCCTTTGAACGTCATTTACTTTAAAATCCTGCTCTGCCAAAACCAACATCTGGGGCACATCAGGGTTGGTTTCCATTGATTGTCTATTTTATTGGAGAATCATTTTAAATAATATTAATTTAGAATAATTTTAAATAATATTCTAGACATTGTGAATACTAGGCTGCTGTGAGTTTGCACTCTTTCTTCTAGCTCCTGTCTGCCCCCAGATGATTCAGCTTTGATGATCCTCTCAGTGTTCTTGGTGGGGAAGACAGAGTGGTCTTCTGGGCAGAATACCCCCAAACTGTGCCTTCGTCATGAAGGAGTGACTCAGATAAAGTGGAATTATTCTTCTTACCTTCTTCATGTGTCCACTCAGATTTTTTGCTCTACTAGGGTCCTGGAACCTCTCTGTTTTACTCTAGGGTTCCCGTAAAGGTATTCTCATCAGTGGTAGGTTCTCAAAGTCAGCATTTGTATGAGAGGATGAGGGATGGGATCTCCTACTCCACCATCTTCTGACATTAGTTTTGATTAATTTTCAAATGTTAAGCCAACCTTGCATTTCTGGTATATATCCAACTTTGCATGATGTGTTGTATTTCTTATCTATTGTTGAATTAAGTTTGTTCAATTCTTTTAAGAATATTTGCATCTGTGTTCATGAGGTACATTGCCTTGTCATTTACTTTCCTTGCAATGTTTCAGTGGTTTTGACATAGTGTAATGCTGGCCTCATAGATTGGTTTGGGGAAAGTTTCTCTTCCTCTCTGATTTTCTGAAAGAGTTTGTGTAGTATTATTTCTTTTTTAAGTGTTTGTTAGAACACATTAGTGAAGCTATCTGTACCTAGACTTATTAATGTTGGTGGGGAGGGAGTCATAAACTGTAATGCATTTTCTTTAATTGATATAAGTCTAGTCCAGTTTTTTTTTTCTTGAGTGAACTTTGGTTATTTATATCTTTCAAGAAATTTCATCAATTTCACTGTTCTTATCAAAAAACTATGCTTATGTTTCATTGATTTTTATCCATTGCTTTTGTATTATTTTATTTAATTTATTATGCTCTGATACTTATTTCTGTTTACTTTGAATTTAATTTGCTTTTCTTGTTCTAATACCTTAAATTTGATCCTAAGCTTACTGATTTGACTTCACTTTTTTTATGATATAGGTGATTTGTGCAATACATTTAGCTTTAAGTATTACTTACTAGCATCCTACACATTTTGATATGTTGCGTTTATGTTCATTCAATTCAAAATACTTTCTAACCTCTCCTTTAATGTTTTTCTTCAACCTATGCAATGTTAGGAAGTATATTATTTAGTTTCACTATGTTTAGGATTTTTCCAGAGATCTTTTTGTTAATTTCTAACTTAATTTTATTGTGATCAGAGAATACACTTTCTAGAATGTAAAACTTTTAAAATGTATTTAGATTTGTATCATGGCCCAGAACATGGGCTATCTTGGTGAATGTACTATATGCACTTGAAAAAAAAAAGGAGAATACTATAGTGTTGGTTGTAGGATTCTATAAATATCAATTAAGAAAAATAGTGGTTTTTATTTTTTTCTATTCTCTTACTGACTTTCTGTCTCTTTTTCTATAGATTATTGAAAGAGGAATATTGCAATATCTGGTTATAACTGTAGATATTTCTATTCTTTACAGTTCTATCAGGTTTTGCTTCATGTATTTTGAAACTTTGTTATTATGTGCCAATGTTATGTTCTTATGATGATAAATTCATCTGTTTATCATTAAGACGTTATTTTAAAATTCTCTGGTAACATTTTTTTCTTCAATTCTAATTTGTCTGATATTAATAAAGCCATTTCAGTCTTATTTGATTAGCCTACCATGATATTTCTCCTCCTATCCTTTAAATTTTAACATAATTTTATCTTTATATTTTAATGTTTCTTGAAGGTAGCATATAGTTGGATCTTGTTTTTAAATCCAAACTGTCAATTTTTGCCTATTAACTGAAGTGCTTAGACCATCCCTTTTAATCTGCTTGTATAATTGGGTTTAAGACTAGCATCATGGCACTTCTTTATTTTCCATCTATTCTTTGTTCTCATTTTCCTTTTTCCAAAAAAAGTTTGGCTTAATTATTTTTTATAATTACATTTTATTTTCCTTGTTGGCTTATTAGCAACAACTCTTTGCTGTTTTAGTTTTTGCTTTATGTTTATAGTGTACATCTTTAACTTATCACAGTCTACCTGCAAGATATAGTACACTTAAGATATAAGAAGCCTAACACAGTAAATTTTCATTTTTTACTTTTAATCTGTGTGGTTTTATTGCCATACATTTTACTTCTAAATATGTTATAAACTGCATATTATTTTTATGAATATTCATTTGCCTTTTAAAAATATTTAAATAAACAGTTCTTATATATTTTTCATGTAGTTATGTTTTCTCATGATCATTATTTTTTGTGTAGATATATATTTCCAGTTAATATCATTTTTTTCTTCTAACTTAAAGTATTTATTTTACTTTTTTGTAGAAAGGTTTGCTGGTAATGAATTTCTTCATTTTTTTGTGTGTCTAAAAAAACTTTATTTCATATGTCATTTTGGAAGATGTTTTCAGTGGGTATAGAATTCTAGTATTTTAGAGATATTTCTGACCTATCTTCTCACTTGCAATGCTTTCAACAAGAACTATTTTGGTCATAACATTTATATTTTCTCCAACTGCTCTTATTGTTTTTATTAGCATTATGATTAAAATATACCTTGGCACGGTTTTCTTCATGTTTCTTGAACATGGGATTTGTTCTCCTTTTTGAATGCATAGGTTTATATTTTTATTAAACTTAGAAAACAATTCAGTCATTATTTTTCAATTGTTCTTCTATTATGTTCTCTCTTCAGTCTTTTTCTAGAGACCCCAATTAAATTTTGACTTATTGAAGTTGACCCACAACTATTTACTTATAATCTATATATATTTTTGTGATTTTTTTCGGTGTATTTCATTTTAGATTTTTTTTAATGATCTATATTCAAGTTAACTAATCTCTTCTCCTGCAATGTCTAATCTGCCTTTAATCTCTAAAGTCCAATTTGGGTATTCCTTTTATATAACTTCTATGTTTCTATTTAACATATTAAGTATTTCCTCTAGATTTTAAAACAATATTTAAAATATGGTTATAATAACTAGTTTCCTGTCATTGTCTGCTAATTTAACTATATTCATTAATTCTGTTTTTTTAATTGGCTTTTATTTTCATTATAAATCATATTTTCAGGTCTTGCTTTTAAAGATGTGTTTAGTATAATCTATTCATCTGGGGCTTCTTATTTCCTACTACTAAAATGAGACTCATCTGAGTATTATACTCAATTACCCATAAATTATGAGGTTTTCCAGTATGACACTGGTTGAACAGGCAATATTCAAAGCCCTATATAAGGAGCTTCTTCTAGTTATTTGAGTCATTCTTTCCCTAATATTGGATAATTTCTTCACATGAGTGCCCTGATCAATACTCTGATCAATGTTTGAAGGGAATTCTATAAATATCCCTAGAGTTTTGTGTCTGTGCATCTCTAGTAATCTGCCCTGTGAACTCCAGATGCGTTGTTTTCCCCAGACACGTCAACTCCGTGAGTCCTTTGGATTCTGTATGGTTTCTCTTTTATGCACTACCCTAGAAACTCTCTCACAACTACTAGGTGGAAAATGACAGACCTAACTTTCTTTGCTTCCCATCTCATGTAAATTACTTTCCATGTTTCTTAAGGTCAAAGGTCTTGCAAATAATTTTTTAAAAAAAGTGCTGTTTGAGTTTTTAGTTGTTTTTGGTGGAATGGTAAATCTAGAGCCCGTTAGTTCATTTTATAGTGAACATAAGTTTTTCATAGTTTGAAGTGACTCAGTTGATCACCTACCTGGGTTTCCTGATTTCCAGAGAAGAATCTTATACTTAGCCAGGAGATAAGGTTAAGAACTAATAATCAACCAGTTATCCTTCTGAGAGCATAGAGAATGACTATGTCTGCAGCTATTTAATTCCTGTATCCTACTTATTTCAAGTTTAGCTTTCTTTCTCTCTCTACTCTTTTTTTTTTTTTTTGTATTTTATTAACCTTAGTGAGGAAGGACTATAGTCCCCTTTTGAGAAATTTCTGCAAAATTTTTAACTGTAGTCATTGTGCCAAGATTTTCAAAATCTGCTCTTGGAAATTGCAAGTTTCTCCCAAACATGCTCCCATTCAAGGCCTAGTCATCATTAGCTTCTAGTGGCAGCTACAGAGAAAATTTCTGGTAACTGACTTTGTTTTATGGTACAATGCACAGATTGACACTGGAGCTACTTCACTGTTTTGACAATAACCTAAAATGTGCTTTCATTCTGAACTACACTTAGCTTATTTTCAAATCTTTACAAATGTGGCATGGGAAGCTTCCTGGGCCCACTAAAAACTTAATTGCTGGCTGAAACTCCACTTCCTCTAAGAAATATGATTTACATCTACCATGTAGTGGCTTCTTTATTATCTGTAAGAACAGTGTATGTGTGAGAAGCCCTCTTTGGGAAATTAAAAGTGCCTGGATTCTGTATCAAGTGAGAAAAAACACAAATTCCCAGGCAGGTAATTTATCTTTTTCTTTTTTCCAGGAAGATATGGATATCCTTTAACAGCTGCCCACAGATCCTGATAACTAGCTTATGGACTCCTTCAAAAGACCTATTGTAAAACTTGAAAACTCACCTAACAAATCAATGCATTCTCCTAAGACCTAACATACCATCATCCCCACAGCCAGCAGCTCATGCTTACCCATGTATGATATCCCACACAGAGCATGTGAGCCTCCACAGACAACATGCATATCTCAACAGCAGATGCAGAGCTCAGCAGCTAGCCTGGCTGTCGGATTAGGAGAAGATGCTCAACCTAAAACACATCAGGACCCTAGAAAAAATAAATGGGAGGTTCTAAGCACCAGGCCTACCTTTTCAGAACTGAGAGAAGTCATACAATTCTAAGAATTCCCCCTAAGAAGAAACAAAAGGAATGAAGCAGGTGCATTCATAGAAAAACTCTTGAGAGATCCCCAGAATCTCAGGCCAGGTTTAGTGGTGAAGGTCTTTCTCCCCTGAAGTTAATCAGAAAAGACTGGAGGAAGTGACTACTTCTTCAGATGTGAAGACAACAATGTACAATTTCAAGGAACAAGAAGATTCATGGAATTGTGACACCACTAAAAGAGCAAAATAAAGCTTCAGTGTCTGAAATTAAAGAAATGGAAGTTTATGAACTGGCTGCAAAGAGTTCAAATAGTTATCTTAAAGAAGCTCATTAAGCTAGAAAACTAAACAAAATCAGAAAAAGAACAGCTGAACAAAATGAAAAGTTCAACAGAAATAGAAACTATTTAAAAACACATAGAAATTCTGGAGCTGACTAATACAATGTCTAAACTGAAAAATTCAGTAGAGTTCTTCAACAGCAGACTTGTTACAGCAAAATAAAAACTCATAGAACTCTAAAATAGAGTATTTCAAATTATGCAGTCAGAGGAGCAAAAAGAAATAAGAATTTAAAAGCAGAAAATAAAGCCTACATGATTTATGCGACATCATCTAGTGAACCAAAATAAGTATTATGAAAGTTCAAGAAGGAATAAAGAAAAAAGAGGGGGGAGCAGAAAACTTACTTTAAAAAATAATAACAGAAAATTTCCTAAATCTGGAAAGGAAAATGAACATCCAGATTCATAAAGCCCAAAGAATCTCGAATAGGTTAAACACAAAGAAGTCTTCACTGAGATGCGTTATGATCAAATTGTCAAGGTCAAAGACAGAGAAAATTTTGAAAGCAATAAGAGAAAAGCAACTCATCAATACAAGGTAACTGCAATGAGACTATTGATGTATTTCTCAGTTGAAAGCCTTATAGGATGCAAGACAGTGTGATAATAAAGTCAAAGTACTGTAACAAAAGGGGAAAAAATGTCAATTAAGAATGCTATACCTGGCAAAGCTCTGCCTCAGAAATGAAAGAAAAATAAAGACTTTCTCAAACACACAAAAGCTAAAGAAGATTATAACCACTAGACCTATATTATAAGAAATTCTAAAAGGAGTTCTTCAAGTTGAAAGGATTCTTTTTTTTTTTTTTTTTAATGGCGTCTTGCTCTGTCACCTAGGCTGGAGTGCAGTGGCACAATCTCAGCTCACTGCAACCTTCCCATCCCGGGTTCAAGTGATTATCCTGCCTCAGCCTCCTGAGTAGCTGGGATTATAGGCATGCACCACCATGCCCAGATAAATTTTGTATTTTTAGTAGAGACAACATTTCACCATGTTGGTCAGGCTGGTCTTGAACTCCTGACCTTCTGATCCACCTGCCTTGGCCTCCCAGGGTGCTGAGATTACAGGCATGGGCCACTGCACCTGGCCAAAATGAAAGGATTCTAACTAGCATCATGAAAACAGGTGAAACTCACTGGTAAGTGTATGTATATTATCTAATTCAGAATAATCTAATACTTTAATGGTGGTGCATAAATCACCTTTAACTCTAGTATAAAATTTAAAAAGGAAAATATTTAAAATAACTACACCTACAATAATGTGCTAATGGAATGCATTATAAAATAAGGTAAAATTTAAGATCAATACCATAAAATATAAGAAGGGAGAAGCACTTGAGTTTTTGTATGTGATTGAAGTTAAGTTGCTATCAGCTTAAAATAGACTGCTATAAGACTTTTTAATGTAAGATTCATGATAATCTCAAAGAAACCAGTGATACTTACACATGAGATTTGTGATAATCTCAAAGAAACCGGTGACAGATACACAAAAGATAAAAAGAAAAGAATAGAAACATACCACTACATACTTGGGGCACAAGCATGAGGAAAGAATTTAAAAATTAAAAAAAAAAAAAACAGGCGTCTATGAAACACCTACAGCCAACGTCATACTTGATGGTAAAAAATCAAATGCTTTCATTCTAAGAATAGGAACATGCCAATGTCTATTTTCACCAGTCCTATTCAACATTGCAGTAAAAATTCTAGTGAAAGCAATGAGGCAAGCAAAATAAACAAAATACATAAAATTTTAAATGGAAAAAATAGATCTGTCCCAATTCACAGAAGACACTATTACCCCCAAAGAAATCAGCTAAAAAATTTACTCCCCGAATTCCAAAATTATAAAGTAAGCTTAGCAGATTTGCAGGATACAAGGTCAACATGCAAACATCAAATAAAAATTTAAACTATTTTAGATGTAATTGATTCAATAAAATACAATACTTGGGCATAAATCTAACAAAATATAAAGCTGATCTGTGTGCTTCAAACTACAAAAACTGGTTGGATAATTAAAGAAGACCTAAGTAAATAAAGAGACATACCATGTTGATGGGTTGTGAGACTCAATAAAGTAAAGGTGTCAATTCTCTACAAACTGGTATATATATAGGTTTCACAAAATTCTTATCAAAATTCCAGAAAGATTTTTTATAGATATAAACAAGACTTCTCCAAAATGTATATGGAAAGACAAATGGATGAGAAAGCTGAAACAATTTTGTAAAAGAATAATAAAGTGAGAGAAATCAGTCTAACTGAGTTCAAGACTTATTTGATGACTATAATAATTATAATTGCAGGATATTGGTGAAGGAATAAACTCATAAATCAATGGAAAAGAATGAAAAATCCAAAAATAACTTCATATAAATATGCTCAGCTAATTTTTGACAAAAATGCAAAAGCAATTCAATAGAGGAAAGATAACCTTTGCAACAAATGGAGCTGAAATAATTGCACAACCATAAGCAAAAATATATTGTGACCTAAGTGTCACACTTTATATAAAAATTAACTCGGAATGAATCTTAGATCTAAATGTAAAGTATAAAAGTACTAAATTTTTAAAAGACAAAACAGCAGAAAGTCTATGACCTGGGATTAGGCATACAGTTCTTAGACCTAATAACACAGCACAATTCGTAAAAGAAAAAATTGATTGATTAGATACTCTTAAGAAAATGAAAAAGATAAGCTACAGACTGGGAGAAAATATTCACAAATCACATATTTGACCAAAGACTTGTATGCAGAATGTATAAATAGTTCTAAAAATTCGACACTAAGAAAATAATACATGCAATTAAATAAATGGGCAAAAGACTTAAATGGATACTTTCCCAGAGACACTATACAGATAATATATCATCACAAGAAAAGATGTTAAAACATCATTAGCTATTAGCAAAAGGCATATTAAAACAGTAATGAGATACTACTACATACGTTTTAGAACGCCTAAAATACTACTATGGCATTTGTGTTTAAGCTTTTGTATTGATATATACTTTCATTCTTTTTGGATAATTATCTAAGGGTAGAATAGTTGGTTCACATGGTAAATTATATGGTTAACTTTTACAGACAATGACAAACTGCTTTTTAAAATGGCTAGGCCATTTTAGACTCCAATTAGTAGTGTTGAGAATTCTAGTTCCTCCAATCCTCCAATTTTTTTTAATTTCCATAGGTTATTGGGGAACAGGTAGTGTTTCATTATATGAATAAGTTCTTTAGTGGTGATTTGTGAGATTTTGGTGCACCCATCCCACAAGCAGTATACAGTGGGTTATGAGTGCACCAAATTTGTAGTCTTTTATCCCTCACCCCCTTCCCACCCTTTTCCCCTGAGTTCCCAAGGTCCATTGTGGCATTGTCATGCCTTTGCAACCTCATAGCTTAGCTCCCACTTATGAGTGAGAACATACAATGTTTGCTTTTCCATTGCTGAGTTACTTCACTTAGAATAATCATCTCCAGTCTCATCCAGGTCACTGCAAATGCCATTAATTCATTCCTTTTTATGGCTAGGTGGTATTCCATTGTGTATGTACACCACAGTTTTTTATTCACTTGCTGATTGATGGGCATTTGGGCTGGTTCCACATTTTTGCAATTGTAAATTGTGCTGCTATAAACAGGCATCTGCAAGTATCTTTTTCTTATAATGACTTTTTTCCCTCTGGATAGATACCCAGTAGTGGGATTGCTGCATCAAATGGTAGTTCTACTTTTAGTTCTTTAAGGAATTTCCACACTGTTATCCATAGTTGTTATAACTAGTTTTTATTCCCACCAGGAGCGCATCCATGCCAACATCTATTATTATTTTTTTTTGATTTTTTGTTATGGCCATTCTAGCAGGAGTAAGGTGATAATCATATTGTGGTTTTGATTTACATTTCCCTAGTCATTAGAGATGTTGAGAATTTTTTCATGTTTGTTGGTGATTTGTATATTTTCTTTTGAGAATTTTACTACTTTTTGATGGGATTGTTTGTTCTTTTCTTGTTGATTTGCTAGAGGTCATTGTAGATTTTGGATATTAGTCCTTTGTCAGATGTATAGATTGTGAAGATTTTTTCCCATTCTGTGAGTTGTCTGTTTACTCTGCTGACTGTTCCTTTTGTCATGCAAAAGTACATTAGTTTAATTAAGTACCAGCTATTTATCTTTGTTTTTATGGCATTTGCTTTTGGGTTCTAGTTTGCGAACTCCTTGCATATGCCAAATGCAAGGAGTTTGGCATATGCAAGGAGTTCACAAACAAGAAAACCCTAGAAGGGGTTTTCCAATGTTATCTTCCATAATTTTTATAGTTTCAGGTCTTAGATTTAAGTACTTTATCTTGAGTTGATTTTTTTTTTTTTTTTTTTTTTTTTTTTTTTTAGATGGAGTCTTGCTCCATCACGAAGGAGTGCAGTTGTGCAATCTTAGTTCACTGCAACCTCTGCCTCCAGGTTCAAGCAATTCTCCTGCCTAGCTGGGACTAAAGGCACACAGCGCCACACTCAGCTACTTGAGTTGAGTTTTGTTTAACATGAGAGATGAGACTCCAGTTTCATCCTCCTATGTGTGGCCAGCCAATTATCCCAGCACCATTTGTTGAAAAGGATGTCCTTTCCCCCACTTTATATTTTTGTTTCCTTTCAAAGTTCAGTTGGATGTAAGTATTTGGGTTTATTTCTGGATTCTCTATTCTGTTCCATTGGTCTATGTGCCTATTTTTATACCAGTATCATGCTGTTTTGGGGAGTATGGCCTTATAGTATAGTTTGAAATCAGGTAATATGATGCCTCTAGATTTGTTCTTTTTTCTTAGTCTTGTTTTGCCTATGTAGGTTCTTTTTTGGTTCCATATGAATTTTAGGACTGGTTTTTTCTAATTCTGTGAAGAATGATGGTGGTATTCTGGTGGGGATTGTGTTGAATTCATAGATTGCTTTTGGTAATATGGTCATTTTCACAATATTGATTCTATCCATTCATGAGCATGGGATGTGTTTTTATTTGTTTGGGTCATATATGGTTTATTTCAGCAGTGTTTTGTAGTTTTCCTTGTAGAGGTATTTCACCTGCTTGGTTAGGTATATTCCTGAATATTTTATTTTATTTTTTGCAGCTATTGCTAAAGGGTTGAGTTCTTGATTTGATTTTCCACTTGGTGGCTGTTGGTCTATAGAAGAGCTACTGACATGTGTACATTAATTTTCTATCTGGAAACTTTGCTGAATTCTTTTATCTGTTCTAGGAGCTTTCTGAGGAAGTCTTTAGGGTTTTCTAGGTAAATGATCATATTGTCAGCAGACAGTGACAGTTTGACTTTCTCTTTACCAATTTGGATGCCCTTTATTTCTTTCTCTTTTCTGACTGCTCTGGCTAGGACTTTCAGTACTATATTGAAGAGGAGTGGTGAGAGCAGGCATCCTTGTCTTGTTCCAGTTCTCAGAGGGAATGCTTTCAAACTCTTATCCATTCAGCATTATGTTGGCTATAGGTTTGTCATAGATGAAGCTTCTTCTAATCTTTGGAATGGTGAGATTTTTTAACTGTAGTCATTCTTACAGGTGTGTAGTGGCATTTTATTGTAAGTGGTGATAAGGAGCAACTACATAGCTCATATATTGTTGAATGCAAAATGGTATATCCACTCTGGAGAAGAGTTTGGCAGCTTCTTTGAGCATATTTTAAACATATACTTACCATAAGACTAAGCAATTCTATTCCTAAGTATTTTCTATTAAGAAATGAAAACTTTATTTTTCTATAAAACCCTGTACCTGAAAGTATTCATAATTACTAGTAACTGGAGACAATTCAAGAATTTTTGGATAAGCAATAGATAAACAAACTGTGCTACATCCATATAATAAAATATTACTCAGCAATAAAATGGAGCACTCTATGTACAGACAACAGCTTCGATGAATCTCAAAGGCATTATGCTGAGTGAGAGAAGCCAGCCTCAAAATGTTACATATGGTATAATTGAATTTACATGATATTTTTGAAAAGACAAAACTGTAGCAATGAAGAATAGAACAAAGGTTGGGATGGGGCAGTATATGACTATAAAGGGTATCATTAGAAAGCGCTTTTAGGGGTGATAGAACTGCGTTGTATCTTGATTGTGATGGTAATTACATAAATTATACATTTAAATAACATTCACAGAACTGTACACCAAAAAGTTAATTTTACTGGATGTTAATTTTTAAAAAATAGAATACATTTATAAATAGAAATTAAAACTCAATATTATGGAAGCAAACAACTCAATAAAAACGGGCAAAAAATTTGTACAGATATATAGTTGGCAAATAAGCACATGAAAAGATGTTCAACATCGTTAGTCACTGGGGAAATGCAGATTAAAAATGCACACATAACAGAATGAATAAATTTCAAAATAATTATCCTGGAGGAATCCTTATAAAAAGAATTCATTTTGTATGATTCTCATCTCTATAAAATTATAAAGAAGGCAAAATAATCTGTGAAGACAGAAATGAGAGCAGTAGGCTTCCAGGGATGGGACAGTCGGGTCATGCGGGGGATGTGGGGATGAAGCAGAAAGGTAGTGGTGGGTAGGAGGGAAAGATTAAAAGGGGGTACTTTTGAATGCAGTGGATGTGTTTATTTCTTGATTTGGGTGATGGTTTAATGGGTATATACATATGTCAGAACTTAAATTGCACACTTTAAAAATGTGCAATTTAGTGTATATCAATTTTATTTAAGTAAAGCTGTTCAGAAATAGAAAAGAAACTAAGTGTTAAAGTGTAGAATGTGAGATAGAAACAAAGAATATTGAAGAAGGCACTTATAATTATTTTTTACTTGTTCAAAAGTAAGTGAGGAAAGTAAAGATGAACACCTGCCCCTAACAAATACAAGCCCAATTTCTTCTTAGCTTTCCATTCCTTACTCATATTTATATCTAACACTTTAACTCTTAATTTGGTAAAAGATAGCCCACTAGGAAAAGAAGAAAAATGGTATCAAGTTTGGTCAGGATTTCCCTTTTTCTTCCAGATCTCCTTGGAGGTACCAAGCCCTAGGCTGCAGGGAAAGACATAGTTCATTACTTTTCTTCAAATCTGCTTGACAGAGTGGATTCAGTTGGCTTGGGGAGCATGTTTAATACAGATAATTCATCAGGACCATTGTCAAGATTGTCAGCAACATGAAAAAGCTGTTTCTGAGGCTCTTGCAAAGCACAGTTCCATCCAAGTGAGAGTTGAAAAACATCTCAGTTTTTCTAAGAAAAATCCCATAGACCCGACAGATTCAGTGTCATTCGAATATTCCACATGCAATTTCACTTCTTTGCTCATGTCTATTTAAGTGATTTTTGAAAGCTGTAATTACATAAACCGAGAGCCTCCCACACCCTGACAAGTAGAAAAATACATATTAACTCCAGACAAAATGTGGGTGGCGGTATTTTTTTTTCTTTAAGCGAGCTTTATGCTGTCAGAAACTATGAAATACTACAGCAAACAGCAATAAGTCATTAAATGTCTATTATATTAGAAACTGCCATGCAGTTTCCTGAGATGTTATTTTACTTTATTATTTCTTTTAGGTAATGTGAGAAGTAAAAGAACAAAGCTCTTAAATATAATTCTTCCTCCTTTGTCAGATGGTATCAGTCCATCCTTTTTCCAAATACTCTACTTTTAAGACTTGGCTAATTAGGGAAATGGTTGCTGTGTTTAGATTTAAGACGTTTTAATAGGGTTCCTCCTGATATTGTGATTTCTTGTTATTTGAATTACATGTGTTGGAGGGGAAAGCAGTAATGGAAAAGAAAACTAAGACATAGACTTGTTGTTTTGTTTACACAGTGGGGACAGCAAATTGAGTATTTCATGTTAATATCAATGTAAAAAACAAGACTAAAAGTCAAAATCAGATGTAGGAAATGGCATTGTTTTAACTACTCGTCTTAGAATGCTGTCTTTTAAATAGTTTATTCCGTAATCATCCAATAATAATGTTGGTTGAATATTTGTCACATAGAAACCAGCATAAAGAGTTAACATCATCTTGGAAAAAGTAGGTAGAATGAGTGGAACAGGAATTGGAGCCCAGTTAGCCTGGATTCAGAGTCCTACTTTCAACCATTATGCTATGCTGTGTCTTAAAATTGTGACTAAATACTTACTGAAAGCATACCCTTGAACCAGGCATTATTCTAAACCCCTAACATTTATGATTTCAGTTAAGCCTCACACAAAAACTCTATGATCTACACATTCTTATTTTCCCAGTTTTTCAGAAAATCAGATTAAGGCAGAAAAACATTAACTACTTTGTACAAGATTCGGAGTAATTGGCCCAAGATTCATGGGAACATAGAGTAGGAATTAGAACAATGAGAATCTGACTTCAGAGTCTGTGCTCCTCACTCCCCAAGGACAATGCATTAAGACCTTACTCTGGGCAAGTCACCATGTCCAGCACTACAGGTTCTAGCCTAGAGTTGGATTAAGGAGTCAGGCAAGCAAACCATGCTTTTATCTGTTGCTTCCCTTTATTTATTTCCCTTCCCTTCTTAAGCCCTTATGCTATCTTCTGTTAGATGTCATTCTATAAGAATAAAAATAATAAAATGCTTAATAATTAATCCATCTTTCATTTCAAAATGTTGGAACAAGTTGGGAAAGAAAATGGGAGGACATACAAGATGTTTACATCGATTTTTAAAGAATCTGGACATAAATGTGTTAAGATCTGCAAGAGATCTACAGTTGCTGCTTCGCCCAATCCTCCATCAAATCTGGATCCAGGTTTAGCCAAGATGGCTGACTGAGAGCAACTAGTGTGTACCTCTCACAGAGAGGAGAAAGAGTGGTGAGTAATTATTAGATCTTCAAGTGGAACATCTAGGTGGACATATTAGGATTCATCAAGGAAACAACTCGACCCATGGAGAATGAAGAGGAGCCAGATAGGATGACCACCCACCCAAGAGTGTCACAGAGCCAAGGGAGGCTTCTCCACCACAGGGAAGTGGTGAGGGAGTGAGAATCCCCAGGGACCCACACTTCTCCTGCGGACCTTTGCAACACTGGCTCAGGTGATCCCCCAATGAAGTAACCCCATTGGGACCTCCAGACTGACATGGAGAGCTACATGGAGTCTAGGCAGAGCTGCCACTCAGGCACATGCAGAGTCCCAGGAGTCTTGGATCTCCAGGCTGCAGCTCCAGCAGCAGGGGAGCTCAAGCTTCACTGAGTACCCTGAGGAAAGGAGCTGAATCCAGCAGGCTGAATAGCAACAGGCTACAGGCAGGCCTCACTTCCACTGTACCTTGCAGGCTAAGTGCCAATGGCCTGGATCTCCAGCCACTTCCAATCTGGGCTCTTGGATTGGTGACAGCTCCGTACTTCTCTGGGACAGAGCTCCTAGAAGGAGAGGCAGGCTGCCTTTTATGTTGCCTCACAGCCACTACCACTATAGTCTTCAAACACCAGAAGGTATGCAATGATTAGGAAGTGGTGTGGATCCCCTGCAAAAATGCTGCCATCCCACAGAAAAGCAGCCAGACAGCTTCTTATGTGGGCCCCCATCCCACTTATCCATACTGGGCGGGACCCACAGACCTGGGACTGCAGTCACACCCTGCTAGTGCTCTTGGGCTGGTAGCAACTCTGTACTTCCCTGGGATGGAGCTCCCAGAGGGAGAGGCAAGCAGCTATGTTTGCTGTCTCAAAGCCCTGCAGCTACAGCCTTCAGGCACTGAATAGTACACAGTGGTTAGGGACTGGCGTGGATCCTCAACACAGCACAGCTACCCCACAGAAATACAGCCAGATTGTTTTCCATGCAGGTCCCCATCCATACTTCTTACTGGGCAGGGCCTCCTGACCTGGGACTCCAGGACAACCACCCTTCCTCCACCTGAACACTTCAGTTGGAGACAGCTCTGCATTTCTCTGAGGAGGAAATCCGAGAGACAACTCACAACCTTTCCTCCACTGCAGTTGCAGTTGTACTATCCTAACTCCCTCAAGCAGGGAAAGGAACAAAGAGTGAAACCGCCTTTGCAAAAATTATAACTGAGGAAATTTTGACAGTGAAGGAGAACAGACCTAATTGACTCCATCTTGCTTGTAGTCTTTAAGCTGTTCTTGTTGATTCCTGGGTGTAGGTCAAACTAACTTTGGGAAGGAATTTCGTTTTTGATTTGACTCTGAAATAATATTGATAATAGCCTTTTCCCGAAAAGACTCCCTTCTTGCCTGGGAAAGAGTCTGCTTTTGCAGAACTAACAAATTAGCTACGAGATTAGAAATTAGGTGGCTGGGTGCAGTGGCTCACACCTATAATCCCAACACTTTGGGAGGCCAAGGCGGGTAGATCATAAGGTCAAGAGATCAAGACCATCCTGGTCAACATGGTGAAACCTCGTCTCTACTAAAAATACAAAAATTAGCTGGGCATGGTGGCGCACACCTGTAGTCCCAGCTACTTGGGAGGCTGAGGCAGGAGAATTGCTTGAACCCAGGAGGCGGAGGTTGCGGTGAGCCGAGATCGCGCCATTGCACTCCAGCCTGGGTAACAAGAACGAAACTCCGTCTCAAAAGAAAAAAAAAAGAAATTAGGTTTAGGGAGTCTGAACCTCCCCAGACTGCCCCTAGGGATCACACCACTATTGCACAATCTAAGATCAGTGCTTGAAGTATTTTGCAGACCCTGCACTCAAGGTACTAGCTGACACGACCCAGACTGGCAATCTGGCTCAACCAGTTCTGCAATCCCACCCAGGAACAGAAGAGAGCAAGAAAACCTCACTTTGACCCTGCTATGATTCCATCTCCAACCTGACCAATCAGCACTCCCAACTTCCAGAGCCCCTACCAGCCAAATCATCTTTAAAAACTCTGATCCCTGAATGCTCAGGAAGACTGATTTGAGTAATAATAAAACTCTGGTCTCCCACACAGGCAACTTTGTGTAAATTACTCTTTCCCCTTGTAATTCCTGTGTCTTGATAAATCAGCTCTGTCTAGGCAGCAGGCAAGGTGAATCCATTGGGTGGTTACAAGGGTCTAGTCAAAACACTGGGACTTTCAGCACACCACAGCCACCATACAGAGAGTAGTCCAGTCTCTCTTTCCTGAGAGTCCCCACCCCCTCCTCACCAAACAGGGCCCTGACTCAGGACTATAGAATAGCCACCTGCCCATGGCTGAACACACCCATGGGTAGTGGTTTGGTGTTTCCCTGAGGAAAGGCTCCCAGAGGCAACTGACAGCCCCATTGCCATGGCACAGCAATGGTTCTGCCCCTGCTGCCCTTGGCCTAGGAAAACAAAGAGCCTGAGGGCTTCACCTGAGCTTCCAACGTCCCACAGTCACCATGTGGAGAGGAGCTAGACTCTCATCCCTGGGAGCCCTCAAACCCCTGCACTTCAGCAAGCAGAACTCCCAGCTTGGGCCAGCAGTGCAGCTGCCCCACTCCCTGGCTGAACATTCCCAGTAGCAGTGGCTCCGTGCTTCCCTGAGGAGCAACTCCCAGAGGCAACCACTTCAATGGCATTGTCCTCTTGTCTTTGGACTTGGGAAAGAGCAAAGACCCTGAGTGTGTTAACCACATATCCAGCAAGCTGCAGTTGCCGTAAGGAGAAGAGTCCAATCCATCTCTTCCATTATCCACTGGCTTGTCACCAGGCAGGGCACCCTGGCCTGGGCCCATAGTGCAGCCACCTCATCCAAGGTTGATTGCACTAATTGATAATTGTAAGGCAGGAAAATAGGGTCTGGCAGCAGGGAACATAAGGCCACTTCACACTTAAGCTATAAGGGGAAATATGTTCTCCATAGGGTGTACGCCATAAATGACTCTGTAACTTTACTTCATCCTCTCTAGTTACATAGAGCATACCCCAAGTAACCAATGGAATCCTCTAGGGGGTATTTAAACTCCCCGAAATTCTGTAACGGGGTCTCTAATCCCATATGCTCAGGCCCACTTCCATCCTGTGGAGTGTACTTTCATTTTCAATAAAACCTTTCATTCCTTCCTTGCTTTGTTTGTGTGTTTTGTCCAATTCCTTGTTCAAGACGCCAAGAACCTGGACATCCTCCATCATTAACAATGGCTCCACATCTCTCTAGTGTGAACACCCTAAGAGATAAGTGAAAGGCCCTTTGCCACAACCACTGCTAAGGTCCCTGCCCATGCTGCCTCTTAGCTAGGAAAGGAAGCTCAGAGCTATGGCGTACAGCCCAGGAGTCTCAAGCCAAGATCTGCAGCCAGCACTCACTTAAGTGCCATCTAATGGATCACAGCCCAAAATTTTACACCAAAAATACTTTTGCTAATATCCCCTCTGTGAAACCAAGGACAAGAATGTAGCTACAAATAAAGACCCTGCATAAAGCCTTGGCTATCTGAAAACATCCAGAAATGTACTGGATGTACTCAAACTACATCACAATTAAATGAATACCAGCCCACACATTTAAGAAAGAACCATCCCAAGAACTCTGGCCAATCAAAAAGTCAGAGTGGATTCTTTCTACCAAACAACTGCACTAGTTCCCCAGCAAGGGTTCTTAACTGGGTCAAAATGACTGAAGTGACAGAAACAGAATTCAGAATATTGATAGGAACAAACATCATTGAGATTCAGGAGAACATTGAAACCCAATTTAAGGAAGCCAAGGACCACAAAAAAAAAGACAATACGATACAATACAATAGCTGATAGACAAAATGGCCGTTATAAGAAAGAATGAAATTGATAGAGCTGAAAAACACATTGCAAGAATTTCATGATGGAATGGCAATTATTAACAGCAGAATAGATCAAACTGAAGAAAGAATGTTGAGCTCAAAGACTGGCTCTGCAAAATAACTCAGTCAGACAAAACTAAAGAAAATGGAATAAAGAGAATGAATAAAACCTCCAAAAAATCTGGGATTATGTAAAAAGATCAAATCTACAGCTCCTCGGCATCCCTGAAATAGAAGCGAAGAAAGCAAGCAACTTGGAAAACATATTTCAGGATATTGTTTACCTTTATTAAAATCTTACACATGTACCCCTGAACCTTAAATAATTTAAGTTTAAAAACAAAGAAAAAACAAAACTGGATCCACATGTCTAAGGCTTCTCTAAACCCCTGGGTGACAAGTGCCCCCACTCTATAGTATCTATAGTATATAATTTAGATGAAAGGAAGGTAAAAGCAATATCAGATGGGAAATATCTGTGGAACCGAAAGACATATGGACAAGTAGTTTGATTGTGCTGGAGTGGATCATTCTGATGAAGGAAAAAGGGACACCTAGTTGGTAGGACTGTATAGTAACAAGAAATAAACCTTCAAGTCACTGAAATTGTGAAGACTTTTGTTAAACAACTAATATTACTCATCCCAATTAAAACAGAAATTTTTACTGGTTATAGGGTTCTATTATAACAGAGAATATAAAATGTGTGAAATTGACTTCGAAGTCAGGTAGTGGAAGTCAAGAAAATAGACACAGTAGGCTGAACAATTGAAAACCCACATTATGTGATGGAATACATTTGGTATAACTGACAATCTGGAAGACAGAATATGTGCCTCCTGAGATTATAGCTTTTAGGGGAGTTGTTGGAAAATGTCAGGATGTTATAGGCTACTATATGCTGTTTAGAGCAAGAAATTATAAGAACAAGGTGAGTTCAGGCAAGAAACTGTTTGTAGGTTGAGATGAAATAAAATAGTGTCAAGAGCCCTTCCTATTTACCAATAATGTTCATTTCTGGATCCTCAAAAAGTAAGGTAAGTTTGAACAAAGTTTGAGCATTAAAAGTTCGGTTAGAGTTTTAGTTGAATGAAAGTGTCTCAGCCTTGCAGCAAAGGTGAACCATACAATCTCCACACCCCCTTCTCCAAATCAAAAATCAGCGTTTTTTTAGATTTGTTACAATAGGAAATTTTTGTTTATGTTTTTGTTTTGAGATGGAGTCTCGCTCTTGTTGCCCAGGCTGGAGTGCAATGGCGCGACCTCGACTCCGCAACCTCCGCCTTTCGGGTTCAAGCGATTTTCCTGCCTCAGCCTCCTGAGTAGCTGGGATCACAGGCGCCCACCACCACACCGGCTAATTTTTTGTATTTTTTTTTTTAGATGAAGTCTCGCTCTGTCTCCAGTCTGGAGTGCAATGGCACGATCTCGGCTCACTGCAACCTCGAGTAGCTGGGATTACAGGCATGTGCCACCACTCCCTGCTAATTTTTGTAATTTTAGTAGAGATGGTGTTTCACCATGTTGGTCAGGATGGTCTCAATCTCTTGACCTCACGACCCACCCGCCTTGGCCTCCCAAAGTGGTGGGATTACAGGCATGAGCCACCGTGCCTGGCCAACAGAAAGTATTTTCTTAAGTAATGCAATTCACAAAATCTTCAGGATTCTAATTTGATCTATATTGCATTATTCCGTTTTTGAAATTTCTATGGCACTTAGTCTGTACTAGGGCACTGAGTTTAATAATTATACTCTAGGAGACATAAAAATTAATCCTTTAACTGTACAAAAGTCAGTTTAGCTGCTAAACAAAACACAAGTAGATCACAAGAAAACTGAATTCACTCCTGCAATCTCTGCTTGAGGAATATCCCCCCCACTCCAGTTTTATTACAGAGTTAACTTATTCATCTCTTTATAGATCACTTCATTTTGGGGACAGTTTCTAGCCACAGAAAATCGAATACAACTTAACAGATAAATTACAAGATAGACTGTTGTGGATTCCATATTGTTTGCATTATAAAAAGGATGTCCTCATATACTGTCAGATCAATATTAAATAAGCACTTAGTTTGCACTTACTGTTGCTCGGCTCTGTGCTTGATATAACAATAACAGACACAACCCCTGTTTGCAAGGCACTTAGAATTTGTGAACATGCAGGCACAGTAGAGCACTGGAGTCAGAACCATAATTCTGTAAAACAGCATTCTCTAGGTAAAAGAGATTTTGAAGCTGAGGTGTGAAAAATAGACACACACACACACACCCATACACATTACATGAAAGAAAATGCAGGTAGCCTCTTACGCCAATTGTTCACAATTATTTATCATAGTAAGTGTCAAATTTGGTCACTAAAGAACACTAGCAATCTTAAAGCAAGATATCAAGAGCTGACTACTATAGCATTTACCATTATTTTGAGATTCTTCTTTGATTTCTGCCATTCATTAATATTTCAGATTTAATACTACCGTGATTACAACTATTAGTACTCCTGCCTTCAAGCTTCCTTCTCCTGCAACACCCACCCCCACCCCCTTTTCTTAATCCTTCCACAGTTCTCTCAGTTGAAAATTTGGATGAATGTCTGAGTCCTTTGTCTTTAATATTCCAATATTCAGACACAGCTTTCTTCTTCATTCAGGCCCTCATTCATGCCTTGGTTTCTGAGATTGCCTCCCAGGCAGGCTCTCTGCCTTTTTCACATCCAATTCAGTTTATAATCTCTACCAAATGAATATTTCAATAGTTCCATTTTACATTTCTATGTCACACTCTTCTTTCGAATTTTTCCATAGCCCCACGTTACTAAAATCCTGACTTGGTTAGTTACTTACCAGTTAATTAATCTTGTTGCGATTTTGTTGCCTGATCTATAAAATGGGGATAATAATCATACATAACGCATACATTTATTATGAGGTTCGAATACTTTGAAACACATGGGATGCATTCAAGGGCCTTTAGTTGTTGCTGTTACTTATAGTAACCCAACACATAAGGCAGTCTGAAATCTGTCCCAAATTTAACTTCACTTTTATCTCATAAGAAATAACTGTTCGTGATAAACAGCAGTCTTATCCCTGAACAGGGATGATGATATTCATTTGGAAATGATTGTGTATTGTGCGGTATGAATGAAGAGGCCCTAGATCGGACTGGAGAAGAAGAAAATCTTCTCATTCCCATCCGACCCTAGTTTACCTAGCACACTTTCCTAGAGTAGGAAGTGAGCCTTACATTATTTGGGGATTGACTGCATATCATATACCTTTATGAGTATCTTTAGGTGTATGAGTATCTTTAGGTTTAGCAGTCACAAGGCAAAAGAGAAAAGACTGAAGAGGGCATGTTGGAATTCTTCTTGGAGTTGAACAAGCAAGGAAAAATAGCATCTAAAAAGAAATATTGCTATGATTACCATATTCCCAAATGATGTTACATGGAACAAGCTAAATAGTCTAAAATTAGCATCCTCTGTCTTCTAAGAGTTGGCTTTTTTATACTTTGTAACTGGAGATGCTTCTCATTTTTGTGCATTAAATCAAAATTGATACAGACTAATCTAAGTAAACTGAAAATATCAAAACCATACAAATTTTACATACGGTTTTATGCAGAATATCAATTCCAAAACATCCAACATGTATATCAGTTTCATGGTTTGGGAATCCTTTTAAGGCCACTGTGAACAACTGAGCAGGCTGCGTACCAACCAGCTCCAGGAGATACGTAGACTTCGGAGTGGGTGCTCTCTCATCCTGCCTTCCTGGAGTAGTGGAGGGCAGTAGCCTCCGTCTATCCATGTGAATTGAAAAGCAATCTACCTATATACTTTATTTCATTTTCATTTCAGAGCAATATAATACATCTTCAAATAGTGGGAAAGCAGTTTTGTGCTTGTGAGTAGTAGATAAGAGCTTAGACTGTGGAGTTAGCCCCATCTAGGTACAAATCATTGCATTGCTCTTCACAGAATAGGTAGCCATAACCTTTCTGAGCCTTTGTTTCCTCATCAGCAAAATGGAGATACTACTACTACTTCATATGGCTTTCCGAAGGATTTGATGAAATGAAGTCTAGCAAAGTGCTCAGCTCATAGTAGGAGCTCAGTGTTTACTCATTCACATTTTCATTTCAGAACTATGATTGCACAAAGAAAAGAGGTTTTTCTTCTACATAATGAATTCTGGGGAGTAATGCCTCAGATTGACTTCTAACCTCCATTCTGGAAAATCATGCTGGCCATGTTCATTTAGTGCAGTAGCTTTCAAACATTTTCTTCAGCAGCAGCAGCAGCAGCAGCAGAACTTTTTGGTTTCCAATTAAAATCTTAAACAGACCCCATTATTTCTGGGAAAGATACTGAAGACCAGGTTCCACCTAGCCTTGTAATTGCCTGAACTTGTGAAAGTTACTTAACCCCTTTCAGTCACTTTCTCTTCTGCAAATTTTATATAGCAAAAAACACTTCCTTGCTTAGTTTTCAAGGTGGTTGTGACACTCAGATGAGCACATGTGTACGAACGCAGTTTGAAATAGTAATGCAATGTACAAATATACACTAGCTTTCTTATCACAACACAAGCTTCTGCGTTTTGGCTCACCTATTTGATTTTTTCCCAACAGATTTACCTTCCTAATTACAGGCAGTTCCTTGCTAACAAACAGGTTGTATTTCAAAATTTAATTTGCTAATCAGTTGTTGGGAACTTAGCACACATTTTTCCTTGGAAATGATGTTATAAATGGAATAGTTCATTTCTGCAGCAATCTTTGAATGTCTCTTTAGCCCAAAATGTAACTCAAATAGTCTACATTTGCTATAAAAACATTTGGAAATATGATTGCAATATAAACAATTCAAAGGTAAAATAATATAAATGAATTTTATTTCTCTTTAATTCTGGCATTTAATAGCCAGCAAGTCCATTTAGAAAAGGGTAGCCATTAAAACTAGTGAGGAAGCTAAAGAAAATTTCTGAGTCCTCAACGAGTTTTAGAAACTGAAATGACTTGGCTGTTACTGTAATTGGCAAATTTCAAAAAGTAAATTTTTTCTTTTAATTTTTTTACTTAAAATTTTTTTTCCCATAAGTTATTGGGGTACAGGTAGTATTTGGTTTCATGAGTAAGTTCTTTAGTAGTGATTTGTGTGATTTTGGTGCACCCATCACCTGAGCAGTATACACTGCACCACATTTGTAGTCTTTTATCCCTCTCCCCCCCCCCACCCTTTCCCCCCATCCCTAAAGTCCATGATATCACTCTTATGCCTTTGCATCCTCATAGCTTAGCTCACATGTATCCATGAGAACATATGATGTTTGGTTTTCCATTCCTGAGTTATTTCACTTAGAATAATAGTCTCCAATCTCATCCAGGTTGCTGCAAATGCCATTAATTCATTCCTTTTTATGGCTGGGTAGTATTGCATCACATAAATATACCACAGTTTTTTTTTTTTTATCTACATGTTGATTGATGGGCATTTGGGTTGGTTCCATGATTTTGCAACTGTGAATTGTGCTGCTGTAAACATGTGTGTGCAAGTATCTTTTTCATATGATGACTTTTCCCTCTGGGTACATACCCAGTAATGAGATTGCTGGATCAAATGGTAGTTCAATTTTTAGTTCTTTAAGGAATCTTCACACTGTTTTCCATATTGGTCATATTAGTTTACATCCCCACCAGCAGTATATACATGTTCCCTGTTCACCGCATTCATGCCAACATCTACTATTTTTTAAATTTTTTTTTTATTATGGCCATTCTTGCAGAAGTAAGGTGGTGTCGCATTGTGGTTTTGATTTGAATTTCCCTGATCATTAGTGATGTTGAGCCTTTTTTCTATGTTTGTTGGCCATTTGAATAGTTTCTTTTGCGAACTCTCTATTCATGTTCTTAGCCCATTTTTTGATGGGATTTTTTGTGTTTTCTCTTACTGATTTGTTTGAGTTCATTATAGATTCTGGCTATTAGTCCTTTGTCAGATGACTACATTGTAAAGAATTTCTCCCACTCTGTTGGTTGTCCTTTTACTCTGCTGACTGTTCCTTTTGCCATGAAAAAGCTCTTTAGTTTAATTAAGTTCTAACTATCTTTGTTTTTATTGCAATTGCTTTTGGGCTCTTGGTCATGAAATCCCTACTTTTTCCAAAGTGATCTTTTAGAATTTTTATAGTTTCAGGTCTTAGATCAATCCTTAATCCATCTTGTGTTGATTTTTGTGTAAGGTGAAAGATGAGGATCGAGTTTCATTCTCCACATGTGGCTAGCCAATTATCCCAGCACCATTTGTTGAAAAGGGTCTTTCCCCACTTTGTGTTTTTGTTTACTTTGTTGAAGATCAGTTGGCTGTTAGTATTTTGGTTTACTTCTGGGTCCTCTATTCTGTCCCATTGGTCGATGTGCCTATTTTTATACTAGTATCATGCCATTTTGGTGACTGTGGCCTTATAATATAGTGTGAAATCAGGTAGTGTGATGCTTCCAGATTTGTTCTTTCTGCTTAGTCTTGCTTTGGCTATGCAGCTCTTTTTGGTTCCATATGAATTTTAGAATTGATTTTTCTAATAGCTTTGAAGAATGTTGGTGGTATTTTGATAGGAATTGCATTGAATTTGTAGGTTGCTTTTGGCAATATGGTAATTTTCACAATATTGATTCTACCCATCCATAAGCATAGGATGTGTTTCCATTTGTTTGTGTCACATATGATTTCTTTCAGCAGTGTTTTGTAGTTTTCCTTGTAGAGGTCTTTTTTCTCCTTGGCAAGGTATATTCCTAAGTATTTTATTTTATTTTGATATCTATTATAAAAGGAGTTGAGTACTTGAATTGATTCTCTGTTTAGTCACTATTGGTGTATAGAAGAGCTACTGATTTCTGTACATTAATCTTATATGCAGAAACTTTGCTGAATTCTTTCATCAGTTCTAGGAGTTTTCTGCAGGAGTCTTTAGAGTTTTTAAGGTAAATAATCATATCATCAGCAAACAGTGACAGTTTGACTTCCTTACCAATTTGGATACCCTTTATTTCTTTCTCTTGTCGGATTGCTCTGGCTAAGTGCTATGTTGAAGAGGAGTGGTGAGAGTGGTCATCCTTGTCTTGTACCAGGTCTCAGAGGAAATGCTTTCAACTTTCCCCATTCAGTATCATGTTGGCTGTGGATTTGTCATAAATGGCTTTTATTACATTGAGGTATGTTCCTTATATGCTGATTTTGCTGAGATTTTTAATCCTAAAGGTATGTTGGATTTTGTTGAATGCTTTTTCTTCATCAATTGGGATCATCATGTGATTTTTGTTCTTAATTCTTTTTATTTGATGCATCATGTTTATTGACTTGCATATGTTAAACCAACCTTGCATCCCTGGTATGAAACCCACTTGATCATGGTAGATTATCTTTTTGATATATTGTTGGATTCAGTTAGCTAGTATTTTTGTTAAGGATTTTAGCTTCTATGTTCATCAAAGATATAGGTCTGTAGTTTTCTTTATTGGTTATGTCCTTTCCTGGTTTTGGTATTAGGATGATGCTAACTTCATATAATAAAATTAAGGAGTGTTCCTTCTTTATCTTGTGGAATAGTGTCAAAGGATTGGTACCAATTCTTCTTTGAATGTCTGGTAGAATTCTGCTATGAATTGGTCTGGTCTTGGACTTTTTTTTTTTTGGTTGGTAATTTTTTAATTACCATTTCAATCTCACTGCATGCTATTGGTCTGTTTAAGTATCTAATTCTTCCTGATTTAAGCTAGGAGGGTGGTATTTTTCCAGGAATTTATCCAACTCTTCTAGGTTTTCTAGTTCATGTGCCTAAAGGTGTTCATAGCAGCCTTGAATAATCTTTTGTATTTCAGTGGTGTCAGCTGTAATATCTCCTGTTTCATTTCTTAATGAGGTTATTTGGATTTTCTCTCTTCTTTTCTTGGTTAATCTTGCTAATAGTCTATCAATTTTATTTATGTTTTCAAGGAATCAGCTTTATTTATTTTTTATTATACTTTAAGTTCTGGGGTACATGTGCAGATCATGCAGAATTGTTACATAGGTATACACATGCCATGGTGATTCGCTGCACCCTTCCCCTGTCACCTACATTAGGTATTTCTCTTAATGTTATCCCTCCCCAATCCCCCCACCCCCTGCTATCCCTCCCCTAGTCCCCCCACCTCCCAACAGACCCTGGTGTGTGAGGCTCCCCTCCCTGTGTTGATATGTTCTCATTGTTCAACAACCAGCTTTTGTTTCATTTATCTTTTGTATTTTTTTGTTTCAATTTTATTTAGTTCTGCTCTGATCTTGGTTATCTCCTTTCTTCTGCTGGGTTTGGGTTTGGTTTGCTCTTGTTCCTGTAGTTCTCTGAGGTATGACCTTAGAATGTGAGTTTGTGCTGTTTCAGTCTTTTTGATGTAGGCATTTAGTGCTATGAACTTTCCTTTTAGCACCACCTTTACTGTAACCCAGAGGTTTTGATGCCTTACGTTATTAATGTTTTTCAGTTCAAATAATTTTTTAATTTCCATCTTGATTTTGTTTTTGACCTAATGCTCATTTAAGGAACAGGTTATTTAATTTCCATGTATTTGCATGGTTTTGAAAGTTCCTTTTAGAGTTGATTTTCAGTTTTATTCCACTGTGGTCTAAGAGTGTGCTAGATATAATTTCAATTTTAATTTATTGAGGCTGGTTTTATGGCCTATCATATGGTGTGTCTTGGAGAAAGTTCCATGCACTGTTGAATAGATTGTGTATTCTGCAGTTATTGGATGAAATGTTCTGTATAAGTCCATCTGTTAAGTCCATTTGTTCCAAGGTATAGTTTAAATCCATTGTTTCTTTTTTTGACTTTCTGTCTTGATGACCTGTCTAGTGTTCAGTGGAGTACTGAAGTCCCCCAGTATTATTGTGTTGCTGTCTGTCTCATTTCTTAGGTCTATTAGTAATTTTTTTTTTAAATTTGGGATCTCTAGTGTTAGGTGCATATATGTTTAGAATTATGGTATTTTCCTGTTGGACAAGGCCTTTTACCATTATATAAAGTCCCTCTTTGTCTCTTTTAACTTCTGTTGCTTTCAAGTTTATTTTGTCTGACATAAGAAAACTATCCCTCACTTTTGGTGTCCATTTGCATGAAATGTCTTTATCCACCCCTGTACTTTATTGAGTCCTTATGTATTAGGTGAGTCTCCTGAAGGCAGCAGATACTCGGTTGGTGAGTTTTTATCCATTCTGCAGTTCAGCATCTTTAAAGTGCAGCATTGAGGCCATTTACAGTCAATATTAGTATTGAGATGTGAGGTACCATTGCATTTGTTGTGTTATCTGTTGCGTGTGTACCTTGGTTTTTTTGGTTTTTGTTTTGCTTTTTAACTTGAATTTTTGTTTTATAGGTCCTGTGTTATTTATGGTGTAAAGAGATTCTGTTTTGATGTGTTTCCAGGATTTGCTTCAAGATTTAGAGCTCCTTTTAGCAGTTCTTATAGTGGTGGCCTGGTAGTGGTGAATTCTCTCAGCATTTGTTTGTCTAAAAAAGACTGTATCCTTTTTTCGTATATGATGCTTATTTTCACTGAATGCAAAATTCTTGGCTGATAATTGTTTTGTTTGAGGAGGCTGAAGATAGAGCCCAGTCCCTTCTAGCCTGTAGGGTTTCTGCTGAGAAATCTGCTGTTAATTTGATAGCTTTTCCTTTATAGGTTACCTGGTGCTTCTGTCTCATAGCTTTGAAGATTCCTTTATCTTAACCTTAGCCTGATAACAATGTGCCTAGGTGATAATCATTTTGTGATGAGTTTCCCAGGTGTTCTTTGTGCTTCTTGTATTTGGATGTCTATGTATCTTGCAAGGCTGGGAAAGTTTCTTTCAAATATTCATCCCAAATACATTTTCCAAACTTTTAGATTTCTCTTCTTCCTCAGGAAAACTGATTATTCTTTGGTTTGGTCATTTAACATAATCCCAGACTTCTTGGGGCCTTTCATCATATTTTCTTATTCTTTTTTCTTTGTCTATGTTGGATTGTGTTAATTCAAAAACCTTGTCTTTGAGCTCAGCATTTTTTCTTCTACTTGTTCAATTCTATTGCTGAGACATTCCAGAGCATTTTGCATTTCTATAAGTGTGTCCAGTGTTTCCTGAATTTTTTTTTCCTTCATGCTATTTCCTTGAATATTTCTCCCTTCCCTTCTTGTATTATATTTTGGATTTCCTGGCATTGGGCTTTGCCTTTCTCTGGTGCCTCTCTGATTAACTTAATAACTAACCTCCTGAATTCTTTTTCAGGTAAATCAGGGATTTCTTCTTGGTTTGGATCCACTGTTGGGGAACTAGTGTGATTGTTTTGGTGCTGTTAAAGAGCCTTGTTTTGTCATATTACCAGAGTTGGTTTTGGGTTTCCTTCTCATTTAGGTAGGCTCTGTCAGAGGGAAGGTCTAGGGCTAAAGGTTGTTCAGATTCTTTTGTCCCACAGGGTGTTCTCTTGATGTAGTAATCTCCCCCTTTTCCTATAGATGTGTATTCATGTGAGCCGAACTGCAGTGATTGTTGTCTCTCTTCTGGATCTAGCCACCCAGCAAGTCTACCTGGCTCTGGGTTGGTACTAGGGTTTTTTCTGCACAGAATTCTATGACGTTAACCATCTATGGGTCTCTCAGCTGTGAATATCAGCACCTGTTCCAGTGGAGGTGGCACGGGAGTGAAGTGGACTCCATGACAGTTCTTAGCTTTGGTGGTTTAATGCTTTATTTTTGTGTAGGTTGGCCTCCTGCCAGGAAGTGGCACTTTCCAGAGAGCATCAGCTGTGGTAGCATGGAAAGGAACTGGTGGTTGGAGGGCCCTAGAGCTCCCAAGATTATATGCCCTTTGTCTTCAGCTACCAGGGTGGGTAGGGAAGAACCATCAGGTGGGGTCAGGGCTAGGCATGTCTGAGCTCAGACCCTCCTTGGGCAGGTCTTGCTGTGACTGCTGTTGGAGTGTGGGGGTGAGGTTCTCAGGTCAATAGAGTCATGTATCTAGGAGAATTATGGTTGCCCCTGCTGAGTCATGCAGGTTGTCAGGGAAGTGGAGGAAATCCTGCAGTCACTGGCCTCATCCAGCTCCCACACAAACCAAAGGGCCAGTCTCACTCCCAACATGTTCCCACGACAGCCCCAAGTCTGTTTCCAGGCTTGAGAACTTGCCCCAGGCTACTACCCACCTCCCAGCTGTGAAAGAAAATGGCTTGGTTCTTCCCCTCACCACCACCCCCGTCCCATGGAGTCTGCACACTGGATTTGTGCTCTCCCCAGAGTTCTGGCCAGGAGGCTTTTTACCTGGCTCAAATGTTTACAAAGTTCAGCTGGAGATTTCCTTCTCCCTGTGATGTTTTCCCCCGGTTCCCCTGGCCACCCTCCCGATGGATCCCTGTGATGCCAGGCAGGAATGGCCTGCTTGGGGACCGAGTGAGCTCCCAGGGCCTTTCCTATTGCTTATTCTACCCCTGTATTTCCCTCAACTCTCTAAATTGACTCATCTCCAGGTACAGTCAGAAATTTCTCCCACAAACAGACCTTCAGTTTCTCCATTGGGGGTGTATGTCTGAGGATCACCATTTCCACAGTTGGGGCACTCACAGTATTTGAGGTGTCTCCCAGGTCGAGCAGGAGCAGTCCACTTCCTTCAGAGTGTCTGTGTGTCCTCTTAGGATTGCTGGTTTGTTGTTGTAGTCGATCTGAAGCTAAAATTCACAGTGCTAGCCTCTGCACGCTGCTGTGTCCGTCTGAGTCAGAGCTACAATCTAGTCCTGCCTCCCATCCACCATGATGATCCTCAATTTATTTTTGTGACATCTATACTCAGCAATTACTATTGGGGTAAGTTAGTGGGTTCAGGAAGGAGTATAACAAGGGGTACAAAAAAAGAATGAAAGAATGCAGAAAGAGCAGAGAGGTAGGAGGAAAGCAAAGAGAGAAAGAGCCAGAAATTTAATGCGAACAGAAAAAAAATTTGAAAAAGAAAGAGGAAAGCTGAAAGCTATGATTTTAGTAGAAGAAAAAAGAAGTAAGGGGCGGAAAGGAGAGAATGTATATATATATTTTCACCCAGTTCAAGACTGAGGAAAAAAGGTGTTTTGGAGATTTAACTTGGCTGAGTTCATCAGTCCTGTAAAAAGACCTGCAGTTCTTACATCATGCAATTGGGTAAGAATATATTGAGTCTCCATTGGGTAGATGAAGAGAAGAAGCAGAAACAGGTGGACATCTGGCCTTGGGGATAAATTAGACTTTTCTTACTGAGTGCTAGGATTCTGGAAGTCAAGTATTTAATAATATTAAAATTATTTGAGATAAGGAATTAGTACTTGATAAACAATTAGGAGAAATTAGCAAAAGATGGAAATATTTAACTGGATAGTCTACCTAATGGTTAATATAGTATCATTTGACAGATGTCTTTAATTTTAATAGGAAGTTGTTTTCCATTTAAATATTAAATATTTATTATAATACCTGATGTTTGTAAAGACCTCTAGGAATGGTTGCTGGTTATAAAGTTGCTGGTTTAAAGACCTCTAAAAAGCTGGTTGCTAATGTAGGGACAAACCTTCCCTCAGACAAACACATCCTTGCATTTAAAGGTCACCAAAGACCTATTCATTGTCACATGCAATCAGCTAATATTCAATAGCAATGTTTCCTGATAACATTTATTCCTGATGCTCTGCACCTCTCAGCTCTTATGACAATCCCTTCCTGAGTCTTCATCTGTTTCTCCAGCCATCTCTCTTATCATCTTTTTGGGCTCACCTCCCTTCAACTCCCCTCCTCCCTTTAAATGTTATTGTTTCTCAGAGTTCTGAATTTGGTTTTCTTCTCATTTTACAAATGCTCTGTAAACAATCCCACTCACACCTGTGATTTTAACCACCATCTACAGACTACATTCTATACACCAACACCCAAATCTCTATCTCCCACCCATTCTTCTCCCCACCTTACAGTCTTTCCAGACTTCTGAATTCAACTGAAAGACAAGCCAGAAAGTTGAAATAGAATTTACTTTTTCCCTTCATTTGCAGTGTCAGAGTTTTGATCATTTCAAAAATGGAAGTGCTTTTTAAAAAGAGGATTTTTCTTTATTCTTTCTGAATAAAAACAAATATCTTTTTGATATTTATTTCAAATATTAACATAAAATAATTTATATTACTTATATTTCTTAGTACTATCAGTT